>NC_134470.1:72647749-72841005 GCF_964194025.1 Convolutriloba macropyga
ATATATAGCGGTGGGTGTGTGTGTGTTTGTCTGTGTGTCTGTGTTTTTAAGTATGTATGTATATGTGTGAGGGAGAAAGAGAGAGCAAGAAGGTGTCCATTTGTTTTTGACACAAATTCAAGTGACTGTCTAGCTAGTTTGCTTAAAAATTTGGCACTATTTGTCCGTGTGAACGTTTTCTGTTGGAAACGCCAGGGTTACAACAACTATTGTGCTTCGCTAAGCAAACCGCAATTCAGCTTGTCAGCGCTTGACTATCTTACCTCGTGGCTAACATATGAGGTCTATTCCAATGGAATCGAAAAATAGTAAGCAACAAGACTGCTTGAAATAGATTCATGGCTTTGCCACTTAACTGGCTGATAATTCTGTCTCTTTATAAGGCTTTTTCACCGATTTGATTTAACAAAAGTTTCTAAGCGAACTCTAGTCATGTTTATAGTCAACATGGCGCTTCTAAAACGGCACTTAGAATTTCCTCTTTTTTCCCTGTATTAATTAATAATTGGAGGTCAGTTTTAGCGTCTCAGAAGTAGTGTTTTTGTTTCAGATTTGCCCAATTGAGATTGAAATGGCGCCAGTATTGTTTGTGTTAATACTTTCTATAGACCTATGTGGCTTTCGGAACTTGATAACGGTACTCAAAATCATGGATTTGTTAATAAAAGTTTAAGATTTATTGATTAGTACTTTTAGTAATAACTAATCGCTTATGCTTTTAGTCTTCACGTTTTCACTAAATGAAATTAATGATAAATCCTCCTCTAAATTTTATAAAATACGGATATTAAGGCCAAAAATATATATAATTCTACGCTAATAATTATACATTTAAACTTTTGGATTTGTTTTGTATACGAAATCAATACTGTTTTGCTAGAGTGAGAAACACCTGAAAAACAACAAATTTTTGCATAGACAAGTGAAAAAAGCAAACAAGTCGCAAATATATTTGCACGAATGTATTGAAAGGCATGAACAAAAAAGAGTACGATTTCGGATCAACGATATCGAATCGAAGCTTGGAGATCAATCTGCCCAAAGTATTGTGCCGAAAATTGTGTCAATCACTTTTGCTTATGAAGAAGAAATTGACCTTACAAAAGCAATAATTAAAAAATCTAAAACAATTAACGCCAAAAAGAGTGACTTTGAGGCTTAACTACAAATGTAAAAGTCAACTGCTTAAAAAAGACGCAATAATATTTAGCTTTTTTGAAAGATCTCTTGAAACATGTGAACCACTATTATTCGAAGAAGGCAAGAGATTTGAAAGAAGGGGGATGATGGGATATTAGGCGCAAAATTGATTAGGCAAAAGAAATTTTTGCAGACATTAGGCGAAAATCCTGAACTAAATAAAGTCTTGTGGAAATTAGGCTAACAGAAATTAAAATACTTAAAAGAGGTACTTCAAAATCCACGTATAAAGGTGTCACGAGTTCATATCAGTTGCCTTTACATGCAAATAGTTGTTAAAATTACATGCAAAATGTATCCTTGTTTTCAAAATTTTTCATCTCTTCGGCTGTGCTCGATGTCATCGCGGTTGGGGTTAAACTACATCAGGAAAACGATCAAAATCAGAAAACTATGTTCACTTTTCGATTACTTTTTAATTTTTTTTCTACGCAGTCAATTGTTATAGTCAATTAATTCAATTATTGCAATACCTCGTTTAAGTGTTATAATTGGTATTCACCTAATTTTCACAAAACCTTAGATCAGAAATTTTGCCTAAGGGCTACAAAAACTCCTGTCTCCCAATCTAGTTTTTTCCTAATATCCTACTCCCTGTAAGAAACCATTTTAACAGTGAAAAAATACTTAATCCAATAACCAAAAACTAGGCAAAGACGTTCTAGTATCGGACACTAAGAAAGCGTAAAGGCGGTTCAAATCGCAATAGCTTTGCAACAAAGATTGGAATTTGCAAAAACATTCGCTATAAGTTAAACTCACTGAGAATCAAACCAAAACAATGGTTTCAAAAAAGTTCAAAAATTTTTAATCAAAGTTTAGTATTGATGAAAATCGAACACACAGATGTTCACATAATTCACATAAAAAACTTTGACCACTTTTTCAACAAAATGATTTCATAAAGTGTATTATTTTCTGCATTTATTGTCAGTTTATCGATTGTGCCCTCTAAAATTTGTTTGAAGGGAAATTTGAGAACGAATCATTTGGAAATCTGCAGCTCCGAAAAATATAATAACAACTTACCAACACTGTTTTTTGACAGACACATTTTTTTTATAGAAACATACTTTCTAGCAGCTAGACACGTTATTGTCTCCGTTATGACCTCAAACAAAAATAAAAATTAAGAGGAGTACGTATACTTTTGTGTTATGTAATTGCTTTTCAGCTCTTATGATACAACGTTACACGAAAATGATAGACGTTATTTTCCAAATGAAAAAACTGAAGATTCTTCGGAGATCATATGAATCCCTTTCACAAAGCAGAGTCTTTTCTTTTTTTAAACTAACAATTGCAGTTTCTAACGCTTTTCAGGTAAGCCACAGCGCGGCAGAAATCATTTCATTTTCCGACACATAAGCCAACCAAAATTACTCTTAGGGCACATTTTTAGCATCATAATTTTTTATAAGTATTCTACTGCTTACAGTGAATAAAACGTGAAGCAATGTGCGGGAAATTCCTGATTTTTATTTCAATATAAAGTGCATAGAACTTTTTTTAGAAACTATTGTAGAAAAACAAGATCCCATTTAGAAAAGGTCTGCTAAAAACAATTTTGGAGAGACAATAGTTCCGAACTCCCTTCAAAGTTTTTTAAATGAGAAAAGATAGAGAATAAAGTGATGGATATCTCGGGTATCTACAGGCAAACTAGATCATACTACCTATGCAACTATAACAAATGCAGAGTTATCTGCATAGTTTTCTTGGGTTCCGCCTGATCACAACTTTCATTTAAAGAGTCTTTAGTTATAAAAACTTAGAGACAATTCACATAAAAATCTTTCATCGTAAATGAAATGGTATTTTTTTTTTACTTTTTTGTATCTCGCAACGCTTGCGAGGATACGAAGACGGAAAACATCATTTTTTGAAGATATTTTTAATCATGTTTATTTTTTTAAGCGGAAGAATCGACTGTTACCAATGGTTGTCATTGACAAGAGTTTATTGACAATAATGATTTTTAGCTCATCTTTACGATTGAAAAGTTTAAACGTACAAGACATTTTAATGCGGTCGCTAAGCTCGAGATGAGAAACGCAAAAACTACAAACTTAAAACTTAATCGCTTTTTTTAATATTTTTTTATTTTCTGCAGCACTAAAGCATTGTTCTTATCGTGTTTACCTACCTGAGTATTTTATTCAACTCATTTCACCAAACGGTTATCACCAAATTCCAGGTGAAAGTTCCATTTTTTAACTGTTGTTAATTAGAAAATTTCATTTTTGAGCCGTTGTTTAAAAATGTTAATATTTTGATCTTATTTAAAAGTGGTTTGACTGTATATGACTGTAGTTTATTCGAAGTTAGCAAATTAACTATATCCCAGTTCATAATTAAGACAATTGAAACCGCGTACAAACTCTTCAACGGCTCGGTCCGGGTTTATTTAGCTACGTTTCTCTGTTTATTTTATTTAAATCTTAAGGTTTGCTGTTATTTTGTTGTTATTTCTGAGACTGTCACAATTATTTTTGTTCCGATTTTTGAAAACAATACACATTCTTTGCGGTTGTGAAATCGGTTTTTCCTCTAAAGATAGTGTTTGAGAACAAACGGCAAACTTCTTTTAAAAACAAATTCGCATTTTGTGGTTTCGATCAAGTTTTATATTAATGCTTAATAATTTCTGCTCTGTAATTTGATGATTTATTTTATTGTCTTCAGACGGTTTCTCCTACTTTTTTGCATTTTTTTCACACTAAAAGTTTTTTTCCTCGCCTTTAATTTTTGCTGTTTGAATAATTTAAAGTATTAATTAACGTAGGAGGAAATGAGACAGTAAAAATAGATAGCGGTTCCTTCTCAGTTTTTATTTTACTTGAAACTGTAAAAGCAGCATGTACCATGTTAGATTACCTAGCGGAGCCAAGACAAAGAAATTTTGCGGTTTCGTCATATTTCTATTGATCATCAAGAATCGACTCACTATGTGATGAACACAGAGAAAATACGCAGACAATTGCTACCTGTGCTGCGATTGTTGGTCCTCGCGTGCGAAGTATATTTCGTAAAATGAGCAGTTTTAATGAAGAGTTTTTTCTCTCTGAGGTTAGTTTTTTGTCATTCAGTTATTGAGGCGAGTATTTGGAAGAACGTCGAATCCGTGTACTCTTTAATTCATTTTCAGTCGTCACCTGTTTGTTTCTGTATCGCACAAAGCTGATCTGTGCGGTCGCGGTGCAAACCAATTTTCATATTTGTGTTTATTGTTAATTGTCGTGGTCGCTAACATTAATTTGCAATAGTTTACCAATGAATTTATTTTTTTCTAGCAAACTAAGAAACCTTAGGGAGTAAAATGTTTATGATTGTATCTTAAATCGGTGTAAAAAGAAACTGCACCACCCTTGTTCGAAACAAATATATCGATAAACAAATTGCTTAGATCATATGACTTCCAATGGCTATTACTATGCATTGAATAACTATTTGTTCAAAGGCAACCTATTATCTTTCCTATATTTGTTTCACCTGGTCACACTTTTCAATTACATATCAATCATAATCTAATTCCCTAATCTGACCTCTGACCTTTTGTTAGGGAAAATAGTTAGGTTAAGCAACAACACCGCTCCCACTGTGGATTCTAATTTCATATTTGGATTCGTGGAGGATACTCAATATAAGCTGAAAATTGGAAAACTTATTCTCAATTGTAAACTTCAATTCGCGGAGCAAAGGTACTACAACTATACAATCTAGCAATCCGGAAGCAATTACCCATCTAGAGGGTCGGAGTATCACATGACGCAGTCACGTCATTTACAATCTGGAGGCTCACTACTGGGTATTTTAGAATAAACCTACTCCTGAATCCCATTCCAGACTAAAGATGGTGGGTCAACCTCAAACTGAACATTCGCGCAAAAAAGGAATTTTGATAGACACACTTTTGCGAGAACCTCCAGCACAGGTCACTCTTCGTGAGAAAGCAGTCTAAAAATCAGAAACATAAAACAATCAGCAATGCAGAGACGGAACGCGAAAAAGACAATTCCAAACAGATCAGCTTAAAAAAAACTGGGAGCACTAAATGTCTAAATGTGGATGATGGAAGAAGCAGATTTACACGGCACCGTACTACGTTTTGTAATTTTTCAGAGATGTGAAAAGTTATACCCAGTGCCATAAAGTGATGAAAAATTTACTTGTATGAGATAAGCGTTAGATTTAAAATCGGTTCTAGGAATCTAGATTTTACAAATTGGTAATTACATCAATTGGGTACGGTGCCGTAGAAAACTTATTACGGCCTTATACGGTGCCGTACAAAGTTTTGTAAGTTTTCTAAGGCACCGTATAAGTCTTAGTAATTTTTCAAAGTTTCGTCTAAGGTGGTCAACCTGGGAGTTGGTATCCTTTTTAGCGACAAACCGTGATGGCTATGGTACTTCAAGGCAGCTTCTTTCATAACTAAAGTAGGGAATACAAGAGAGACATTTTTTATGTTCTCAAGAATCGCGTTATGAAATTGTAAGTATGACCATACCTAAAATATGGACTGCTATTGATGAGATCTTCATCAAGCAGCAAAACATTACGTTTGATCAGTGCATGTTTTTCAGCTGCAAAATAACGAATCGATGGAAAAATTTTTGGCGCTTTTAGAGTATTATCCCTAAAGTATTATCCTTGTGATCTACGAAACCATGAAAATCACTAGAGCCGTCTTCATAGAAAACTGTGGACGGGAAAAACGACAAAGACTCTTAAGTGAAACAAATGAACCCACGCATTGCAATATCAATTAACTTTGAAAAGAGTAGTCAAAACCAAATTGGGGTGAAAAGGACATATTTAGAACAGCATAAAACAAGAGAGGGAGTCATTCAATTCAATTAACGAAATACAAAGCGATGGAAACCGCTGCAGTTTAGTCTAAAAAAGGACATATTCAGTGTCCTAATTGTGGATCTTCTTGGCCGTCTGGTTACCGGATTTCATGTCCAGCTTAGTGTAAACTATGCAGTAACTTCGCTGTAGGAAACCATTTTGCCAAAGACGAAAACTGAACAAAGTCTCAAACCAAAACGAAGGGTCACTAATGTTGAGATTAAAGTCAAAAGAAGTGAAAAGGATGACATGACAACAACGTTTCATTATTTGGCGTGAAGTTCAAATGGCCAAACAATCTTTCAAATGACTGCAATGCGGAATCCGACACAACATGTGTAGAACTGCTTTGCCATTTTAAAGAATATCCATAAATCTTCAGTGCCAATAATTTTCATATTTTTCCGTATATTAACAGTAATTGCAGGTTAATTGTACGGCAGCGTATGTACGCTAACTGGTAAGTCTATGCTTGACGCAATTTTTAATACAGCTGCATAACTGACTAAAACTTTTAAGATAAACTGAAGGAGGTTATGAGACTTTAGAAACTGCTATTGGAATTAAGGGAAAGCATCAAGAGATCAGATAAAAAGTAGTCAAGTATGTTAAAATACCCATCTTAGGTCGTAATTTGTGAAAAATTGGGTTCTCAATCCAAGAATCTGAGTAACCAATCAATAATGTCAAAGATACAAATTTGAAAAAAAAAACTCAATAAAAGACAAAGAGCACGACTATTTTTCAGAAGTACGAAGAAGAATTAAAATTTTCAAAGACAATTAAAATTTCCAACACGGAGGCTCGGTAATGTGCGTTCGCGCATAAAGGTCAGACTCCGATCATCCGCATTTTTGGCATAAAGGTCTACCAAATGAGGAACATATAGAAAACCCCCAAAAACTCAAGTATTAAAAAAGAGTGCATGAACAAAAAGATCGCCTCCAACGCAGATAACTCAGTGGAGTAAAAAAGGCCACATTAGATTGATGAGATCGGCCATTATTAAGAAGGCAAGTTTAGTTCAACAACAAAAACAAACAACAATAACAACGAACATTAATTACATCCAAAACCACATGTCCATTTTATTAAAAAACATTACTTATTGGCAAGGTCAAAATAGCGTCAGGTAAAACTGAAACTAAACAAAATAACTTGTACCTTACTAGAAAAGATATGGGACTGCTCCAGAGTAAAGCTCGGTAACATTAACACAAGAAAGAACAAAAAAACAGCAAAGTTAAGAAATTGGCAAAATTTTTTAAAAACAATTTGTTTCATTGTAATAAAAGCCAATAGATCGCAATGGAAAGCATCCAGCTTGTTTTTGATTACATACGATTCTATGGGAGGGCAGTAGGACTTGTCTTCAGTCAATTTTTTATGCGGTTATAAAAAATAACAACAAATGGAGATAACAAACAAAAGATCAATTAAAATTTGCGAGAAAACGCTATCGAAACCGTAAGGGCATATTTTGCCCCTCAATATATGTTCAATTGAACTTTTGTCGAACGCCAGTAATGTGGTATGCGAGCTCTCTTTAATGAGAATAGGTAATAAGTAGACAAAAAATGAGAAAAAGGGCAAAATTAAGTAATACTTTTGTTTTTTTTGAAAACATTTAAGTCATGAAAGCCTTTCGCTAAAAAATGAAATGCCTATATAGGTTCTTTTATTCGTCCAAAAGAAGCGCTTGAGATCTGTAATTTTTCACAATGTCTTACGTCTACAAAAACAGCGTAAAATTTAGACAAAAATTAAAAATGACTTTACTTTCTTTTTTGCAAAAAACCTCTGTCGAAGCCAGTAAATTCCAAACGAAATCATTAAAAATAATAAATTTTGTACATTGGCACCTTCTTTTGTTACAAAATGTCATATGTGACTTGTAATAAACGATACTGCGTAACAAACAGTCAAAAAAAAACAAAAGTTTAAAAGTGTTTTTTTTTATTTTTGAAAAAATTGTTATCAAAGTCATGAAAGCCATCAGCTATCTAATCAAGTCAGAATAGAGGCTAATTTATTCCCTCATAATAACCAATGCGACCTGTCATCTTTCATTCCAGGAAAATTCTTACGAATAGAAAAACAAAGTAGAAAGTACAGAGACAAATGTAAAAAGTTCAATTAAATTCTTCGAGAAAGGGGTGTCGAAGCCGTTAAATACAAAATAAATGCCTGTAAAGATTTTCATAAGTTCAAATGTGCATTTTTTGAAAGCCAATAATGTAATATGTGGACATCCAATAATGTTATAATGTGACAACACGAGAAAAAAAACATGGAAAACAAGCTAATGCCTAAAAATAAAAAAAAAATTGTGCATTCTCGTAGTATCAAAGCCAGAAAACCATTCCTTAACGCGCGCAAAAAAAATTAAATTCCAAATCAGTAGCAAAAGGAAGAAGAAGCACTCTTTCTTAGCTAACAGTAAGCAGCAAGTTAATCAAATTAAGAGAAAAATAGTGCCAAATTTTAATAAGCCATTGTCTAATAAAAAAAATCAAACATCTTCATAAGACAATATGAACAAAACCTTTCGAGTAAAGAAACCAGATATCTTAATTTGATATTGCTTATGAAACCAATTGGACCTATCAACACGGACCTATGAATTACAGGTTAGTTTGTTTAGCTCAGATTTTCTCTGATTCCGTCTTCTTTTGTTGTAAGTATTTTTAAATATAGACATCGTGTTCTGGTCGTAATAATGTTTGCTTTTATTTGATTTTTACGTTTGTCCTGTCCAGTAGTCTCATAAATGGCAAGTCTCATCAGCCCTCTCATCCAGCATTTTCTTTTCACTTAGGTGAACAGTATGCGAGTTTTTAGAAGTTTTCTATCTCTTCCTCATTTGGTAGACAATTGAATCAAAACGTGGATGAGCGTGGGAGGAACATTATGTGCAACCGCACATTGCCAAGCCAGCTTGTTGTCACGAGAAGCTAAATGTTCTCAGGAATTTATTGCAATTTCATTTTTGTTGAAATAGGATCACTTTTCCTGTACCTTCTTGATAACTTTAGCTTTATAGAGAACTAAAATTTTAAGTGCTGCAACGGTAACTGAAGCAATATAAACATGTGTAGGAGTTGGGGAATCCTAACTTAATATTTAAATACGCCTTTCCCTTTAAAACAATAGGTATATACATTTTTTTGTAATGGAAGCAAACAGACAAATCAACTGTAAAAAAGAAAATCTACAAAGCTTATGAAGCTAAAACGTGGTTACATAAAAATCATGACCTCTATATTTCAGATTTCATTTTGAACAATTTCACTTTTCTTTGATCACTATTCTTGATACCATGACCTCTAAATGCTACTGTATCCTTCACATTGGCGTAAACATAGGTTAAATGTAAACTTGTGCAACCAATGCGAATGTAGAGTGTGTGTTTAATACAAAAACTTCTAATGTTTATATGTCCCTTTACTACAGCAAGAGAACAAAAAAGTCATATGGACTAATCATATAGATAGTATATCTGGATTCACAATTACAAAGGAATAATAGAATTGGCTTTTTTAAATTAATTTGAACCAAAAACAATCTGAGAAAGTTTGAAGTTTTGACTTAAATTTGCGATCGGGTTCTAATTTTATGATTCGCATTTTGGTGTCTCTCAGGCTGGCAACAAAACTTCTCGCTCAGAGTCATCAAAAATACGTTCTCTTGGTGGTGTATTAGCGTGATAAAGTCTCGGAATTGGGGTTATATTACCACTAGTTACACTTAGTCACTTCATTCGGGGGATTGTGGGTGATTCTATTTACTGTATGGTCAATACAGAGCTTTTATTATTGTTAACTCGGTTGTCTATTTTGGTGTTGCCAACCTTGTTTAATTAAGTCATGTCTTTATTTCTCTCATTTTCATCAACATTTCTTATAAATCGCTTTTGATCAAAGCAAAAATTTGGGGGCAAATGTTTTCGGCATTTGCTGGTTGTTTTGAAGTCGACGGTTAAACTTGTTCTGCTACCTGTCGTTCCAGAGAGCAAGCTACAAAATGACAAATTAAATGAAATTTATATGTCTAGAAAATATTATGACTTTCTTTTATTTTTTTTTTCAAAATTTCAAGTAAAGCGTAAGCTTCCAATTTTAATTAAAAACAGATTAACATCCAACTGCCCAGGAAGCCGGTTGCATTGGTGAGATCGATTCATAAAGCAAAGAACATCAAATGCGGAACAAACAAACCATTTACTGAAACATAAGTGTTGAATCTATTAAGAGTGTAAGACTTAGAAAACCAATAAAAAAAATTTCAAACTATGACAAAAAGGCTGCAAATTTTTTGCTTGTTTTCCTTTGATAAGGCGTATTTGTTATAAGGGTTCTTAGTGAAGAAGACAAAAAAGAACCACAAATATTGACCAGTAACGATAACTCACGAAACTCTTAAGGAAACAAAGCTTCGAAGCTTTGAAGCTTTAAAGCTGTAAAGATGTCAGTGGAAACATAACCAACAATAATTACTATGTTTGGAGCAACGGAAAAGTGATAAGCCTGTCAATAAGAGACTAAGTTGCTTGTCGATGACAATGAGAACAAAATTTGAGAAGCAAAAAAAATATTTTCGTTAAAAAACTAAAAGAAAGTCTTTAAAACAGTTAGCAACAAACTGAAATCAGCAAATAGATTCACTAAAACATCCATTGAAACAAAAAAGCTTTTGATTGGAAGTAATTTGCTATACAACCACGACAAAACACAATTAGAGGCAAAGACATGAAATCCAATATGTTTTCTGAGATAAAGGCTTCGCAGCCTTTAAAGCTATAAACAACTCACAGAAATCTTTAAAAATTTTGTTTTGAGCATTTTTTTAATGCCAATGGTATCTTTCCCAATGTGATCATTTGAAAAGGGAATAAATAACAACTACAAATACAAGAAAACATGCAAAAATCAGAAAATAAGTTTTTTTTTCGTCGTAAGAAAGCCAAGAAACCATTAGTTGAAAAAAAACATTTCCTTAGAAGAAATATAATTAAAGTCTAAGGCATCAAATAATAACCGAGACATGGTTGAGGTTCAACTATAGTTCTCAAAGATCCTCCTAGATGGGTCAATGATATTTTTAGAAAAAAAATCATGATGCCGCAACAGGATTGACCTTTGAAGGAAATTGACATTTGTACATCAATCTACAAAAACACATTCTCAAAGCCATAAAAAATGTGAGTTTTTCTCTGGAGACATAATATAACTTCAATTGGCCTCATTTTGTTGTAAATGAAATCTCTAATTAATTAAGCTTTGATAATAAATCATTTTCGCCAGTAATCAACATAAAAATAACAAAAAATTAAGAAAAAAAATTGAAAAAGAACGCGCCCCTATATAAACCGAATAATTATTGATTGTAAGAATGCATGCGTCCCAATTAAGCCCTGATTTTGCGGAGCGTCCAATAAAACAATCAAGTTTGCCATATGTTATTAAAATAGATCATTAAGCAAATGAAGCATTTCAATTAATAAAAAAATAATGCATTTTGTAGAATTAATGAGCAAATTTTTCGCAAAACTGCGCAATAGATTACTTCCAGAAGACTCTTGAAGAAAACTAAAACACAAATTGTTTTTTCGGAGTTTTCAAAGATTGTGACAGCAGATGTTATGTCTCTACTTCAAGCATATTTGAACAAAATGTGATAAAAAAGCGTATTTGGAGCCAATTTTAATTTATCAAAGTCAGCAATTCGAAAATATTTTGCAAAATTTTAGCAAAAAACTCGGATAAGACCAATCGAAAAAACTCATTTATCTTTAGAGGTCACCAATAACATTGTTTTTAACACTCATAACAAATCTTTGCACCTCGATAACTCCTCGTAGAAAACAAAAACTCATAGAAAAATTTTTTTATTTCATATTCTGCGCTGCACGGGTTTTCCATTGATACCAGTCTCATTTCTCTACGATGAATAAACCGATCGGATGAGATTGACTGAAGCAATAATAAAACATTTCATTATATGGTTCCTCACCCACAAGTGGGTCGGAAAAAATAATAGGGTTGAATAACTAAATTTTCATAAGCAACTAATTTTCTCTTCTATATTTATTTCGCTTGTTCACACTTATTACCTATATCTTATTCATAGTATAATTTTTATCCTCGCAAATCATTTGTCCTACTCTGATTTTTTATAACAAAAATGGATAGGTTGAGCAATAATAGCGCTACCACTTTCAACTTTTATCGTTGTTCAACAAAAAAGCTGACACAGCTCCAGTTTTTTCTCTAGAAGCAAAAACCTATTTAGCAGATCTCCAAACTACGAAACCCTCGAAAACAAACGTAGCATTTTTGATAAATAAATCTAACAACGAGAAGTGGTATTTTGCGTTTGCACAGAATATTCCAATTCCACTCATACACATTTTTGGCTCAATTGTCTACCAAATGATGACGAGATAGGGACCCTCCAAGAATATTGTCCAGAAACACTTGGTGTATAAATTAAAAAAATGCATCCTACTCTAACCACTTAGTAAACTAAATAATGTCTAATTAGAGAGAAGATGAAAACTGCCAATATCGCGATTGTGAGACAAAACAAAAAGAGAATCAATTAACATCAAGAAAATTATTTACATCCAAAAATCAATGCCTTTTATTTAAAGAAAGACTACGTTTAATTAAAGAAAAATAAGAAAATAAAAATAGCATCAAACAAAATTTGAGTTAAAAAATATACTTCACTCGACCAACCATGGGACCTCTTTTTAACAAAACGCGGTATTAAGTACACAGAAAATAAGTGAAAAAAAAACAGAGAACTTCAAATAGTGAAAACTATTAGGTATCAACTGAAATCCTTAAATAAGTTCATTTGTATTTATGCTTCTTTAGGAAGACATTAAGGCCCGTCATTGAACGGAAGAGGCTGTATGTTTAAAAATCCGTTAAAATCATAAACTATTGAGGAAAAAAAAGATATAATGAATTCCACTGTTTTTGAAAAAAATATATTGTTACATGCGACCTATGAAAATTGAGACTCGTTTACAAATAGACAAGGAAAGGAAAAAGGGTAACGTTAAAATTTTCATTTGCAATAATTGAAAACATTGACAGTTTCAAAGTCCTAAAATTATTAGTTTTCAATTGAAACCTTTGTATAGGTTCATTTCTTCCTTCCAATAGAGCATTGAGATCTGTAATTTTTCAGATTATGTCCTAGCTCTTAAAAAAGATTAAAAGAAGGCAGAACAAAAATTAAATTAAATTTTTGCGCAAAACCGGTGTCGAAGGAATTAAAAGAATAAGCCATGAAATAAAAACTTTAGATATGGTCAACTGTGCTTTTCTTCAACAGCAATAACCTGATATGTTAAAGCGATCTTTGATTATTGAGAGGGCAACAAGTACACAGGAAAATAATAGAAAGAGCGAAGTTAAAAAACAGCTTGACATTTTTGAAATAACAGTTCTGTTCAAAGACATGAAAACATTTGTTATCACTGAATTTTTGATTCATTTCGTTTCTCCAAAATAAGCCATTCAGATCTGTCATTTTTCAGAATATATCATAAGTCTACAAAAAAACGACAAATTAAGACAAAAAATTGGATTAATTCTTTTGCAAAAACCGGTGTCGAAGCAGTTGAAACAACAAGCAATGCAATAAAAACATTAGATCTGTTCAATTGTGCTTTCCTCCGTCGCCAAACGTGTGATAAGCGATAAGTACTAAACTAGACTAGGTATACGGTAGACAAATATTACAAATAAAATTTCACGCTGCTCACTTATTCAATTTGTCACACGGCAATGGATACCCTTCACATATCCATGTCCGTATTTAGTTCAATTTCATTATTTAGTTCCATTTGAAGGGCAAGTGCTACTCTTATTTCAGTTAACTTTACTTCCTCCCATTTTTAGTAAATTAATGTCTGTTCATACTGTCTATGCAGGAAATTCATTTGTTCATACTATAAACAAATCTAAAAGTTACTTCCTTGTTCGTGATCGAGTTGAACAAACCATATTTCTTAAATTGTAATCATTTTAATTTCAGTCTCCCATTTACAGCGCTAGAACTCAGTTTAATTTAAATCTTGCAAAACGCTTTTCAATTAAGCTCAGTAATTTCGACAAGTGCCAATCGCTTCGCGATTGCCATTCTAGTTATTAATAAATCAGATATAAGAAATTGGCTTGCCACTTGCGGCGCAATTGCCCACTTCAATTTGTAATAAAGCATTGGCAACTCAATTGGATCCACCCATCGCAATTGAGTATAACATGGCGCAGTCAGCAGCGGCCTCTAAGAAGACACCACTTCACATAGAGGCATTTTGGGAAAAGCCGACAGCAACACCTCCTCTGACGTGGGACAAATGGACACAACAGTGGAAACTGGCTCTACTAGCTAAAGAGGGAATCCTATAAGACAATCTGTTAAACGATCCTCCATCAACAGTAACTTACCCGTCTGAACCAACCTATGAAGAATCAGTAGAAAACCATACACAAGCGACGGAAAGAGATCGGAAAAGGTTGAGGAGATTGGGATTTTGTGTGGAGATAAGCCGTGGGGAATTTGCGAGCAAAAAACAATATCTTTGTTGTATTTGAGTATTGGAACGCAGGGACGAGGAATTTTCAAGAGAAAACACCCCCACTTCCAAATAGAGAAACAACCTTTCAAAGAATTGTGACAGGCAATGGAGGATTCTTTCACTGAAGTTCGTAACATAACTTACGATCGGTTTGTTTTCTATTCCTGTAAGCAGCAAAACGGAGAGTCTGTGGAAAACTTCTATGGTCGTCTCATAGAACTAGCGGAAAAATGTACCCTAGGTAGTGAAGAAACTACCTTGATTCGCAATGCATTCATATTGAATATGATTGATCATGAGACTCAAAAAGAACTGTTGAAAGAAACAGTTGAGCCATCCAAAGCATTGGAGATGGCTATACAAATAGAGATGGGAGCGCAGAATCAACAAAAGATAAACCAGAATTTGATGTCGGGCACAAACTCTCTGAATTCAATCAACAGTAACCAAATACGCCATCGCAACGCGAATGCTGAACAAACCAAGCGAGATTTCACGAGATACGCAACTGCAACCCAGAATTACCAGTACACAATCACTTGTATGAATTGTGGCCTTCGTTGGAGTCATAACCATAATCAAATTTGCCCCGCGAATGGTAAGAAATGCAAAAATTGTGGCATTATTGGCCATTTCGCAAGAAAATGTCGCAAACCGAAAAAGTCACAGGGACAAACACAGAAAGCCCAACAAAGAAACGTCAATCAAATTGACCAGTTTCCAGAAAAGAGTGATAATGAAGAATCCGTCAATTACATAACAAGCTACCAGAAACTGTATGAACAGGTGTATGACTCAAACTACGACAGCGATTCGGATGATTACGTGGCGGTGATTTCGTCTGACTCGGTACACCAACTGGAACCACTCCATGTAGAGGTACAACTGGGAGAAATTAGAGCACTCGCAATGATCGACTCTGGAAGTGCAGTTAGCATCATAACGGAAACTTAATCTGCGAACCACAAAATCTGCTAAGTGGAGGGACACGAAAGAAAGAAGGAACTTGAAAGCTTTTTGAAACGAACCCATAAAAGTTCTTGGGCATTTGGAAACCACAGTAACCTACAATCACTGGAAAGATAGAGCAGCAATGTTGACTGTGGTAGATATGGGCACAAAAACAAAATCGGGAGGGATCTTTTCACAACCCTGGGACTTGCGGTGGTACAACAACAACCAGAAAATGGTAAATGTGTTAATAACATTAATACTTCTACATGTAAAATTCAAGAGACAATCACGACCCAATTTCCTCATTTAGTATCAAGAAATGGTTTCTCCAAAACACGTGTAGCGAAATCAAAGTTTCATCAAGAGTTTACAGCAAAGCATCAAAAAGGTCGACGGGTTCCGGTAAATCTAGGCTATCTATAAGTTTACACAAACTGGAATTTCACCCCTAGAAATTAAAACTGCAGCAATTTTAACAATACCACCACCAACAACACTAAAACGCCTTAGATCATTCTTAGGGTCAGTACACTATATGGGTAAGTTCATACCACATCTTGCACAATTATGTCAACCACTTAGACCACTTCTAAAAAAAAACCAGCAAAGTTTATCTGGACAGCAGAACACACAAAACATTTTAATTTGATCAAAGAAAAAATTGCCAATAGCACAGAAAATAGCCATTATAATCCAAAACTTGATGTTCGAGTGAAATGTGATGCCTCCCGTTCCGGATTGGGAGCAGCATTGGAGCAAAATACATAAGACGGTTGGAAACCAATAGCATTCATGTCACGATTTCTCAATTCAACAGAGGAACGCTACAGTGTTAATGAATTGGAGTTATTGGGAATAGTTTTGTCAATTGACTATTTTAAATACTATTGGTAAGGGAAAAATTTTACAGTAGTGACAGATCATAGAGCCCTACTGTCCATACTCAAGGAGCATAGATCAAACAAATCGTATAACAGCCGACTATCACGATGGATAGACAGACTACTTCCGTACGATTTCACAATCGAACACATGAGAGGTGCAAAAACGGGTCTCGTTGACTATATCTCAAGGAATCCATATGCGAGAGCCAAAAAAATATCTACATATGACGAACACTTTGTTGTAGCAACAATATCAAAAATCCGTGATTCCATGAACCACCTGATTACAAACAAACAAATAAAAAATTTAATAGCATATTAAAGTCACATTTGCCTTCACACAATTTAAAACGGCCATTCGCGCCGCAATTACCTACATTACTGAATACTAATTCACATATCCGCAATAAAGCATTTGGATCACAATCACTCCTTTTACGACCGAAAGCATCATTTGCGACGCAATTAACACTTACTAATTCTAAAACTAATCAGCATTTTAAACATCCATTTGCATCGCAAATGCCACTTAACGTTACAAAATCACAATTTGGACCAAATAACTGTAAAGTTAATAATTCACATTCCATTAACAAATTTGCTGCAAAAGAATTGCAAATGTCAGACAGTAAAGAATGTGAACACTCTGAACAATTATCCCCAATAAAGCCCATTAATGGTGTTAAGTCAAATAATCCACCTAATAACGCTAAATTTAGCGCGAAAGCAAAAATTCCAAAATATAAATACCACTCGCTTTTTGCCCAAAATCAACCTACAAATCACTCCACAGTAAATAAACAAAACAAATTCATCAACTCGAATAATTCAGTCAACCATATTAGCAAAATGTCGAAGGCCAAAGCTCCACGATCCAAATCAACACCAACAAAAGCAAGGGTGACGTTTTCGGACACCACCCCATCTTTGCCCGGAACCAACACTACCTCAAACACTGAAACACCTAATGGCAGCATGATTGAGGAGACAGATGATATGTTGTTCACCGAGACTCTCAACAAAGTCTTCAGCAAGAAGTTCCTGGCCATCTTAACAGGCAAAGATGCAATCCTCAAGGAGGTGAGGGATTGCGTCATTCGGAATGATTCAGATAGACTGCATAAGATAAGTCCTTATCTCTTTTCCTATTGGCGGGACTTGAGTGTAAAGCATGGCTGTGTGTGTTTGGATGAGCGGATAGCCATTCCAAAGTCGATCAAAGATGCAGTATTGGAGGATATCCATTCTACACATCCCGGGAGTTTCGCCATGCTATCTCTCGCACAAAACATTTGGTGAACATACAAACACAGAGATATACTGGCAAAAGCCAGTGAGTGCAAAGCCTGCACGGAGATTGATAAGAACCTTAAATCAGTGATTTCGCACCGCAAATGGGCACCTCTACCAAAATGTATTGAACCAAATGACGAAATACAAATAGACTTTGGCGGATCAATTTTGATCGAAAAAGGCATAGAACAATATTTTATTACAAGTATAGATAGATATTCAAAATACCCCACAATAGAAATTGTAAATAACGCTTCAGGCCCAAAAGTAATCAAATTCTTAAATAAATACATATATATCACCACGGAGTACCTAGAGCTATTAGATTAGATCAAGCTAGATGTTTTAAAGGAAAAAAGTTTGAAACATTCTGTACAGAAAATAATATTTCACCTATTTATGCACCAGCAAATGATCACAGAGCAATTGGATTAGTCGAACGTATTATTCAAACAATTAAACGACAATTATCTTGCATGAAATCACAATTAAATAAAAAATTTAATTTAGAAAATTCACCTAAAGCAATAATACAACGACTAAGAATATCAAAACAAAAAACAATAAACACCACACCATTTGAGGCATACTTTGGTAGGAAATGTAACACACCTATATCGAATATCACCACTAAATCTAATAGTAAAAATCTTAATTATAATGCAATAATTAAATATTATTTAGACGAAGATACGATTCCCGGTCGATCATATCTGTCAGAGGAGCAATGGGCAGAGACGGTCCTCTGTTCGGATACAGAAATTGAACGCGTCATTTGTGCCGCGAGTTCGCGAGCCAGAGCTGAGCAAGAGAAGAGCAACGACGGCGAACAACGCCTAATTAGATCGGAGGGAATTTTCCGATCAATTCCCTGCTCAAAACGCAGTGTCCAAGTGAAACTGGCTAGAAAGCTCCATGAGAACCAAAGGCAAAAGAAAAACCTTGATGGTTTATGCGAAGTACTGGCACCTGGGAGCACAGTTTGTAAAGTGAGCCCTACGACAAGTGTAATCAAGGAGCCGAACAGACAGGAGGTGCGAGTCAGAAATTCTGATATTGCAAAATTCGGTACGCGTGCGGAAAGGGACACTGATCTAACTCAGTATATCGAAAGACGACCGAAAAAGATAAGCGAGAAAACTATTGAAGAGAAGATTCATAAACATAAGCGGGACCTGATTAGAAAAAATACGGGAGATAAGAAAATTAAGCGAAACCGAAAGCAGGCTGACGATGTTAGTGTATTCTCTTCAGGCAGATCGTGTATATCCTCCGCGAGTTATGTAGCCAGATCCCTCAAAATGAGAATCCCGAAGAGAAACCAAAACATGATGAAGCTTTTATTAACCGGCCAGATTCAACCCAAATTCTTCAATTAAGCCCAATTGCTCCAATCGCGCCACAACTGACCAACCCTGATGCACCTGGACCATCTGCGACGCAAACGGCTTCATCAAAACCACCAACGCCTATTCTGAGAAAGTCAAGCAAGAGACAGCTCACGATTAGCGATACTTCGGATTCGGACACCTCTTCAGTACGAAAGAGTAAGCGAACTCTGAAAAAGAAGACGTCTCAAACTATCGTAGAAAAAGTCAGGAATACTGAAGGTTAATCTGAGAATGTGCATCAGGATATTGGAGAAACTTCTACAAGAAGTTGAACTGAATGGACAGAGGACCCTCAAAATTTGCCAAGGGAGATGAATGTACTCCAAGCAGAGAATGAGGAAAATTCTGATACAGAATAAACATCGTCAAACTTCATAAACTCTTATTTTTTATTTATTATTTAATATTTTATTATTTATTAACCGGTGAACAATTATTAATTTTCTGATTTTAATTAGTAATTTTATTTTTCTCTCAAAGAGGGGGAAATGTCATACGGCAATGGATACCCTTCACATATCCATGTCCGTATTTAGTTCAATTTCATTATTTAGTTCCATTTGAAGGGCAAGTGCTACTCTTATTTCAGTTAACTTTACTTCCTCCCATTTTTAGTAAATTAATGTCTGTTCATACTGTCTATGCAGGAAATTCATTTGTTCATACTATAAACAAATCTAAAAGTTACTTCCTTGTTCGTGATCGAGTTGAACAAACCATATTTCTTGAATTGTAATCATTTTAATTTCAGTCTCCCATTTGCAGCGCTAGAACTCAGTTTAATTTAAATCTTGCAAAACGCTTTTCAATTAAGCTCAGTAATTTCGACAAGTGCCAATCGCTTCGCGATTGCCATTCTAGATATTAATAAATCAGATATAAGAAATTGGCTTGCCACTTGCGGCGCAATTGCCCACTTCAATTTGTAATAAAGCATTGGCAACTCAATTGGATCCACCCATCGCAATTGAGTATAACACAATTATCCAGTTTTTTTTATAAGACTACAAGAAGAACGACAAAAAAGACAAAACTGAAATGTTTAGAAGAAAATTCTGAAACAGGACGGTGTCAAGGCCATTAAAACCCTAATCTATCCAGATATGTTCAGTTTGCATTCTTTTTGGAGGCCAACAATTTGAGGTCTGACCTGTCAAGAATCTAACAAAACCAAAGAACCTGGAATGTGGAACTTCAAAATACTTTAAAATGGGACAACAACTGATTACAACCAGAACTAAATTTTAGCTGTAAGAAAACAACCGATTGATTTTAGTTTTTCTCTTGCTGGGCTACCTTATGAAACCAAAATTGTTCCGGGCAACACGCATATGAAAAAATTGACACAAAGTTCAACCTATCAAAAACAAAAGATCATTTTTTGACAAATGTCGAGTTAAATTAGCAAAAACCAGCACAATTTTACTCTCAAGGGAAACTAGCTTTCTTTGGAGCTAACAACGGTTGAGTCAGAACTTCTAGGTGTGCTAATCTGGATAATTGAAAAAGATGAATTAAAGAAGCTTATTGCTTGCCGTCTTGATGAAAAAATCTGATTTTTGAAAAACCTAGCAAAAATTTTAGCCGCAAAAACGGATCAAACAGTTCAACAGTATTAAGTACCCAGAAAACAAGTAGAGAAAAACGTTTAAGTTTTTGAAAACAGATTAATTCAAATAGTGAAATGTATTAGGAATCAACTCAAAACCTTAAATAGGTTCATGTATATTCATGCTTCCTTAGGAAGACATTGAGACCCGTCAATGAACGGAACAGGCTGTACTTTTAAAAATCCGTTAAATTCATAAACTATTGCATGAAAAAAAGATATAGGAAATTCCACTGTCTATGAAAACATATATTGTGATATGCAACCTCTGAAAATTGAGACTTGCTAACAAATAGACAAGGAAAGGAAAAAAGGGGCAGAGTTAAAAATTACATTTGCAATATTTGAAAACATTGACAGTTTCAAAGTCAATAAATTATTAGTTATCAATTGAAACCATTAAATAGGTTCTTTTATTTCTTCCAAATATAGCATTGAGATCTGTAATTTTTCAAATTATGTTTTAGGTCTTAAAAAATGAACAAAAAATGCAAAAAAAATTAATTAATTTTTTGCTCAAAACCGGTGTCGAAGCAGTTAAAACAATAAGACAAAAAATAAAAACTTTAGATATGGTCAACTGTGCTTTTCTTCAACGGCAATAATGTGATATATTAATGCGGTCTTTGATACTTGGGAGGGTAACAAGTACACAGGAAAATAATAGGAAGAGCGTCGTTAAAAAACAAGTTTGAAAATAGAGGTCTGTTCAAAGTCATGAAAACATTTGCTATCAGAACTAAATTTGCGCTGTAAGAAAACAACCGACTGATATTAGTTTTGCTCTTGCTGGGTTACCTTCAGAAACCAAAACTTGTTCCGGGCAATACGCATATGAAAAAATTGACAAAAATTTCAATATATCAAAAACGAAATGTCATTTTTTGACAAATGTCGAGTTAAATTAGCAAAAAAACCAGCACAATTTTAATTCAAGAACTCCCCAAAGTGAAACTAGCTTTCTTTGGAGCTAACCATGGTTATGTCAGCAATTTTAGGTGTGCTAATCTGGCTAATAAAACAAAGTGAATTAAATAAGCTTATTGCGTGCCGGCTTGATGAAAAAAATCCGACTTTTGAAAATTTTGGCAGAAATATTAGCCACAAAAATGGATCAAATAATTCAACAACCTTCTTTCTTTCCTTGGATTTGAAATCCGCAACACTATCGTTTTAAATTTTAACATGTATTTCAGCAAAATCGGCAACAAAAATGCGTAAAACTACGAAAAATGTGAACAAAAACAACGAAATGCAGTCAAATGTTCACAAACCTTTAAACCTGGAAAACTCAGTGGAAAAACAAACGAAATTCAAAAACCCTTTATTATTGTGTATTATACGCAGGTCTTCTAATGATACCACTCACAGCCCTCTAAGATGAATATATCTATGGACCAAAATTCATTTAACAAAAAAATCATTTGAATACGTAGTTCCTCCCCACTAGAAAAGGGCGGACAAAATCAATTGATTGGTAAGGTTGGCAATTTGATAACATGTAGTTTTAGTCAAGTGGTTATCTCGCCTGCCATATAATAAGTTTTTGGAAACATCAGTATTGCAGGGCTGTCATGAGGAGTCATCGGACCACCAAATTAGGCGTTTTGAATTAATAACATTATTACTTTAGAAGCTCTTCTTTGTTTTAAAACCTTGGTGAAGAATACTTGCCCAGGTTGAAGTGGTAAGCCTAAGCAATGTCTGATCATAATCTGCAGACCAACTTCGATTTCGCATCTGGGAATAAAAACTCAAGCGCATGATAGTCCGGACAAAGTCTGATCATAGTTCATTTTGTTGCTCTATCTGTTCAGAGCTTTATATCTGTTCAGCGCACAATAATCTGATCAGTGAAAAGACTGAAACTTTAAGAACAGGAAAGTTTGATCAAAGATTACTTAAAAGGCAACCCAGGTTTAGGTCCACACCCAAATTGAGCTATGATCAGACTATGCAGACTGAAATGACCTCTGATCAGATTTTCCAGACCGAAGTTACCTCTGATCAGACCTTCCACACCAAAATGATCTCTGATCAGACTTTCCAGACCAAAATTTCCTCTGATCAGACCGAACCCAGGCCACTGTCCAGAATATAGTGCGCTTATGATCAGACCCAAAATCAGATCATTGTCCAGACTATAAACAGACTATGATCAGACAATCTTCAGACCATGGTCCAGACTCAATTTCAGACCATTGCCCAGACCTTAGTCAGACTATGATCAGACTCAAGTGCGCTCAAAATAGTCTGATCAGAGAAAGATTTTAATTATGAACAAATCTCTTAATTTGGCTGTAATATATTCATTTCATAAAAACTGGTGTTTGCTGTACTAAAATCAACTAAGGAAGAGCCAATAATGAAAATATTGCTAATGAAAACGAAATCTAACTGTTGAGAAAAAAAAATTCTTTACTTTACCCCTTAGTTCATCCTTAGAACTTAGACAGCTTTCCATTAGAAACGTTGTGGTCTTCAGTTAATCAAAATTTCCTCTTGATGATTAAACCTAATGATGACAGCCTAATGATGATTAAACAGCTATTAATGTCACTTTCGGATCAGTACCTCAAAGTGTGATAGGAAAGCCACAAACAAGTACTCCACTTTGTGTAGGAACGTCCTTTGGGAGTGAGACTTTTATAAAAAGAGGTTTTTCAATAAGAAGTGCTGAAGGCTTTAAATCCCGACTTTTTTCCTCTATTTCCCGATTGTTCTTCTACTTTTCTTCCAGTTTTATTCTCAACTTCAAAAGTCTTAAGCTCAAAAGTCTTCACTTTCTGCCCAGTTTTATCCTTCATCTTCTAAATCTTAAGCTCAATTTAAAGCCTTCCTGCCTCAAGTTCGCAAAACTGCGCTGGCCGAAACGAGCCAGTTAAGTGCACTTCTCTCTGAAGCACGAAGCATTGCAGACGAAACATCACAAGATGAACAAGACTTCGTTCAAGTCAAAAACAAACGAAAACGAACCCGAAATTATCAAAACACCAACTCAGAAACAATCAGACCAGTGATAATAACGATTAATCCGCGACCAACACAAGTTCAATATGCTCGTTTGATGAGAAATAACTTCCCTCAACTCAAAATCAATTGCATCAGAGAACTTCCAAACAACAATGACTTCTTTATCCAACCCGAAGACCAAACCACAAGAGAATATCTGATGAACGCCTCAAATCTTCAACTTGTCTTTCCAAACACTTCTATCAACGCAAGAAACACTCTGCCAAAAACCAAATCTAAACCCAGTTTTGTAATTGTAAATGTTCCTCAGAGCATACAAGAAAACGAAGTGAAGGAAGAACTTCTCAACAACAATGCTATGAATGTGATCAAGGCGCTTCGGATAACAAGCAGGGCCACCGGAAAACCAACAAAACTGATTCACGTAATAACTGATTCCTCAAACCATGTAACAGCCGCAGTCAAACATGGCGTTAAAATAGGCTGGTTGCTCCACCGCTGCGAACCAAGTAAAGAACCACCTCACGTTAAACAATGCTTCAAATGTCAAAAGTTTGGTCATTCAGCAAGCGATTGTAAAGACGAAGTGAGATGTCTACGATGTGCAGGCAAACACACTGTGAAAAGTTGCAATGAATTGAAAGAACGCAAAATGTGTAAACTGTGGTGGCCCACACGCAACAGTGTATAGAGGCTGTCCCGCATATCAGAACGCTGTGACTGAAGCAAATAAACAGAAACAAAAAACAAAATACTCAAGTGCGGTTACAAGGAAAGATACTCAGAACACTCAGTCATTAACCACTGCAAAAATTACTGTTCTAGTAGCTGAAGTTCTCAGTAAAATAAGAAACAGTCTTAACACGATGTCCTATAGCGATATTATCAGCGTCGTTAGCAACAGTGCCTCCAGAGTGTTTAACGAAAGAATAGATGGACAAGAAATTCACGATAACATCAAGAAGGCAAACCTAATGCAAACTGTTAACACAAACATGATTCAATCTAACAACCAACAAATTCTTCAAAATGGACAACATTAAAATTTTACAATGGAACTGTCGTGGCTTAGAAAACAAAATTCATGAGTTGTTCTTGTTTCTGACGAAAGAAAACATCGACATTGCTTGTTTAAATGAAGTCAAGAAATGGCAAAAACGTTTCGTACATGAGAAATACTTCATTCTAACAGAAGCAAAAGCAAGCAACTTTCATGGGTCTGTAATCATTGCAAAAAAAGGCATACATGTCAAAGAGGTCAGACCAATCATATCAAGAAAAAACAGTAACGGAAAAGCATTAGAAATAATTGATGTAAACTTGGAAACGCCAATCATTGGAAACTAATGGATAATCAATGTTTACAATTCAACCAATCAAAACCTAAATACAACTGAAATATTTGACAACAATCCCCTGAACCTATTCATATGTGGAGATTTCAATTCTCCTCATCAGGAGCTCAATTGTACATACAACACCGAAAACGGCGAAAAATTGCTGGAAATAATTGATGAAGGAAATTTCAAACTACTGAACAACGGTTATCCAACGTATCAATCTAATCAACATAAGAGCCAGAGCATGCTTGATTTAGATTTCTGTAGTCTTTCAGTCCTTAAACATTTTGACAATTTTCAAGTATTTGAAGATTTCGGCAGCGACCACTCAGCGACACTTACCTGATTAAAACTGAAACTTCAGTGCAATTCGATCTAAAAGCAAAAGTCGATTTCAAGAAGTTCAGAAAACATGCGAAAGTCAATTACAAAAATTTCCGCTTGTACCCACCAAAATATCCAAACAAAGACAATCTGAATGAAACGCGCGAGAACATCAACGAGCTTTTTCATAAATTGATTGATCAGTCCTGCGTAAATAACACGAATCTTCAAATTAGTTCGGAGATAATCAAATTAATCCAGCAAAAGAAGAAGATAAGAGGCAACTAAAACGTGCAATGGATGACACTTTCTATCGATTGAGAAAGGAAATCAATTTCTTGCAAAGAGAAACCAGAAGAGCATTCAAACATTCGATTGAAAGACAAAATAGAAAATTAATTGAAACAGCGAAAGAAGCAGGAAATAAGGGGTTCTGGAAAGCAATCAAAACCATCACCAGCGATAAACAACAGTCAAGCGGATCACATTTACAAAAAATGTTTAAAGACAGAATTGCCATAACTGACCATGAAAAGTGCGAAATTTTCAAAGTCCTTCTGAGTGAGACAATGATAGAACACCAATACGAAAACGAAGAATTACAAAAGCACTTTCTCGAGACAGAACAAAACACAAAACATCTATCAGAAACCGATCCAAAAGAAATAAACGCAGAAATCATCTTCTTAAAATTTGAAGAGTTCAATAAAATTTTGACAAATACAAGTAAATTTTGAAAAATAGGCTATCAGCTACTGAAGGTGCTAGCAAAAAGTATTAAAGTTCTCATATGCATAATTATTTCTAGCTCAATTAACAATTCTTACGTGCCATGCCTTTGGAAAGACTCACAAGTAACAATGCTTCCAAAACCTCAAAAAGACAAGAAGAAAGCAGAAAATTACAGACCAATAAGCCTTACCAATTTTACTGCAAAGTTCTGTGAAACTGTTGTTAAAAATCTCATCCTAGAGCACTGTGAAGCAAACAAAGTCTTTGGACCACAACAAAGTGCTTACAGAGCAAACAGATGCACAACCGATAACCTCCTTGTTTTAACGCAGGATATAAGGGAAGCATACCAGTGGTCAGAAATTGTGGGACTTGTCTGCCTTGATGTTGAAAAAGCTTTTGATGCAATCGGGAGATTAGGTTTGATTGATAGACTGATTAAAATCAGAATACAGACGAAAATCATCAAAAGGATGAACTCCTTCCTCTCACAAAGAAATGTTTACGTGAAAATTAAGAATACGAGAAGCGAGAAGTTCTCAACAACAGCCGGGGTCCCCCAGGGAAGAGTTGTGGCGCCTATATTATTCCTAATTTATGTCTCTAACATTCCAGAAACGCCAGCGGAAATTCTCAGTTTGCAGATGACTTTGCATTGTTCTACAGGTCAAAGTCCAGTCAGTTAATACAAAACAAAATCCAAGCCTCACTCAACACTCTCATAAAGTGGTGTGATAAGTTGAAAATCAAAATAAACCCGGCCAAAACAAAGTACATGCTATTCAAAAACCCTTCGAAACGACAAACAAGTCTCACTATAAACATCAACGGAAAACAAATCAAGGAAGCGAAAACCATAAAGTTCTTAGGAATAACCACGACGCCACAACTAAACAGGAATGAAAATTGTAAAGACATCACAAGCAGAGCAAACAAGCGAATCTTCCTACGGCAGCTTCTAAGCAACCTCAATGTTGAGCAGGAGAGTTTACTTCTGCTGTACAAGTCCTGGATCCGGCCCCTGTTTCTATATGCAACTGCTTGCTGGCTAAACCAATTGCAAACGGTCATATCAATCATGCAAAAAGCGCAAAACAAAGCACTGAGAATATATTTAAGGAAACCTCGATGATACAGCGTGCAGAAAATACATGAAGAATCGAACTCTCCTACTATAAGAAATATTCAGATACGGTTGGCGAAAGAATACATCAAGCGCGCACAAAAGAACAAAATTGAAGCAATTTTACGGCTTCTAGAAAAGAAAGGGCAATGTCCAAAGAACAACTGCAAAAGCACATTAGACATTCTGATTGATTAGGCTTACTGACATTAAAACCGTTTTTTCCTATTTACTGATTTAAAAATCAGTGATCACTGACTAAGACCCAAAGGATCCTTCGAGTCAAAGTCAGGATCTAATTTAGGGTCAGGAAGCTTTTTCGATCCTTTTGAATCAGAATCAGAAGTTGCCTGCCGTTTTCTAGGCTTTAAAAAGCGCTTCTGTCGCTTCCATGCTCTATAGGCCTCCGACAGTCCATTCGGTAACAGCCCCTCAAACAGAGGAAGCTTCCCTCGGGCAATCTGCCGGGGATCCCTGGCTCCGTCGCCAAAGCTTTCGAGAGGAATCACCCGAACCATGCCGTAAGGAAACTTCTCCTCTTGAGGAGGACTCCCGGGAGTAGTGCGTACAGACATTTTGTTAATCCCCTCAAGCCTGAATTCTCAGCATTTGTAAAACATACGATACAATTCGAAACCGGCAAACTTTGGACCAATGATTCTAAAGTATCTCAATTATGTATAACGAATTCAATTCAAAAATCGAGAGAAACTCATCAGCCACGATAACTGAATAAAGACATTTCTCAAGCAGAGACATGTGTATATTGGCGCAACACATAAGTATACTAAATGAAAAACACAGCGGGAGTTCGATCCCCCAACGCGCCGCAGCTGTCTCGAGCAATTAAACAAATCTGATTAATTCTCAGCCCTTCTTCTAGTTTTATTTCAATTCAATCTCTTTTTTTTCTTTCCTCTTTTACCTACTTATTCTTTCTTTCCTCCCTATCCCTGAAAAAACTTACCTTTATGCCCAAAAATGTTCACTAACAACTGCAAACACGGCTAACCAGAAGTAATCAACGACAAGTAATCGCAATCAGGAAAAGCCAGTAAAAACCCTCCACGGTGTTTATAATGGCTTCGTACCCCAGTAACAGTGTACAGTTTAGAACCAATGTCCCAAATTCAAACTCAAACTCAAAAACTCTTCAAGCTGCTGCTGTAATAATCTTGATTGTTGATGGTTGTGTTTGAATTTCCTTTGTGTGGTTAATCAAAATTTCCTCTTGAGGTGACCGGCCATTGCTATCAGCTAGACTCCTTGTTTCTGATCAGAGTCATCGGAATTTAGATGAGTCTCTGATCGGAACGCTGCTTTATTGTTGCTTTTTGGCAGAGCCAACATCCCGCAATAAAAAAATCCAAAAAAACTGGAAAAGATAATGCACTCGAAATCAGACCTTCCAGACAGAATTGACTTCTGATCAGACTGAAATCAGACCATGGTCCACACTATTGTGCGCTCGAACTGCTTTTCAGGCCCTCTAATTTTGGTCTGGGAACACACGGGTGTGCGCTCGATTGGGTCTGATCATAGCTCAATTTGGGTCTGGACCTAAACCTGGGAAATGTCTGACCAGAAGTTGTTTCAATGGTACGAAAGACTGATTAGGGGCAATTTGAAGTGCAACCGATTGACCAGGAAAAATTAAAGGCGTACAAAAAGTTTCCTCGATCTTCTCCTTTGACCTTTTAAGCCCTTTAAACACTAAGCCCTCTTAACTCTGGCGAAAACGGTCTCCAAAAGCCTATATGAATTCAGTGTTTATATAATAAAGTTGTAGTCTTAGCAGAAATGATTTTGAATGCACGAATATTTGGACAGTAGTGTGCAGCTGATTTGGGCGAGGCTTGAACAAAAATCTTGTCAATCTCCGCTTCAAGCGGACTTCAAACGAATAGAAGCTTTTATAACTCGCAGAATTGTGGTCGGAGATCAGTTTGGTGTAAGCCGGTGTGATCAGAGTTCATTCCGATCTGGGATGCTCTGATCAGAGGTCATTTGTGCCTGAACCCTAACCTCGGTTTTCTTGACATCATTATTATTTGGACTTCTTGTTGCCTTGAGATCACAATGTTGGATTAGATTTAAATGAGCAGTATCAATAAATCTCGAGTCCACTAATGGAAAATACTTTCATCACTTGGACAGGTTTTTTGAAATTGACCCTAAAAAACTTTGAAATTACCTAAAGGTACATTATAAAGGTACATCAGATTCATAAACAGTCTTTTTGACTCAAAATGATTGAATGAGACGCGAACAGACAAATATGCAATGCAAAACATACAATATTAACATAAAAACTAGCAACACAAACTAATAAAAATTCTTCTGATTATCTGAACTATCTGTAACATCAGAACCATTTCTGTTGGCAAATGAAAGGGAGGAAGAATATTTTCCCACCAGTGTACACCGCCATCTTGTGAGTCTCGTTGGCCCTGGCTCCGTCCATCGATACCATTCTGGCCCCAATAGGCGCTGGTTCTCCATCTGCCCAAATTATTTTATCAGATACGTCGAACCATTCCTGAGTTCGGAAGACGTACTTCATCAAAAGGTCGTCAATTCCAATCCAGAATCGCTTGTATTTCATTTTGTGTGCCAGGAGCTTTGAGAACGCGACAAGCTTCAAATTTTAAAAATAGGAGCAAATATTTGACGCAAAAATGAGACTGCTGCAATAAACAGAGAAAACTTTGAAAAAAAAAGAGGTAGAAAAATAGGACGCACCATTTCGGGCGCAGACATGGAAATGGTGCGCAGACCCTATTAGTTTTACCTCTACCATTTAACCCTGAAAAATCACCCCTATCAATTCACACCGTCTCCATTCATTATTTAATTGGTACAATTAATTTATTCACAGGGTTTGAAGAAAAGGTTTTGGGGGTACAAGGAGTTTGAATGAGGAGTGAATGATGAGGTGAAAGGATACAACACCCAAAAAGGGTGATAAATGAATAGCGGTGAAAAGAACTGGGATCAGAAATTTCCAATTTGAAATTGAAATGTTTGGGTAGAGTTTTAAAAAAGTAAAATTAGATACAGGAAAAAAGTGCTGCATTTTTTCTGATTTTTTGTTCAGTTTTTTGTATATAGTTTACGCGAAAATCGAAGAAAACTTTTGTGAAGCTGCACTCACTTATGACATAATCAAGTTGACGCATCCATCACTTGGTTTTGCTTTTTTGTCAAAAGATGCCATTTGTTATGAGATGCAATTTGACAAGACAGCATTCGTCAGAAACGAATCATGCTTTTTTTGTCAATAGATGCCATTTGTTATGAGATGCAATTTGACAAGACAGCATTCGTCAGAAACGAATCATGCTTTTTTTGTCAATAGATGCCATTTGTTATGAGATGCAATTTGACAAGACAGCATTAGTCAGAAACGAATCATGCTTTTTTGTCAAAAGATGCCATTTGTATTGAAATGCAATTTGACAAGACAGCATTCGTCAGAAACGAATCATGCTTTTTTTGTCACTAGATGCCATTTGTTATGAGATGCAATTTGACAAGACAGCATTCGTCAGAAACGAATCATGCTTTTTTGTCAAAAGATGCCATTTGTATTGAGATGCAATTTGACAAGACAGCATTCGTCAGAAACGAATCATGCTTCTTTTGTCAATAGATGCCATTTGTTATGAGATGCAATTTGACAAGACAGCATTATTCAGAAACGAATCATGCTTTTTTGTCAAAAGATGCCATTTGTATTGAGATGCAATTTGACAAGACAGCATTCGTCAGAAACTAATCATGCTTTTTTGTCAATAGATGCCATTTGTTATGAGATGCAATTTGACAAGACATCATTCTTCAGAAACGAATCATGCTTTTTTGTCAAAAGATGCCATTTGTATTGAGATGCAATTTGACAAGACAGCATTCGTCAGAAACGAATCATGCTTTTTTTGTCAATAGATGCCATTTGTTATGAGATGCAATTTGACAAGACAGCATTCGTCAGAAACGAATCATGCTTTTTTGTCAAAAGATGCCATTTGTATTGAGATGCAATTTGTCAAGACAGCATTCGTCAGAAACGAATCATGCTTTTTTGTCAAAAGATGCCATTTGTTATGAGATGCAATTTGACAAGACAGCATTCGTCAGAAACGAATCATGCTTTTTTGTCAAAAGATGCCATTTGTATTGAGATGCAATTTGACAAGACAGCATTCGTCAGAAACGAATCATGCTTTTTTGTCAATAGATGCCATTTGTTATGAGATGCAATTTGACAAGACAGCATTCGTCAGAAACGAATCATTATTTTTGTCAAAAGATGCCATTTGTATTGGGATGCAATTTGACAAGACAGCATTAGTCAGAAACGAATCATGCTTTTTTGTCAAAAGATGCCATTTGTATTGAGATGCAATTTGACAAGACAGCATTCGTCAGAAACCAATCATGCTTTTTTTGTCAATAGATGCCATTTGTATTGAGATGCAATTTGACAAGACAGCATTAGTCAGAAACGAATCATGCTTTTTTGTCAAAAGATGCCATTTGTATTGAGATGCAATTTGACAAGACAGCATTCGTCAGAAACGAATCATGCTTTTTTTGTCAATAGATGCCATTTGTTATGAGATGCAATTTGACAAGACAGCATTCGTCAGAAACAAATCATGCTTTTTTGTCAAAAGATGCCATTTGTATTGAGATGCAATTTGACAAGACAGCATTCGTCAGAAACGAATCATGCTTTTTTTGTCAATAGATGCCATTTGTTATGAGATGCAATTTGACAAGACAGCATTCGTCAGAAACGAATCATGCTTTTTTGTCAAAAGATGCCATTTGTATTGAGATGCAACTTGACAAGACACCATTCGTCAGAAACGAATCATGCTTTTTTGTCAAAAGATGCCATTTGTTATGAGATGCAATTTGACAAGACAGCATTCGTCAGAAACGAATCATGCTTTTTTGTCAAAAGATGCCATTTGTTATGAGATGCAATTTGACAAGACAGCATTCCTCAGAAACGAATCATGCTTTTTTGTCAAAAGATGCCATTTGTATTGAGATGCAATTTGACAAGACAGCATTCGTCAGAAACGAATCATGCTTTTTTTGTCAATAGATGCCATTTGTTATGAGATGCAATTTGACAAGACAGCATTCGTCAGAAACGAATCATGCTTTTTTGTCAAAATATGCCATTTGTATTGAGATGCAATTTGACAAGACAGCATTCGTCAGAAACGAATCATGCTTTTTTTGTCAATAGATGCCATTTGTTATGAGATGCAATTTGACAAGACAGCATTAGTCAGAAACGAATCATGCTTTTTTGTCAAAAGATGCCATTTGTATTGAGATGCAATTTGACAAGACAGCATTCGTCAGAAACGAATCATGCTTTTTTTGTCAATAGATGCCATTTGTTATGAGATGCAATTTGACAAGACAGCATTCGTCAGAAACGAATCATGCTTTTTTGTCAAAAGATGTCATTTGTATTGAGATGCAATTTGACAAGAGAGCATTCGTCAGAAACGAATCATGCTTTTTTGTGAATAGATGCCATTTGTTATGAGATGCAATTTGGCAAGACAGCATTCGTCAGAAACGAATCATGCTTTTTGTCAAAAGATGCCATTTGTATTGAGATGCAATTTGACAAGACAGCATTCGTCAGAAACGAATCATGCTTTTTTGTCAAAAGATGCCATTTGTTATGAGATGCAATTTGACAAGACAGCATTCGTCAGAAACGAATCATGCTTTTTTGTCAAAAGATGCCATTTGTTATGTGATGCAATTTGCCAAGACAGCATTCGTCAGAAACGAATCATGCTTTTTTGTCAAAAGATGCCATTTGTTATGAGATGCAGTTTGACAAGACAGCATTCGTCAGAAACGAATCATGCTTTTTTGTCAAAAGATGCCATTTGTTATGAGATGCAATTTGACAAGACAGCATTCGTCAGAAACGAATCATGCTTTTTTGTCAAAAGATTCCATTTGTATTGAGATGCAATTTGACAAGACAGCATTCGTCAGAAACGAATCATGCTTTTTTTGTCAATAGATGCCATTTGTTATGAGATGCAATTTGACAAGACAGCATTCGTCAGAAACGAATCATGCTTTTTTGTCATTTGTATTGAGATGCAATTTGACAGGACAGCATTCGTCAGAAACGAATCATGCTTTTTTTGTCAATAGATGCCATTTGTTATGAGATGCAATTTGACAAGACAGCATTAGTCAGAAACGAATCATGCTTTTTTGTCAAAAGATGCCATTTGTATTGAGATGCAATTTGACAAGACAGCATTCGTCAGAAACGAATCATGCTTTTTTTGTCAATAGATGCCATTTGTTATGAGATGCAATTTGACAAGACAGCATTCGTCAGAAACGAATCATGCTTTTTTGTCAAAAGATGCCATTTGTATTGAGATGCAATTTGACAAGAGAGCATTCGTCAGAAACGAATCATGCTTTTTTGTGAATAGATGCCATTTGTTATGAGATGCAATTTGACAAGACAGCATTCGTCAGAAACGAATCATGCTTTTTTGTCAAAAGATGCCATTTGTATTGAGATGCAATTTGACAAGACAGCATTCGTCAGAAACGAATCATGCTTTTTTGTCAAAAGATGCCATTTGTTATGAGATGCAATTTGACAAGACAGCATTCGTCAGAAACGAATCATGCTTTTTTGTCAAAAGATGCCATTTGTTATGTGATGCAATTTGCCAAGACAGCATTCGTCAGAAACGAATCATGCTTTTTTGTCAAAAGATGCCATTTGTTATGAGATGCAGTTTGGCAAGACAGCATTCGTCAGAAACGAATCATGCTTTTTTGTCAAAAGATGCCATTTGTTATCAGATGCAATTTGACAAGACAGCATTAGTCAGAAACGAATCATGCTTTTTTGTCAAAAGATGCCATTTGTTATGAGATGCAATTTGACAAGACAGCATTAGTCAGAAACGAATCATGCTTTTTTGTCAAAAGATGCCATTTGTTATGAGATGCAATTTGACAAGACAGCATTTGTCAGAAACGAATCATGGTCAATAGTTCACATTATCAAAAACCAGAGAAACTTATGTATGATCAGAGAAGTTGCCTGCTGCTCAAAACATGTCTATCCAATATTCCAAGTTACAACCAGAAGCTACCATTGTTTGGTACTTTGAGATGAGTGTGACGAGACACCTGTTCTAGTACGGTATGAAACAAAACTTTTTTTGCTTTTTTAACCTCTAACCTGGACAGAAAGCAGATTATTTTCATCACTGTCTATGTTTTTAGAGTATTTACGGCACATGATTTAACAACTACAATCCGATGAATGTGGTAAATTTATGTCAGGAATGCGGTATAGGTCAACACCCCCTTCTCCTCAATAAAATTATACGCCCCCATTATGGCATATCTACGGCAATGGAGCTATACTTTATATGACCACTAAACTTGCTATAATGAGAATATCGAGCGGTGAAAGCCGTTAAGGTGTTGGAAAAATTTCACTGCATAATATTGGCTACTTTACTTAATTTTGTAACAAATCTATCAACAGTTAAAAATTATACTATTATCTTTAATTCAAGAGAAAAAGGCCATAAAAAGTGGTTAGAGCTTGAGGCATATCCCTTGATGTGTGCCTCTGTCCATTCCAAATCTCCGTAGAGAGTCCGACCGAACAGGGCGCAGTAAGCGATGGAAGATACGAAGTCGAGGAATCCATCGTACTCAAAATGGAGCCATTTCACCAGCTGTATAGACTCACCTTCGCATACTTTTGCCCCTCCATGATGACCTATATCAAGAAAAATTCTAAAACTTTATTGAGTCCTGCCTGATAATGATCGTTACAGTTCTAATCTAAGTTTAGACCCTAACTTAGACAATTCTCGGCCAAAAAGAGGCATGAAAAGAGGCGTGTATAATAACCATCAAAATTAACATCAAAACTATAAATACTGTCATTACTGAACACGAAAAAAACCTAATTGCTAAAAACTGAACCCAAAAATTTTCCTAAACTTTTTCAGTCAGTCTATGATGCTTATCAGTATTAAAGACCCTTAAAATGTACATAAGAATAGTGAGATGTCAAAAATCTAAAAACTTGTGGAATTTTGAGCCCCAATTTATCTGTGAGAAACAAAAAATGTGAAAAACTGTTCGCTAGAATCGATTTAACTTTTCACGATCCTTTCATTAATTTCAATTTTGTACCACTCCGCATCAATTTAGTATCTCGCCTTCTCTTTTTCCTAAAAGTTTCCCATATAGAGGTATCATCAGTTTCAAGGTTTTCTATTATTCATCGTTCGGGTCTAAATCAATCCTTTTTAAAATTTGCTTCTCTTTTTTTCAGATTGAAAGAAAAAAAATTCAAAGGTTTTTGCCAAATATTCATAGACAGCAGATGATTCTGCTGTTTATGCATCGTACAATTTGGCAGCATTTCCATTGATTTTCTTCACCAACTGCCATCTGAAAATTAACTGATCCAACAAAATTGGATTTTTCATAATGGAATGCCGAATTGACAGAACGAACATTCAGTTTTAACTAATAATAAACAGAAAAAAAAGGAGAAAGAGAGAGAGAGAGAGAGAGAGAGAGAGAGAGAGAGAGAGAGAGATAGAGAGAGAGAGAGAGAGCGAAAGAGTGGAACAATTTTGGCAGAACCAACTGAACTGAAACTCTCAATTTGGCCTCTTTTCGTTGTGTTTTCAAGTGGTAGCTACTTTGAACAAGCTATGATAATCCGAAACACTGTTTTAAGACGAGAGTTGTGGGTATGTGAACATGGTGTCATTTTTATATTGATGATTTCCTCGAATTACTTGATTTTTCCAAGAACACGAGGAATCCTGTTTTGATCGAAAGTTTCAATTGGTGTTTGTCGTGGTCTCAAGCACAAGTCTAAAAGTCTCTTTGTTGTATCCCACTTTTTCCTTCATTGCTACCGGTTTACTACCTGATGAAGAACTCGCAAAATCAATAGCTTGACTTCTGAACTGTTGCTTTTCTGTCATTTCAGAAGGATCATCGAGTTGGTTGATGGTCATCACTGATGGTGGGAAGATTGAAGTAATCGCTCAAGTTTATTGTTTATGTACACTGATAAATTTGTGTATTGAGCAAAATTGAAGCAACAATTCGGTTCAAATTAGTAGCTATTAAATAAGTGTTCTTCACCAACATCAGGTAAAAAAGTTTTGTACCTACTAAAGTTTTATTTTACCTCAAATTTCTGATATTGGCGATATATCACATCCTCCTTCTTTTTTAAGCAAGTTGGTAGGTATAGTCTATCCAAATCTTTTTGTTTGTTTTTTCTTCGTGAAGTTCTTGTGGCCCCTGAAGGTTTTTCTCCGTCAGTTACTAAAGTTTCTTCTGTTTCTTTACTGTAGTCCGATGACGCCACGTCTATATTGTCCTTACTGTTCTCAGATTGTGAGTCAGTAGATTGCTGAGCAGTAGATTCTGTATTGATATAATCAGGCTCCCCCCGTGCAATTTATTTGTCACTAACAAGCATTGTCTGGTTTGAATTCTCTGGCTGGATGAATAAGATGTCTATTCCCTTGCGTACAATTAATGTAGCCTGAACTCTTTGTGATCTGCTAAATGGTCTCAAAAGGACTGGTGAACAGAGATCAATGTCAATGACTGCTGGAAATCTCACATTCCGTCTTAGCAGTAGTTCCAGTTCTGCCTCGCGTCTTGGAAGTGTTCCGGTGTGTCATCAAAGCCACTTGGAAGATGGATAAGTGACTCCGCCTTTTCAATCCCCTGTGATTCACAGCACTGTTTTAGGTCACTGTTTACAAACTCGGGACCTTTGTCTGATACAAAAGTTTTCGGTATCCCAAATCTTGCAGAGATTTGACTCAAGCACATTTTCCATTGTTTGTGAAGTTCTATTTGCTGCAGGGAAAACTTCTATCGACCCTGATTCCTCGTCCACTATTACTAAGATATTACCATGGTCATTGAAGTAACTCCTGTCCATATAGAGTCTTTCTCAAACTTCTGCATCTGGTCAAATAGACACTTTTCTTCCTAGGCGATGCCGATTTCCTTTGCATCGCTTACATAAACTAACATATCTAAGAACATTTTGGCTGGTTCCAGGCCACCAAGTTGTCATGCAGACTGCTAATTCAGTTGCAATTTTTGCCTGGAAGGATCTCACGAGCTTTCTCCATTACCATGCCTTAGTTTGGTTGGAATGAAGTGAACAATTCCTCCAAAAATGATTTCGTTGAGGATAGTTAAGGTGACTTTCTGTTGCTTGAAACCTTTCTTTGCTTCTGTGGTACTGTCGACTCAAGTTTTTCTTCGAACCTGTCTTGTAGAGGTAGAGGTATCGTTCTAGCCATGCAGAACATCGGCTGTGATCCAGATTTGAGTTTCACATGCGCTTTGGATCCTTTGACTGCAGGTAATTTTCGTCACACGCCTTTGGTGCCTTTTTGGCGTAGTATCTCTCTCCCAAGTTGTCCAAATTTTTTGTCCGATTGCACATCCGCAAGTTGTTGTTGTCTATATTTACTTCCATTCCACTAAACATCACATGTTAGTGATCCGAAAACAGTCAGTTGATGACTGTCATAGGCCATAAGACCGCCGATTTCCAATCTAAATTAGGTTTACGAAGCCCAGTCTAAATGAATGATGATAACACAGTATTATCAGCACGGGTATCAATTTGCACCTTTGTTTTTGATGTTTTACTGTTACGTACTCGCATGGTGTTCACATGTTAATCATTTTTTCTGTGTATAGTACAATGCCATCTCCGTTTTGGAAGATGTCTGAGCAGACAACCTACCCTCTTACTCGCAGAAGTTGTTGTGGTGGTCGGACCTACGTAACCTATGCTGGATTATGTCGGGCTATGGGTTTTCGCAAGCTGAACAAAAAGCGTTCTTATCTAAGTAGAAAAATTATTTTTCTCAAAAATGAGAGAATAACAGGAATGATATTTTATCGTAGAATTTAGAGGTTTACAGGAGAGATCTGATTATTAGATCAAGATGGTGATTTGATTTTGGGGATGAAGAAAGGCTCAAAAATCAGGTATATATACCCCTTATCAGTGTGAGAAAGTCAAGATACAAAACTAATCTTAGCACCATAATTTACAGTGAGGGTCGCAAGGGTTACCCAATTTGGTTTGCTTCTGCACACTTCCCAGAAATCAGTCGCAGGGGGTACCATAGATGGTATGCATTTATACTTCTCTAAGAATTCGTTCACATTTCCGGTGGTGTCATAAACATTCAATACATGTTGGGAAGATTTTACATAAAATAATATCACTCTAACATTAGTTATCTAGATTCACCAATTTGAAACGAATATTGATTCTCAGCACCATTTCTTGAAGATTCATTTATATAAATTCTCTGATCAAAATAAATTTACTTTAGTCTCTCTAGTCTGGTAAGTTAAACTTTCGTTCTAATTCTCACTAAATTAAGACTATAGTTTGATCAATATTCTAACACCACAACTAAGACTTGATTGTTTTTCCTATCAAAACAGTTCTGAATGTTTCCACCTTAAATACGGGTAAAAATTTTGTGAGGATGTGGACTGCCATTTTGTCAGTAGGAACGTAATAAATTGAATTAGTCCGATCTTCCGTCTTGTCCCGAATGAAGTGAAATTTTGTCTTAATGCGTTTCCTCCTCTGACTGGGTTTTGGCACAATAATTTAATACAACTCTGGTTGTCCTCTCCAATTGCTATTGGTTGTTTCTGTAGGATGCCGAAATCCCTCAGAAGTTGTTTCCGATACAATGCTTCTTAAACTGCTGCTGCCATTTCCTGATATTCTAATGCCATTGAAGAAAGAGCAACTGTGGCCTTCTTCTTGACACCCCAGCTGAGTGCTGCGCCACGTCCGTTGAGCTGGAAGTAGTAGCCCGTAATTGATTTTCTGTCGTTCACGTCACCAGACCAGTCTGCATCACTTTCCCCCACTAAATCATAACTAGCTTCTTTTGTGTAAGTAACTTTTAAACCTTTTGAAACTTGAAGATATCCAGAAGTTCTGTTTCCGCACATCCAGTGTTCATTGGTAGGTGCATTCATGCGTCTGGACAGAATGTTGACTGTGATCATGATATCTGGCCGCGTCTGTTTGGCCAGATACTGAAGTGATCCAACCAAGCTTCTCTAGATCCTCTAGTCCACTTCTTCCTCTACGTTCTGTGCTGTCTGAAGTTTCCAATTCAAATCAGTTGGAGTTGTTGAGGGTTTGCATTGATCCATTTGAAACCGCTCAAGCATTGTTTCTTTGTAGCGTTCCTGGTCGACTGTGATTTTGCCCTCTTCTCGACTGATTCTTAGACACAGAAATCAGTGTATTCTCCCTCTCTCTTCCATGTGAAATGCTGCTTCGAGTGCCTTTTTGACATCGGAGATTACTGTCAAGCTTCTTGATGCCACTATGGTGTCGTCCACCCAGACCAAGATGAAGGTGTGACACTCTGTCTTAGCCCTTGTGAACAAGCAATGGCCATTTCTGCTTCTGGTGAACACCTGTCTCAGTAGGAAGTTTGCCGGTTCCTTATACCAGTTGTTAGCTGCCTGTGGCAAACCATGAATTGATTTATTAAGCCTGCATACAAAAGTCTCAAAGTAGTCGAGTTCTTCCACCTGTTTGAAGCTTTTTTCCACATAGCGTTTATTGTATTTGTCCACTTGACCATTGGGTCCCAATTTTGCTTTGTAGACCCATTTGCCCGGTATGACGTCCCTGTCTGTGGGTGGTCTCACTAGGTTCCAGGTCTCGTGGTCTTGGAGTGCCTTGAACTCGTACTTCATTGCCCGGTGCCACTGGTCCCAATCGTCACCATGCTTGGCTTCGTAGACTGTTTTGGGTTCCACATAGTCACCCTCAGTCACAGCAGGATGGCTCCTAACTTCTCCAAGAAAAAGCGGAACATTATTTGCTCGTGTCACTCGTCTGGACTCTGCCCTGTCCGCTGATTCCAGTTCCTTTTCAAAGAAGCCAACTGTCTCTGACTGTGAGAAGTCCTCCGTTTCACTGTCTTCCAGTCACTCCGAGTCTTTGAGACTCCCTCTTGTTGAAGTAGACTCTTCATCCAGTGCTGCTTCCTCAACATCTGAGGCGTCTGGTCTCAGTATCGTTGTTTGAGTGCTCACGCTCTCTGCGTCATGCCACTCTTCCTTTATTGCAGTAGGTCTGCCCTGCTCCTCTTTGTTGCCATCGTCCTGACTGCCATCATCTGGGTGCCAGATCACCAGTTGGTGTGGCCCTTCATCTAGTAGGTCTTTTCTCAGCTTCTTGGGCGTCCCCACACTGAGAACAAACTTCTTCAGGCGGGCCAGTGCTTCACTCTTTGCCTTAAGCAAGTCCACAAACACAAACTTCGTGTATTGGTCTGCGAACACAATGCAGAACCGGAACCCTGACAGTGACTCTACTCTGAAAGGTCCCATCATCTCTTTGAACACCCTCTTCAGCTTCTCCTCTACTTGGGTCTCTGCCACTTTTGGTACTGGAGTCTCTGTGATCTTGGCCAATGCGCACACATTACAAACATCATCGAGTTCCCCCACGGTCTCTGGTGCATTCCTGTCCATATCCGCTTGATTCAAATGACCCAATTGTCTGTGCCACTTCCTTGCACTGTCAGGTTTCACGCTGTTAGAACTCATCTTGAATTCTAGAATGCTGCATGGTAAGTAAAACAAATTATTTTCTTGTGTTAGTTTTACCCGAGTTCCCTTCTGGAATTTCATGCAGCTATTTCTTTTCTCGAAAGTGAAGCTATGTCCCCACTCCGTGCATCTTGAGACTGATAAGAGGTTTAAGAATAGTCCGGCACACACAATACATTTTGAGTTTGCATTGGAGTTCCTCTTTGTTTGAGGGTATGCTGATCCTCACACAGCCTCTGCCCACCACTCTGGAAGCCTCTCTGTTGGGATTTCTGACCACTAATTGAATGGGCACAAAGTCCAGGAACGCATCGATGTTCGTCACTGTGTGATCTGTACAACAACTGTCCACTAGCATGCCTGCTGTCTTCCTTTGGTTAAGAGCTGCCCAGTATTCTTCGTCTGGTGAAGCCAATGTTGGATCCAATGCCACTGACTCACGTTTGCCTCCGTCTCTTTGAATCTTGCATGTCCTGTTAAGGTGACCTTTCTCGCCACACTTGCTGCATTGTGCTGTGTCTCCTTTCTCCTGCAGTGCTTGGCAAAGTGTCCAGGGATCCCCCACACAAAGCAGTTTCCCTTCTTTGGTCCCTTCTTGAAGTCACGCTTCACTACCAGTACCACTGAACCACTTTGTCCGCTGTGCCTCTGTGCTGTGCTCTCATGGAAGTTCTGCAGCCTTTTCCTCAACTCTGTGATGGTCGTTGCCGGTTTAAAGCTTTCCTGAATAACAAAACTTTCATACCTCATTGGCAGACCATTGAGGAACAAGGCGTTGGAGAGGGTCTCTGAGACTGCTTCCCCTGCTTCTTGTAGCCTTGTGAGCAACTCCTGTCCTCCGATGAAGAAACTAACCAAATGCTGAGCATCTTCGAGCTGCAGTCGAGCACACTGTGCCACCAAAGTCACCACTGTCGGCGTCTCCCCACTCTGAAATCTCTCTTGCAAAAGCTTCCAAGACTTGGCTCCATCTCCGATGCCGTCATCTCCCACGCAGTCATGTCACAAAGGCATAAGGGTTTTTGCATCTAGAGTCAGTGCCAGATGACACCACAAATTGTTCCGTTTCTCCTTGATGTATGCAACCTCCTTCTCATATGCAACCTTCAGCACATTTTAGTTCTTCTTTTCATCATTGCTCGCCCCATTGGCTAGTGCTGCAGGCTCATTGGGTTGCTCCTCTGTCCCAAGTAGTGACTTGTAGCGTCCCTTCGTCTGCATCATTGCCACAAATCTTTTGCTTCAGATTGGAAAGTCCTGTGCCTTTCCTATGTAGGTCAGCAGCTTCATTGTCCGTTGATCAATTGTAGTTTGAGCAGGCAAAACAGTTGTTAAAAAAAGGTACTACGCAGAAAAGGACTATGATTGTCAACAACGAATTAGTTTTGTTTTTGAAATCACTTTTATGACTTACAAAAATTGCTGGGCCCATAACCTGTTGGGTTACGGGTTTTCGCAAGCGGAATAAAAAGCGTTTTTAACTATGTAGAAAAATTGATTTCTTAAAATGAAAGAATAACAAGAATGATATTTTACAGTAGATTTTGAGATTTACAGGAGAGATCTGATTATTAGATCAATTAGGTGATTTGATTTTGGGGATGAAAAAGGCTCAAAAATTGGCTGTATATATACCCATTATCAGTGCGAGAAAGTCAAGATACAGAACTAATCTTAGCACCATGATTTACAGTGGGGGTCACAAGGGTTACCCAATATGATTTGCTTCTGCAAATTTTCCAGAAATCAGCCCCAGTGGGTACCATAGATGGTATGCATTGACGCTTTTCAAGAATTCGTTCACTTTTCCGGTGGTGTCAAAAACATTCAATACATGCTGGGAAGATTTTATATCAAATAATATCACTCTAACATTAGTTATCTAGATTCACCAATTTGAAGCGAATATTGATTCTAAGCACAATTTCTTGACTATTCGTTTATATAAATTCTCTGATCAAAATGAAATCGCTTTTGTCTCTCTAATCTGCTAAGTTAAACTTTCTTTCTAATTCTCACTAAGTTTAAGTCTATAGTTTGATCGATATTCTAACAGTATTATCAGCACCGGTATCATTTTGCATTTTTGTTTTTGATGTTTTACTGTTACGTACTCGCATGCTGTTGACAAGTTAATCATTTTTTTCTGTGTATAGTACAATCCCATCTCTGTTTTGGAAGATGTCTGAGCAGACAACCTACCCTCTTCCTCGCAAAAGTTGTTGTGGTTGTCTGACTTACGTAACCTATAATGGATTATGTCGGGTTATGGGTTTTCGCAAGCTGAACAAAAAGCGTTCTTATCTAAGTAGAAAAATTATTTTTCTCAAAAATGAGAGAATAACAAGAATGATATTTTATCGTAGAATTAAGAGATTTACAGGAGAGATCTGATTATTAGATCAAGATGGTGATTTGATTTTGGGGATGAAGAAAGGCTCAAAAATCAGGTATATATATACACCCCTTATCAGTGTGAGAAAGTCAAGATACAAAACTAATCTTAGCACCATATTTACAGTGAGGGTCGCAAGGGTTACCCAAATTGGATTGCTTCTGCACACTTCCCAGAAATCAGCCCCAGTGGGTACCATAGATGGTATGCATTGACGCTTTTCTAAGAATTCATTCACTTTTCCGGTGGTGTCAAAAACATTCAATACATGCTGGGAAGATTTTATATCAAATAATATCACTCTAACATTAGTTATCTAGATTCACCAATTTGAAACGAATATTGATTCTAAGCACAATTTCTTGACTATTCGTTTATATAAATTCTCTGATCAAAATGAAATCGCTTTTGTCTCTCTAATCTGGTAAGTTAAACTTTCTTTCTAATTCTCACTAAGTTTAAGTCTATAGTTTGATCGATATTCTAACAGTATTATCAGCACCGGTATCATTTTGCATTTTTGCTTTTGATGTTTTACTGTTACGTACTCGCATGCTGTTGACAAGTTAATCTTTTTTTCTGTGTATAGTACAATGCCATCTCTGTTTTGGAAGATGTCTGAGCAGACAACCTACCCTCTTCCTCGCAGAAGTTGTTGTGGTTGTCTGACTTACGTAACCTATGCTGGATTCTAATTCTGCACATTTTTGCAAAGTACCTCATTTTTTCCCAGGTGTTATTTTTCTTGTTCAAAGCCAGACACGGCTTGCTACTGTGTGGATTACCTCAAGATCTTTTACACAAGTGACCACTGCTTTTCCTACCAGTGAACTTTTCTTTCGGTTTTCTGAAGGTCTTTTTGAAATTGTATCCCACTTCTTACTTCAACAAAACCGGTTCATTACCTTTTGAAGAACTCGCTTGACTTTTGAACTGTAGGTTCTCTGTCATTGCAGAAAGAGTTGTCGTTGGTTTAGTTTTTATGCCGTCCAATAGTCTCAATCTTGCCTCAGGGTCTCTCAGACCTCAGATAAACTTTATTTTTACTTGGGGTTGGTCATTGTTTTTTGTGTCTCAAAGTCACAATAGCGTGCTTCGTCTCTTAGACGCGCTAAAAATTTATAATCGGACTCTCCAACGCCTTGGGAAACATACAGAAATTGAGCCTTTTCTGCCGTTATAAGTCTCGTTTTGGGAGAATTATAATTTTGAATTACTACTCTGATCTCTTTAGAAGGAGTGTCTTGTTATTTATTAGGGCTCAAAAGGCTTCTAAATTTCAGAAATGAGTCTTGTCTGCACATACCAAGAAAATGATTCGTTACCGTTACGTGCGAGTTTGTACCGTCGAAATTGAGTTTGTCTTCTTTCTTCTCTGCTTAACATATCTCCACAAAAGACACGTTCCGCGCAGTACAAGCTTCAGCAATCTGCAGATCCGAAATGTGTTGGTCGGTCTGTGGTCTGGACACAATTGTCATGGTCTCAAACACGAGTAATAAGAATTTTAGTATTTTAATAATTGAATTCAAAATGGCCTAATTGTACAAAAATTCACAGGTATTTATAGTCGCCATCAGTATGAAAATTTATAGAACTGTGTCGATATAGATTGAGTGATAATGGTTAATTTACATCGTAAGTATAATCAAGTTTTCGCCATGCCGTATATGGCAAGTATCAGTGCAGTTTTTGCACTTAACACATTGTTCTCCTAACCTGAGAATGGGTCATTGTTATCTACAGGGAGGATCATCGAGTTGGATTATGGTCAACACTGCTGGTGGGGAGGTCGAATTAATCGCTCAAAGTTATGGTTGATTTACATTGATAAACCTGTGGTATCAACAAGTTTGAAGTGACGATTCGGTTCATTTTAGTAGCCCTTATTCAATAAAATTACTTCACCAACGTCAGACAAAAAGTTTTGTTTATATCGAAGTTTCAACTTAAACTCTATATTCTAATTTTGACAATATATGACACTGTTATTTTTGTAAATATTAATTAACCAATGAGATCAAAACTAACTTTTTCTGGCTTCCGTCCAACAAGTTGAAAGGGAAACTCGATTTTCAAAAATTAGTAAAAAAAAAACAAAAAAAAATTATCTTGTCCTTGGGGGGCGGAAGGCTCTTTTTCGGCGCGTAGCGTCTTTGTTGTTGAACTAAATCCTACAGGGGATGGGGTGTTGTCATGCATACTGGCCGACTGGGGCTTATGCAATCAAGATGAATGTAAAGATAGATTAATGCAGAATGCTGGATTTAGAATAAAGTTAATATTCTCAACGGACTTTCTCTCTAAGTTTGGTGGAAAGCTGACCAATCAATACACCTTGCATTTTACCTGGAAAACAATCTCGCTGAGAAATTACCCTCCATTCTCGCTCAGTGTCCACGTCAGTCACATTTTCCCAATCCGACCAATCAAGTGAATCAATCCTCTTGCGATTAATCTCACAAATACCAGGAGTGACGTCATCGGTAGCATCTTTGAATCCGCCGTTTATAAAACACAATGGTGCCATATCTGATGTCATTCCTTTATACACACAATTGGGGGTGACTTGGGAATCGTTCCCTGAATAGCCGATTTCAAGGAAGTCAACCGAGTTTACTTCGCAGACGTCATCACCGCAGAAGTTAAACGATTTGCAGTTCGGTGTTTTCAAGCAAAATGCGGCGCATTGGTTTACTCGTCTAGTTTTGAACCAGACGATTTGGTAGTTCACAAGACGCAATCCTTGTTGCACGTCGTTGAATGCGATTCGTCTATTGTTAAAATTTGAAAAAAAAATCAGAAATCACAGCTGTAATAGTCTTTAAAAGCAGTCTTTAATAGCAGAATTATTGTTTAAAAATTGCAGATATTGAGTTACAAGGGTTTTGAAAACCCGCAATATGAAAAATCAATTCGAAATAGTGGAAATCCTCAAAAAAATTTAAAATTCTTGCAACTTGTTTCTGAAAAGTAGCCTCATACTGATTTCTGATCGTTCTCTCTTTCATTCAAATTTATCTTACCTGGTTGCCAACATAAAATGAGGGCTGCTCAAAACAGACAGTAAACTACAAGAAACAAAGATTAATTGAATTGTATTCATAATGTTTCTTATCATTATAGATATCAAGACATCATTTATAACGCCAATTATAATGCGATTCATTTAGGAATTCGTTTTTTTTGTAGAGTTTGAAAACGAAATTTTGCGTAACCACGTCACGAGAAATAGTAATACAGGCTCTTAAGAAGTGTGCTTTTAATAATTTTGTCTCAATTGCTAAGTGCAATTTGAGTTCTTTTAATATTTGGGTCTTATCGTTTTTGTACCAGACTTAATTTTCCAGAGATTCATAAAAGGAGCCAGTATTGTTTCGGCTTCTTGTTGTTTTCATAACGAGTATCATCAAAACAATGGTATCGGATATTTGAAAATGAGAAAATGATACTCGAAGAACTGATCTCAGACAACTCGCTCTTTCCGGCTTGATCAAGAACAAACAATGGTCAGCGTGATTAAGATTTCAATATGCGCGCAAAAATATAACGAGACAGTCCCCTTTAAGTGTTGGTTTAAAAATGATAGTTTTTGTTCTCTTGAGATCCTATTACTGAACAGACTTAATTTTGTATGTTGGAGTTGGAATCTTAGCCCCAGAGAAACCAGTAAAGTCAAATTGCCTTGTATCTACTCCGGGCAATTATACCCTTCCCAGTAAATTGGGTGATGTATATACATTTTGTGCAATACTTCTAATTTATGCAGCGCAAATTATTTTTTAACACTTCTACCCAACACCCGGAACCATTTCAACTGAGCACTATAGTCCAGATTTTTCTTTCAAATCACCTAAAGTCGCAAAATGCTAGTAAATCTATTTTTGTAGTTTGGTACGCAGGTTCGGTACGCATGGAATACAATTCTGTTAATAAAAAATTAGTGGTTGAATAAAATTCCTGAGCTATTTCACGTTTCACTCATCGTCAAATTTCTCTCAAATTTTGAAAATTTCGAATAACTCGATCACATGCATGAGTGTTAAAAAACATGCATATGGTACCCTCAAAAGCTATTCTAGCTCTAACTACTGACAAATTCGGCCGCCTGACAAGTGTACGCCTGATTTGATACCATATATTGGAGCATCTGCACCATTGGGGTGGAAGCGATGGAGGTGGGGTGGAAGTATAAGGGTGGATATATATCAAATGCATAGAATAATCATGCTATAATCAAGTTTTTGTTAATTTCTGTTATATTTAGTTCTGTTATAATCATAAAATTGTGTTCGCTAATTGAATTGTTGCACTAGTCTGATTTTTGGCTGTTTTTGGCTGTTTTTGCCCCTAGAGGAGAGTAGAGTAGAGTAGATCAGAGTAGAGTACAGTGGTATTTTATTGCCCTAGAGTTAAGCGAGGTAGAGCTAAGCGCGGGTAATTCAGCTCCGAAAAGAATAAGGCAGTTTTAACTGCTGCTACGACCAAATACGGCGGTTTTTGCGCTGCGCAGTTAGATGTCTACCGGCAATTTGCTAAGCACATTTGTACAACGGTTTGTCTGAAATATATGAGCAGTATAAACAAAAGTGAATGACTCATAGAGCGCGAAATTGCAGACTATAAATAGTAGAGTGGGACCTGATCAGAGTATTGCTCTGCACAAAAAACATGCTGTTTTTAGTTTATTTAGCGCTGTATTTCAATGCGTACTAGATCCGGGGCAATTTTTCAGTAGAAATCAGAGCATGCAGTCAAGACTAATGAGCAACCAATTTGAAAACAAGTTTATACAGACTACGCTGAAAACTAATATTTAAAAAAAATGTTGTTGGTTTCTTCGAGCCACAGCAATATCCAAAACGACTCGATAAAATTTTGAGTTCTAAATGCTATCAGACAACTTAGGGAATCAGATTGATATGATAAAATTTTTAAATTAAAAATTGCGAAGTGTATAAACTGATATGCTTATACGATGAAACGGCAGCAACAAACGGTCTCTCTTTCTCTCTCTTTCTCTCTCAGAGATGTTCACATAAATTAACTGTTTTTCAACATCTGACAAAAAGTTTAAAAATTTAGTTTAATCATTTCAATATAAATTAAAAGCTTCCAAAAAATTTGAGTTCGAGTCGATAAACAACTGCCTCATTTTCCTAGGGCATATGACCGGCAGATTTTTGGACATAGCCGTGATACTGAACGAAGTAAGGAAAAAACAAGGAGAAAAATGGCTGTGTTCTTATAAACGCTATTAAACGCTTTTAATTTAGAATTTTTAAAATTTGTTATTTAAGCTTATCGTTCTCCGTGCTGAAAAGATAAAGGTGCTAAAAAATATTCCAATTGTAACTTTTCAACAAAGCCCAACTAAAATTGTTCAATTAAAGATCATCTAACAATTGGTTTTCGGGGTTTATCCCGTTTCATTTTTAATTTTGCTTCTCAATAATAACTCCGATCATTTCTGATAGTTTTTCTAAGCATCTGCTCAATTTATGCCAATGAAGTAGATTGATAGAAGAATGAAAATTGCTTTGACAGCTCTAAAAGAATTTAAAGACAAAGTTGAAAATTCCCTAAAAGTATGTGAAGTAAAAAGAATAAGACGAAAAAGATTTTTAAGAATGAGCGAATCAATAATAACCGTTAAAGAAATTCGAGTACTGCGCGACTATTAATGAAAGAAGACCAACTTATCTTTTACGATTGGCGGGTGGAACGCTTTGATGGTTCTAAGGTACGAGTTGCAGAAGTTGCAGAAATGAAAAACTCTACAAAGTTTGTTCAACAAACAAATTCAGTTTTTCAACGACTTCTCAATGGTACTAAACACGTATGACCCCGCAAGAGATATTGATCGGCCAAAATGACGTAACAAAAAACCAGGTTAGCATAAATATGGGGGTTGGAGTAACATCGTGAAAAATTGACGACGTTGACACTAAAATTATGAAGCTTTCGAATAAGTTTAAAGACAGTCTATGAAGCTCATTTCAGCAAGGTAATTTGGACACAATGTTCCCAACAAATATCATTTCTTTCATTCTGGCTGACGCAGAACAACAAAGAGCAGTTTTTCGAAATTAAATAATTCGTAAAGAGCAGAAGAAACTTTATAAGCTGAGACTTCACTATTTGTATATTTGTCTCGTTCGGAATGTTGGTAGGGTAAAAAAAATTTTGAGTTTTTTCCTGTATTGGGTTGTCACATCAATTTAGCTTATTGGGAATCATTTTCAAAGATTCTATTCTCAGAAAAATCGGTGATTTCTTTTTACTGATGATCGCAAAGTTTTCATCTTAAAACTTTTCTGTAACGTTTTGTTTCAAATATATTATTATAAATTGAAATTGTCCTGAATTGAGCAAATAGTTGGAAAAAAACATTTCAAATAATCCAACCTTGAAACTGCATGACAAGAGCTATGTGTTCTACCGGTCATTCACACATAGAGAGAAAAAGACAAATTGAAGTTGAGCATGAAAAAAAATAGAAAAATAGAATAGAAAATAGAAAAATTAGATTAGTTTAACTAGAAATAACTGTTAAAAATTTTGTAGAACCTTTTTTCAGATACCCGACATTTATATCTGTTTGGAATTATTTTGAAACCTGGATAAGCGTAAAAACTGAAAAGGCAACGAAAGAACATGCACCAAAACTGAACTAAAAGGACGCAAAGTAGCATAAAATTTTACTTCATGAAATTATGCCATAAAGAAATGAAGGAAAATCATTTCAAAGAAAATTCACTTTACTTTAAAAGTGTTCATCTATCAATCGCATCTAAAAATTACTAGAAAAAAAAAACATTTTGATCACAGCATGTCTATGAACATTTTGAGACTGGTGCTTTTTATAGTTACTTCCTAACAATTGTAGAACACTAATTATATGAGAGACATTTTTATGAATCCGAAAAATTCTTTTTAGGCATTGGTTTTCTCTTTTTGTTCGAAATTTGCATTTCCACAAAACTCATTTCCTAATAAAAACATTGATTCGAGACACGCGAGAGCTTAGAGCTTCAGATGACAAAGAGTTGCTGAAACGTTCTATTTTTTTTTTGATTTTCAAAAGAAAATAAGCTCGTTTTTCAAAAATTCCACGACCCATTATGCTTGGTTTCGAATGCTAAGCTGTTTTTTGCTTGATTATAAGAAAACAAGTGAATGAAAACTTCGTCAGGCAAAAGTTTTCTCTTCAAATTGTCCTTTTTTGCGCACTTTTTATACTCATTTTTCATAGCAAACAACCGAATGTATGATGACAAGCTTTTTTGACTTAACCAGAGATGGAATCGTGGCGATCACGTCACTAGGCTCGTTCACGAAAGTCTTTAAATCATCCGCAGGTGCCGTGGTAAGCGAATAAAGCAAGGGAGGAGTTTTGTACATTACGTCGACCAAAACATTCGTTCAAAATACTGCGGACGCTACCACAGTTAACAATTAGGCCCACGTTTGCGTTGCCTAACAGGACAGTAGTATTTCTCGTCTCTATCTGTTTCGGCAGACACGTGGAAAGTGCTTTTGTAGACCGCTATTATCACAAACTTTTCTTTTGGCAGTATATTTGTCTTTTTGATTGATAGACCAAACTCGACCATAATTTCAGCATGTTTTTTGACACTTGTGGGTGAGGCCACGTTTTTGGGTGAGGCCACGTTCGAAATTAGGTCACGTTTTTGCAGGACGAGTCGGACGCTGAGTAGTATTTACGGGGCAGAGTGATATGTGGGGCACATTGATTATTAGATGTTTCTAGTTGACTTTGAGTCCCGAGTTGCATGTTGATAGCCAATCTTAATGCATTAGTGGGGCCGACAGTTATTTTATGTAGTTACTTTCGAATCTCTGTACACTCCATGTAAGCTATGAAAAGATCTCCGATCAATATTTCCTCCTGACTAGCCATGTGGCGGTTTTCTGAAAGCTCCCTCAATATTCTGATGAAGTGTTCTACTGATTCCTCCTTGAATTGTTTTGTTGTAAGCAGAACACATCTATCAAAATGATGTTTCTCGGTCTAATAAAAACTTCCTCCATGAGATGCAAAGTTCAGCTGCTGTCAAAGGTCCAACATGAGATGCGGGTTACGACTGCTTAAGATTCTTCTACTCTCTGTGCCTATGCATAGTTAGACTACAGTGAAAGTTTTGCGATCAGCATGTTACCAGAGTTTATCACCACGAATGATCCCGATTTCAGTTTCTTTTTGCAATGATTCTCCCATTTTATTGTGGGTTGAGCATTCCCAGCTACTCTCTTGCGCTCCGATTGAGCAGAATATAGTGTAATAGTGTCTTCAAAGATGGTTTCAAGATAATTAGACTTGTTCTGGATGAAGTGTCAATCATGATATTTTGGAGCCTAAGAATTCGGATTTTGCAGAACAACCTCAAGGCCCAAAAGGGTCGTTTGTGAGATGCTGACTGCGCGATGTAGTACACAGACTGAATAATCTACTCTATTTCGCGATGAGAGAGGTCTACTATCAACAAAGTTAGACCTTTGTTACGCATATTCACTTTGTGGATTTCAAATTCGGTATACATAGTGGAGCCACTTACGCATTTTGGCGGACTCAATTTGTACTTAAAAAGGAGAAGCAGGAAGAATGATTGAATTGAACAACTTAACGCGAAGTGCAAAACCAAGAGAATGAACTACAATAGTTGATTATAATGAACAGAAAATAGTTCCCATGACGGGATACTAGGCACGAGACAGTCTGTGAACAAACAAAAAATAATAGGGGACATTATGAAACAAGTATGACTTTGAAGGGTTTAATCTTCAAATAAATTAAATACATCGTACATAAATTTTAGTGCACTAATTATGAAGATGATGAGGAACGACAAACGAAGTCAGACAAAATTGTTCTATCCAAAGAGCCCTTTGCTTGCGTATATTTCTATACCCATTTTGTGAAGCAAACATCCGAATCAATGAAGAGAACGGTTTTTATCGGCCTTCAATTTTGGAGTATAGTTTCTTACGTAAGTCGGTAAATAAAAAATAATGTGTACCTAATTTGTTTACTGAATTTTTATGAACGATTCAATTTTAAAGATTAATTATTCATACCACTACAGAATATTGGACAAAACTTTGATATTCAAAGGTGATTGCAAAATCGAATTTTTTTTAAAATAGTTATTGTCTAGAAAAATGTTTTAAGCGGTCTTTTAACATTTGAATGTAGCTGTTTTTTGTATCTGTTTACTATCACTATCTGCTCAGCTAATGTCGTAAAAATCAAATTGATTTTTTAAAAAAATCTATAAGAAGAGAAAACTGGTCAAATGCTAAACGCCTCAAAGCAAAATGAAAAAAATCAAAAGATGGTTTCAGTCACAGCAATAGCTAACTTTCTTTCTTCACTTTTTTCTCTTATTTTCATTCCAGGTCCTTTATAAGCTAGAAAAATTAAGCAAAAAATTAAATAATCAATTAGATATTCTCTTATTCAAAAGAAAACTACTTTTTGATGATCACACCTTTAATTTCTTTAGCACATGTTACATCTATTCAAACAACACAAGCTAGTGCTATGAGCAATTCGGTTCAGTGGTTTTTACGATTTAGGTCAGCATTGCACCTTGTCATGCTTTTTCCCTTGAATTTCTTCCTTCCTTTCATTTTTTCTTTAATTTCCTTTATCACGTTTTACTTCTCGCCTTTCTAACTCAATTATTGACATTATATTTTTAAAAAATAATCGACTTTTGACTTTTTGATATCCTACCACCCCTTGAAAATTAACAGCCTAATTTTTATCCATCAGGCTAGCCACAAACACCAAGTAAAAAAACAAGCAGAGCCGAGAAAAGCCCTTTCCAGTGTTGAAGTGGCTCCCAGCAACAAGTAAAATCAGTTGGTTTTATAAACTCTGAAAGAACAATGGCACAAACGTTTCACTTTTATTTTCGGATCAATTTTTCTTTAATGTTGCCTTGTCGATTGATTGAACTTGGTTGTTCATAATTATTCAAATAAAAACTCAGCTAAAATTGGACTGGCGGGACGCTTGTTGGAAAACATTCGTTCGATACTAGAACTTATTTCAAGCCGTTTCTGTTTGTCTTTAAAAATTATCAATTCACGTGTGCCAGTTGTATATAACTGGGGTTCTGGCGTACGAATTTCCGTAAATTAGCTTTTGTGGAACGCAATCTCAGCAAGAATTCCATTGTGCTGTAAGGCCAAAATTGACGTTAGAGATGGAGATAATGTCACTACGTTTTACGGTCATGCAACATCTAAGTCAACCGATATGAGAACTAAATTCATTTTCAACCTATCATCAGTTCAGTTTTGTAAAGTATTGTAAGGAGAGTGAAGAGTACTAGTCTATTATAGGTTTTACAAAACATTCTTAAAACAAATGTTTGTTTTGAAATAAAAAAAAGGTCCAGTGGTTTTCAGAACACTGCTCGTCTTGTCAATAGCGTAATCTGAAACTTACTATTTGCATATGTGTTGATGTCAAAACGTTAAATATTTTGGAGTAATTAGCGTTAATGTTTAAATAAACATCTTTTCCTGCAAACTTCTATGAGCAAGAAAATATTCAGAGGGACCCAAAATAAATGTGGTTGATTAAACAGCGTATTACGTATTAGCGTTCAAAAATCGAGGAAATTATTTTGCAATTATAGGATGTATTTTTGTTTACTAACTACAAAAGAGAACAAAGTCAAACATTTCAAATTTTGTATGAAGTTAAGCCTGTAGAATTTTTTGAAAAATTGTACTTTTTTAATCAACAGAAAAAATCTACGATCAGATCATAGAGAAAAGAGGTAAGAAAGCCAGAGCTATTTGAGAATATTCAACGTTTGTATATATCCAAGACATTTGTATGTATCCAAAAAATTTCATCTTTACATTGGTTTTCTTTTTTTGTTGTTATTTTTCCTTAATCTTCAAAATAAACTCCTCGAAAACTGTTTATTCTGAGTCTCATGAAGTTTTTTTCCCATGAAACTCATTTTTACTGCAAAATTTGGAATGAACATTTTAAATAAATTTAGAAAAAGGAAATCATCCATTATCAAATTTACTCTATGCATCAAAATAGGCAGAAAAAAAGTCTATTTCAGCTTTTATAGCTTTTTCATTTGTCGCTGACAAAAAAGACGTTTAGATGTTTTTCAAAAAATAATAAAGATTCCAAGAAACATTACGTCGCCAATCCTACATTTTGGGCAAGCAAATTTGCTTGCTGAAGTCAGCGTTGTCCGCTATCCCATGTTTTAAGATAGGGATTGATAGGTTTTCGCAAACAACAGTAGGAGCAAGCGAAACTAGTTCAAATTTTCTCAAATTTGAGTAATTCGTCACAAGTTTCGGCAATTAAGGAACTTGACGACGCGCGAGCATGGCGGACAGGTTTTGCCATAATTATCCGCAAAATCACGCCACTAAAATTTGCGCTAAAGTCAATCTTTTCCGCGGTTTAATCGTCACTAAATTCTGCATTTTTTGAGGTTTTTGTCACTATTGTCGGAGTCTCTATTGTTAGCAACTTTTATGTCACTTTTATCCGGGTCTTTATTATCTGTAACTTCAAAGTCACTACTATGCGCGGCATAGAGTTAGAAATTAGTGTGTTTTAATTGCGTTTAATTGCTTTAAATTTTGTTTCAGAAAGAAGGGAAACTATCGTCCCTAAAGAGTTGGGATACATTCTAAATGTAAAGCTGATAGATGAAAAACACTTAGAGAGAAATAGTTATTACAAATGATTAATGAACAAGGAGCAATGCACAATGACTGATGAACTATATGACGAATTTTTAGCATAGAAATCCCCCAGTAATTATCTTCTGTTAAATCAATAACAACTGTAATTAAATATGTCCACAGATTTTTATTTCTGTCAGTAAGATCTGAGAAGTCAGACTATAAACAAAGCATGTTAGCCATGATGTATTTTTTATCTACAGGTATTTATCTAGAGGCCGGGAAGTTTTACCAAATTAACCGTAATTTAATCAAAATAATCTGACGCTATTTACAGAAAAGTTTACTTTTGCTTCAGTTAGTGATTGAGGCCATTCAAATGGTTGAAAGATAGTCCAATTCGCTGTCAATGATCTAAAATAAGAAGCGGTGTGTTAATTGCAGCTTATTTTTGTACGTTTGGACCTCAGTTGTGGACAAAGCTGACAACTTTCTCATTGATTTTGTAATTTATAACGTAATCGCTGCATAAATAATTTATAACATAGAGCGCAGCATAATTTTGAAATGGAATGAATAATCATCCTCAAATTTGCTCTCATTGTTGACAATTTTCCTCTCTCACAAATTGCGCACCTTATTGACGTGAAAATGAAAAAACTTGATTTTAGGAGATCAGTGGACGAAATTTTGTTACGAATGTCCGCGGTTTTTCTTGTCACTGTTAACCAATTTAACCAATTCTATACCACGCGATATGGAATGACAAAACGTTGCTACTCATGTTCGCAAACACGGACTCCGCTAAATTTGTAGGATTGGAGACTTAATAAAACCAAACTCTTTAAATTATTGCAAATTTTGACATTGAAAATTCTTTGAAACGTAAGATGGATGTGTTGACTCAGACACGGTGATTCTCAACTTCCAAAACCATTCCTGAGAACTAGGAAACTTTCAAAACTCACTGTTAGATAAATCTGCTCAATTGTTTCCTTTAGAATCTTAACATTTACTCCCTCAGGGGTTATTGAAATTTTCACAACCTGTTATTTTTATCACAATACCAAAAAACTAATTTATTGAAATAAAGGCCAACGTATCGTGTTTTTTTTGTAAATACTAATGAACAGGAAGAGACGTTGAAATCACAGAAACATTGAAATGGTTTCCAGTGATGTAAATCTGCGTACTTCCGTGTTGTGGCAGCTATGACCAAATAACAATGTTAGTTCAACAGTTCGCAATTCTCAAATTCCAATGCTGAGCTGAATTTTGCTCGATTAGAGAAAACTGGTGGCTAAAAACTACATCAGTCAAAAATGTTCTCTTCACATTGCCCTTTCCTGTTACACTTATTTTAAACCCATTTTTCATAGCAAGTAAATGAATGATGACAAACTGTTTTGCTCAGCCATCCATTTTGGACCAAAGATTCTTACGTAATTCCGTAGGTGCAGAAATATTGTGTACTTTTGTTTGTGTATTGAATCTTTATGGATGATTGAATTTTAACAATTTTCTATTTATAGCGCAATAGAATTTTGGACACAACTTTGATATTCCAAATATGATTGCGCAGAATAAAAGTTTTATTTCAAAAAATTTATTGTCTAGAAAAGACGTTTAACCCCTCTTTTCATATCTGAATGTCGCTGTATTTTTAAAATCTATTTACTATCACTATCTGCTCAGCTTAAATGGGAAAAGCAATATAAGTTTTTTTTAGCACCAGAAGATGTGAAAATTGGTCAAATGCTCAACCCCTTCAAAACAAAACGAATAAAGCAAAAGAAAGTTAGAGTGACAGCAATAGTTTACTTTCCATCTTTTTTTTTATTCAGGGTCCTTTACTATAAAAGAGCGCTCCACTAAAACAATTGCTATCTGCTTTCCTAGTTTATTCGGAGCAACACATGCTCCTTCCTGTCCTTATCTTACAGAAAAGTTAGCCGCTTCCTTAGTTAATTTGGGCTCAGCTGTAGGAAACACAAAAGCACCAATAGTGAACTGCACCACTATTATCTTATGGGAGATCGCCATCATACGCAAGATGCTAGAAGAATCAAGCAAAATTCGAGTCACTAATTTCTTCAGCACATGTTACATCTATTCAAACAACAAAACATGTTAGTGCTAAGAGCGGTTCGGTCTAGTGGTTTTCATGATTTAGGTCAGCTAAGCACCTTTTAATGCTTTTTCCATTGAATCTTTCTAGTGGAGAATTTCATCTAGCTGCGCGAGCCTCTCCAAACTCAGGAAAAAAGTCAAAAAAAAATTGTCAAGTACGGATGTAGGAACATACATACTACACCACTTACTCGTATCTGAGCAAACAGCTGTTAAAACACGAGATTTGAGAAGATAAATTAGAATTCGGATAAATTGCAAAAATAATGGTTTCAGAAATGCGTCATCTGTGTCTGAACGAGCACCATGTTTGATAGGACAGTCAATACGAAACTATGTTTTTCTCTTTCTATTACATCTGGGGAATCTTCGGGGGTTCACATTTACATTAAATGCCAGCTGCTCACAGAGCAACTCTAAAAGCTCGATATCAGAGGAGGTTCGGTTCCTTTACGGTATAGATAGCAATCTACTGCTGAGGAGCCGGAGGTAATGCTCTTGGGGGCGGTCGAGGTGATTTTCTGTTTTTGGGTGACTTTGAATTCGGGTTTAGAGTATTTGGATCCTGCTCGTTGCTAGTGTCCGCTTGTGCTCGTTTTTTGTCCTTGGTTGATTCCAAGTTCTGTCCATCGTCTGTCGCGGGTTGCTGGTGACTCTGGTTTGCGGGTGGTGGGTTGTTATGGGTTGAATGCTTCTGAGGGGACTGGTGAGTTTTGGGCTGATGGATAGGTTTTGTGGGTTCTGCGTCGACCACCAGCCACTTTTCGATGACATCCTCGGTGTCCTTCGTGACGAATGGCTCTCTCACCCGCACACTCACTTCAATCTTGCCACAGGTACTCTTACTTCGTGTGTGCACAGGATCCATCAACTAAAATTACACTTACAGATTTTTTTTGGCTACCTAATTTCTCTTCACCACGTAAAAATTTGAATTTATTAGTTTGCTTTTCCATATCTATTATATCAATACCCTCACCAAGAATTATGAGAGGCAGGGCTTAAACAGCAATCTGCTATATCAAAACTCTAATTATTTGAGCGTATTCAAACGTCAGTCTAGTTCACAATACAGAAGTCTTAATAACCGAGAGGACGGAGCTAGTCCAACAGGCTGAAAAAGAAAGCGAAGTTATTGTAATTGTTCAAATTAAGCTCAGACATCGATTCTGTAGCTCTAAATAGTTTTGTTTAGATAGTAGCACTATTTTGGGTTTATTCTTTTATCACACCGTCAAAAATGAACAGAAGCACTCTTAATCGCGAGACATTTGTTCAAGGTTTCACGTGATTATAATAATGATTTAATACAATCTGTGTCAGATTTGGAACACAGAATCAATGAGGATTAGGAGTACTATTAGGAGCAAATGCAAGAATACTTACTTGAACGACCTCGTGTAGAGTGCACTTCTTGTCCAGGGCCTCTAGTTTGACCTGAGCTACTCCGATCGGTCTGTCCGACTTGAAAATCCCACTGCAAAGCAAAAAAAACAACCAAATCAAGGTGTTTTTAAATAACTTACGTGCTGAATAAATTAGCTTAAATACCTTAAACTTATGTGTTAAATAAGTTTTGTGCAAAAAAATCAACCATATCAATGGTTTTTTTATGTGCTAATGTTAAAATTGATTACCGTGCATGTTTCTAATTAAATATTTACGACCTTATAATTTCAGAGGTCATATTACATCATACAAATTTTTGAGAGCTAGAATAAATAGGCGTTGTTCAGCTCATTATTCATTCGCTTCTTGAGCATGCAAAAATTCCCGTTCTCTTTTATTTGTTACGATGATTCGTAAGCCTATGTTGACTAATAATAGTATCAGTTTAAGTTTATATTCAACAACTAAGGACCGAGATTACGCTTCGCTGACGTAATCTGGTATTTACCATAACACATACCATGTTTACAACAGTTATTAGCCGACAAAAATTAGAAGACACGACAATTTGTCGACAGATTTCATCAGAATCAAATTAACAGACAGATCAAAAGAAAAAATCGAAAAGCGGTTTGAAAAACTTTGCCTTAATGTTCGGTTGTAATATTCATACTGAGTCTCATCGGTCAATAAGGTATGTTCAAATTCCCAACGTGGTTACTGCAATTAAGCGTTTAATTTAAACCCCAGGACCGGTACTTCCGCTTTCCATAGTGCGCGGGAAATTCAAATAAATTTGGTTTTCGAGTTTTTAACTTGAACCCTTGTTTGTGGAAAGTTACTTGTGTGACTTTATGGCGTGACTTTATATTTGAAAATATGAACTTACTGTTGTTGGGCTGACGTATAAAAACGTATAAACTTAACGCGTTTTTCGTTTAATATGCGACAAAAATTGAATTCACTCAACTTTTCTGTTGTAATGTTAAAGTAATGTATTTTGTAAATATTTACACTGCCGAACTAACATCAGTTGTATACTTCTTGATATGGTTCGGATTTCGGTGTTTTTTTCGGTAACAAAATTTAGATATTTTGTCGGCTAAAATGTACGTCGGCCAATAGACCGTCCACGGCTTACACCATATCACATATACCAACCACTGTATCACGACAGAGAACGCATATACCACATTCAAGCTGCTATGCTACATTCGTTTGGTAGTATATATTTGATGGGATAGAATATTACTGAAGGCAGGCTCAGCATAGCGGTTACTTCGTTAACGTTAACATAGCTTAATTGGTAGAGCATTAGAATGAAGATCTAAACGTCGCGGGTTCGATTCCCGCTGTTTACAATACGCAACTGCTCGCGCAATCCTGCTTTGCCCAAAACGGACAGACGGCAGGATGGTCGCTTAGCTCAATTTGTACGATGCTCAGAAAGTAATCAGCTTTAAAATTTTTGCAGTATGAAAAATAGTCCAGTAAGGTATATAACGGACTATCATCAAACAAATTGCTGTCAAACTACATGCGAGGGGTTGTCTTTGGTATTCGTAAAATCCTCAAAATTATATACAATATAGTTGCTATAAACTTCGTTCGAGAGGAATCAAATATCATGCAAGATAACCGTCATAATAACTTTGCGAGCCAACCGTCGGAGTTCGTCTGGGGTTGTTTTTGTAGAAAAAGATACTTGACTGATGAAAGGCAATTGTTCCGTAATCTTTATAAACTTCAGGTGCATCAATTATAAATGCCCGATTCTACCATTTATGAATCAGTTCAAAGCCTAAACTAAAATTTGTACCAATAGCATCTTCTGTTTTATATGAGTACATACCCTTTTGTGTATACTGTAACGTCGAATGTCTTCCGCCTGACCTGTCTGGACATCCTGTCCTTCTTGTCAGAGATGGGCAGCTTCTGTTTAAAGTTGTACACTGGCTTGTCCGTATTCTTCACCAGATTAGTCTGGCCAGTTGTGGAGGAATCCTGCAGCAGAGAAGCAACTACTATATCATTATCTATAGAGAGAGAAAGTTTACTCGACAAACCGCTTTTTAAGCAGACTACTGGTCCATGAAACGCTCAAATCTAAATCTACTTAGTCAAAGCTTATTGTAAACAAAAACTTTTGTGCAATTGATCCATGCGACCATGCTTCACTTCACATCCTGTAAATGGTCTTTAGAGCTTATCTCAGCTCGTAATCTACCGTTCCGAGGCAAACCAACGCTTGTTTAGTTATTACTATGAAGTATTAAAAACTTCAATGTTAATATAGCTTTCAAGCTGGCTATATTCAAGTGAAAACCCAGCAAACATTTAATCTATACTTGCAAAGAGCAATTTTGAGCTTTCGCTTCAAAGACACTGTACGATTTTACGAATTCAGTTTGAAGAGCAATCGAGCACTCGCTCTTTTTCAGTACTTCAAAGCGTCATTCAAACGCATTCCCCCTTCAACACTTCAGTCATTCTGCCAATGGAACAGCAGCCTCCCTTGGGAGCTCCATTCTAGCCCACTCAAGTCAACCTTCACTGCTCTGTCACATCTCGTTTACACAATGCTACCTCATTTCAGTACAGTCCCCATCAAACTCAAATTAGATTTTTAAGAGCTCAATGCAAGCAGCACTTTGTTCGATCTTTTGCAATTATTCATTTTGACGTCATGCTTTCACGAGAATATATAAGATTGGACATATTCCGGAATCGTCAATTAAATAGCTTAATTTTCTCCGATAGCCTTCTTACCCAAATAACGGGCTATTTAACTATTTATACGAAGATAAGAGACTATTCATGATATTCTGAGATAATATTCATGATTCGATCTCTTTCTTTTCTTTCGGTCCAAATGGCCATGTATAACTGTTATTTAAAACCTATACAAGGCATATGTATTAATTGCAGTATCTAGTCCTAACTTGTTAACTTAAGCTCATGAAAACTGTATTTTGTTCATGGAGAGAAAACAGAACCCAAGGTCTTAAACTTGATATCTAATACACAGTAGATTTGATTAAAGGCTTTACTTACTGATGGCCACGGGAAGCTCCATTTGGCGTAAGTTGATAGGTCGCCTGGCTTGACCCCGTCTGAGCAGGGTAGGTTGATAGCCCGCGACACCAGCACCTCGCACTCACCCTCGTTCAAGTCATTGTTCACCCTAATCAAACGTTACACTTTATTGGATCTTTTTCGTTTTTCGCTAAACATCACGCTTATGAGATGTGCAATAGATAGGGGGTGACTTAAATCTCATCAACTATGAATTAAAAGCAGAAATGATGCTCATAAGATTGCTCCGTGCATAGCTGACTGTTTCATCAAAAAATTTACCTTACCTCTTTCTCAATTCCACGAAACAATATTTACAAGGCTATTAAGCGAAGAATTATTTCCATTCACTTTATTGGCGCCAATAATATGAAATTGACGCCAAATCGATATTAAAATATACAAATTCGTGATGAAAAGAAACCTTGAGCACACCTAATTTTAGTGAAGGCACGCTGTTCATAATGCATTTTGGGTGGTAGTTCCCCTCGCAACCTGCACGCTTGCACAATGTTGAGGTCAACTGCGCTGCACTGCAGCATCTTCTCAGCTTTGTTTACGTTTGCGATTTCACCAATACTCGCGTAGTACTCTGAATCGTACCTAAAAATCATAACCTTAGTAGTCACTAGCGCGTTGTGAAAATTGATACCGCTATTAGTGCATTACATTAACATAGCTGGCAGATTGCCAGAAAATATCCGCAATAGATTCGTAGATCGGCAGTTTAAAAAAACAGTAAAAAAGACAAACCAAAAAAATTCGTCTTTTCATTGAAGGCTGATCTGTTATATTTTGATTAAAAATCTGTATAAGTTATTGCTGCCTCCATTAGCTGATCTCAAATAACCTCCATTTAGAGTGACACACACCCATTTGACCTTATCTCTTTGAATTAAAGTAAATAAAAGTCAATTTCAAAGTGAGGAAGTCATTTTTGAGAGTGAGGTAAGTCAAGTGTGACAAAAATTTAATCACGCGCATGAACAAAAAAAACTCGCTCCACTAAAAGCAAAAAATGACGTCACACATACAATTCAGTTAAAATTGCATGAAAGAATGAACAAAAAGTGGCTGTGACGTCATATGGTCGTAACAAAAATCATGACGACGAAATAAAAAAACATAGCAGGACAAGTCCTGACGTACAATTCAAAGAATTTTCATTGACTTACCAAACAACTAGACCTAGAACGGACAATGAGTGAATTGGGAAAACCATAACCATTTCTAAAAAAAATCAGATGAAAAAAAAACAGAAAATCAATGTCAAAATGCTGCTAGGGAGAACAAAAAACCAATAGTGAGAGATGTAATTTTGATTCTAACAAAAAACTAGGTCCAGAATGAGCTGTGAATGGATTGGGAAAACTATTTAGAAAAAAATCCGATCCAAAAAATCGAAAAAACAGTAAAAACCAGAGTGAAATTGCCGCATGTGAACAAAAAACCACTACCGAGAAACCGAATTTTTGTTCAAACACCGTTTTCTCACTCTACTTTAATATTAGAGCGAAAAAAATTCACGCCGCAAAACCACTCGCTTTTTCGCTCCATTTCCTGTTTCGGCGTGATCAAAATCACCACTCCAATTTGACTTCAAAAATCATGAAAATGTGTGAACAGATCTTTAAAAAAAAAGACAGCGCCCCAATACAATTCAAATTCTTTGAATTGTAAAAAACCAAGAGAAGGCCAATAATAGCCTCAGCTATCGCTGTGCGGCTATTAATAAAAGACTGATTCAAATATCTGCAGCGTATATTACCTGCACTTGTTAATCTGAAGCTGGAGCTGTTGCTCTATGGACTGGAAAAGACTGGCGACCTCTTTGGGATCAGCATTGTGTTTGGGCGCTGCCGGCTGTTCTACTGGAATGACCAGTGGGTTCGTGTTAGCTGATGACGATGCCGTCGCTTTCATCGTCCCTGGAACATATAATGAACTCATATTAAAACCTAGAGGAGGTTCTGCTGTTTTTCAAACCCTGCCTTCAGACCACTCAACGATTAGATGGTTTATAGTCATAAAACATTAAGCTAGAGAATAAATGAATGTAAATAGGGCATAATACAAATGTAAATGAATAGGGCATAATTCAAACAAGTTACCAGTATATTTAGTTTGAAGAACAACTAACACCGTTTATAGATAGATTTCCTATGTTTACGTTGACATTTACTGTGTTCTGAGACAATCCCATTCTACACTTTGAATGAAGGCAGTTTTTTTCAGAAATTTAAGTTGAGTGAAATTTCTTTAAAAATTTTACCTAGTCACAAGTTAACGCAACCGCCATAGCCTTGATTTTCTCAAGTTAACTTCTGAAAAAAAACTGCGTTAATCTCATCTTTTTCCTGCTGGTTGCATAATCAAATAGACCCGTTTCATTCATGGCTGATGTTCTAAATGCATTCAGTTCATTTAACTAAATGCATCAAATGCTAATCGTTCAATAGGCTCTGATAGTATTTCACTTTCAGGTTAGTGAGAGCGAACACTATCACCTAACTTCTTATTACTTTTTTTACTGGAGAGCAATTGAAATATTTTCTGAAGTAACTAGTTATCACTCAAGCACACACAATCGAGGCCAATAAATCGCCCCAAAAAAATTCATGATTAAAAACAAACTTGAGCGTTTTATCATTTATTAATTGAATGACGATAAAGCTTAGTAAACAAGCATTTAACCTGGGATTCCAGACCCTCAAATTTCGCTTGCGGCCACTTTCAACATTTCTTTTCCTAATTACTTTTCCTCAAGATCTTTAATTTTTCTCACGTATCCTTGAAACCTAACAGCATAAAATGTTTCAGTGCTCTTTCATCCATTTCAACTGGCAAGCGAAGTGAAGTCGAAACTCAAACGAAAGCTTTCATACTGAGACGATTAACTCGTATTTGAGTAAAAATTTATAGCTGGCAGATTACCAGAAATATACTGCCTTAATTTTGTAACAAAGAAAAACTGAAGACAAAAATTGACGCTCTGAAAATTATAATTGGGCAAAAAGTACATCGAATGATTTGAACGATTTCAATAACTTTTATGCGCCCAGTTGAAGTTAAACATAAAGCTTCAAAATTTACTTTCAGCTGCAACATTTACTTTAAATAACATGCCCTCCTCTAACATCTAAATTGGATATATTGTCTTCGGTTGACTTAAGTCGTCAAATTCAAGTAAACAAAAGTCGTTTTGACAATTCATTTACATAGTAAGGTATTGGTAGCCCCAGAACAAAACTAGTGACACAGATATTGAATACTTGGTCAGAAAATCTTATGCAATGCAAAAGACAGGAAGTACCCGAATAATTAACGGGTAGAGTATCAAAAACTTGCAGCTCTCAGGGTATTATCTAATGAAGGTAGGTAAAGTCAAGGAAAAGGCACGAGAACACACCTACTAAAAATCAAATTAGCAATTTGACAAAAAAAACTACTTGCAAAAGCGGAAAAACAACGATTTTAAGAACGAAATATTAGGACTGCGGAGTGTCTCACCTGTGAGTGCAGGTGGTATCTGAGCCAGATCGACAGGTTTGCCCAACTTAGCAGCTGCTATCATTGGATCAAATCCCTTGCACAACTTAAGGTACCTCTTGGCTTCTTCGACCTCGTTTCGCTTCTTGGCTGCGATGGCTGCACTCCTGTACTGCTGTTGTCGCTTCTCAAGAAACTCAACCGTCATCTGAATCTTGTTCGGGAGAGCTGAAACAGAGGAGAACATTGGACATTATTTGCAGCCAAACATCAATTCGTTATTTGGAATCAGTCACGGTTCACACAACTCGTCTCTGATGTATAGAAGCTACAGATTGCAGCAATGAATGGCCCGCCGTACTCTTTATATCCAGACTGTAGCTGATTTAAGTATATCCATGATTTAAGTATCTTTTATATCCAAACTGTTGCATAGTATTATCCATACTGTTGCTGATTTACCTATTCCTGGCTCGGATCTTAAAATTGCCTCGAGAACAATCGCGCATTCAATTTTAAAAATAGCTGTATCAATATAGTGTGTAAAATTGACTTTAGTCGAGATAACTGTTTCAATGAAAATTAACCTGGCGCAGTAGTTGCCATGGCTCCGCTGTTAGTGCTAGCAGTTGTGTTGCTGCTGTTTGCTGGTGACTGCTTCGAAGGGTGATTGGGGGGCACAGGTGGTGGTGCTCTAGGAGCTGCCGCGTTGTTCTGTGGCTGTTGTTGCTCATTGGATGACTTCGAGGTGGGTGCAAGGACACCGGCTGTCAGTGCAGAGGAGTCGGAGGCTGGAATTCCCCCTTCTGAAATGAATTGCAGATACGTACAACTTCATTATGGTTCTGAAAGCAACGTCTCCAGCAATATATTCAATCTTAGAAAATTGGAGAGTCAAATCACGAACAATCGACTAACGTCGAGTTGCTCCCAGACTTTAAAATCGACGCAAAAATCTTGCGGGGATAAAAGGCAGGTTGATAAGTTTTCCCGCCAACCTTTTTATTTTCCTTAACGTAGCCAGCAGATTGGCAAAAAGGCTGCGACAGACTTGCGTGTTGTAGAACATAAATAGCATAGCAACAAACACGGAACAGAGCCGATTAAGTAATCGAAGCAATCACTCAATTCAAAAAATTCTAAACAGTTAAAGCAGCTGATTTAACTCTGAATCCCTACTCCTTCATCCATCATTACGCAATTTGACTCTATTGACCTTGAAGGGAGTTTGAAATAACTTTGCCGGACTTTAATTTATGTTAAAAGTCAGTTAGAGAACAAAGTAAAATATAAAATTGCTGGCAGGTCGCCAGAAAATAGCCGCAAAAGCTTCGTAGATCGGCATTCAGAAAACGACGCAACGGTGGTATGGGGGGATGTTCAACCTCTACGTACCGCCCTTCACACCATAAGTATAAGTCTCCAAACAGTTTTTGTGAATCGCATTCTTTGAGACTAGTGAGCTGAAAGGCTCTAAAAGAACTTGATGCCCTCAGGGCGCTACCTGTTTATCCACTTTTTGAGGACGAAAAGTCAAATTGGTCAGACGAAAAATCGGTCAAGCGAAACATCGCCTTAAAAAAGACCGACAAGAGTAATATAATTGCTACAAACATCGTTTGATAGCAATTAAAAATCACCATCACAAGTCCTGAAATACAGCCCAATATATTGACCGAAAAAAACTTAAAATTACTTTACCTGATCAGCAGACCAATTGAACAATGCCAACCAAGCAGAGTCTCAAAAATTTAGAGCATAGCAGGTAGATTGCTGGAAAATAGCCGCCTTTGACGCGCTTGAAGCACATCGGGATTGAATCCAAAGAAGATATAAAAATGGACTCATTTAAAACGAAAAACGTGATCAAAAGGTGAAACGAAGTAAAAAAACATAGCAAGACAATTGACTAAACAAAAAACTAGACCTAGAACGGACTATGAGTGAATTAGGGAAAACCATTTCCAAAAACATAAACCGACCAATGCTGGAAGAATTGCTCTTGAACGACAGGCGAGCGAGGCAATTTAATTCAGGGGCTGCAGCCTAGATCAATTCTTCTTTATGGGTGCAAAAAAAACATTTCCCCAGCTGAGATTCGAACCACTGAACTCCAGATCCACAACCATACGCACTAACCACTGCGCTAAGATTCACTTACCTCTGCTATTCTGCAACCGATTTTATATTAGCAACACGCTTCACTTCGGAGCAATAGAGATCACTCAAAAATGAAGAACGAAAGCGTGAAAGTCACTTGAGAAGTCAAAGAATGTTCTAGAAGAGAAGCGCAAAATTGACAAGCGAAAAACTTGCATAAAAAAGATGAACACGTTTACAATAATTGTTATGAACTTCGTTCAAAAGCACTTAAAAAATCAAACAAAAAATAGAAAAAAACAGAAGATCGATGTCAAAATGCCGCATATGAACAAAAACTACTAGCGAGAAATTGAAATTAGGTTCAAACAAAAAAAATTAGGCCTAGAATGAACTATGAAGGGACTGGGCAAAAAATCGAAAGAGTAAAAATCAAAGTGAAATTGCCGCATGTTAACAAAAAACAACTAGCGAGAAAGCGAGAATTTTTGCTTAATCACCGTTTTCTCACACTATTTCAAAATTAGAGCAAAAAAAGTTACGCCGCAAAACCAGTCGCTCCACTTCCTGCTTCGGCGTGACCAAAATCACTACTCCAACTTGACTTCAAAAATCATGAAAATGTGTGAACAGATCTTGAAGATTTCCCAATACAATTCAAATTCTTTGAATTGTAAAAAGGAGAGCGCCTAAATGGTCACCGTTTGAGAGGCTGACGGCGGCTATTAAAAACTGAAAATTTTTTTAAAAAGTGGCTGAAACTCGTGAAAGAAATACCTGGAAAAACAGATCATTGTCTTTGGAAACCAAAAATCGGGATACTAGTATCTTCATACCCGATCAGTTGTCTCTACACACTATCCAGCCACCCAGTTTAATGACAAAAAAACTTTTATTGGCCCATAAAGTTCAAAACAATAAAAAAAATGACAAAGTCAAAACAATCAGGCAAAGATTTAGTAGAAGGAAACAGAGCTGCCAGATTGCCAGAAAATAGTCGCAATTGCTTCGTAGATCTGCAGTCCCAAAAAACAGTAAAAGACAGACCAAAAAAATTCGTCTTTTCATTGAAGGCTGATATATTATATTTTGATTAAAAATCAGTATAAATTTTTGTTGCCTCTATTAGCTCCTTTCAAATAACCTTCATTTAGAGTGACACACACCCATTTGACCTTATCTCTTTGATTTGAAGTAAATAAAAGTCAATTTCAAAGTGAGAAGTAATTTTTGAGTGAGGTAAGTCAAGTGTGACGAAAAACTTAATAACGCGATTGAAAAAACAAACTCGCTCCACTAAGAGCAAAAAATGACGTCAAACACTCACTTCAGTTAAAATTGCATGAACGAATGAACAAAAAGCAGATTTGAAGTGGTTGTGACGTCATATGGTTGAAACAAAAATCGCGACGACGAAACAAAAAACATAGCAGGGCAAGTCCTGACGTACAATTCAAAGAATTTTCATTGACTTGCCAAACAACTAGACCTAGAACGGACGATTAATTGATTGGAACATAACCGACTAACGCCGGGCGAATTGCTCTCAAACGACCGGTGAGCGGTCGTTTGAGAGTCTCCAAAAAGTTTGAGCTGTGAAAAGTTTAATTGAAGGGGCTAAAGTGAGCGCAGCGAAGGGGTGCACCGGGGTGGGGGGGGGGGGGGGTGCTGATGGGGGCGGCAACAGTGGGGGGTGGGGGGTCAATCTTCAAAACAGATTCTGTGAATCGCATACCTGAAGACTAGTGAGCCGAAAGGCTCTAAGTGCACTTAATGCCCGCTGGGCGCTACCTGTTTATCCCGTTTTTGAGGACGAAAAGTCAAAAGCGTCAGACGAAAAATCGGTCAAGCAAAAAATCGCATAAAAAAGACCAACAGGACTAATAAAATTGCTACAAACTTCGTTTGAGAGCAATTAAAAAACCGTTTAGAATAAATCCAATCCAAAAAAAAACAGTAAAAAATCAAAGTGAAGTTGCCGCTTGTGAACAAAAACCACAACCGAGAAGGCAAATTTTTGTTCAAAGACCGTTTTGTTACTCTGATTTAAAATTAGAGCTAAAAAAATTCACGCCGCAGAACTACTCGCTTTTTCGCTCCACTTTCTGTTTCGACGTGACCAAAATCACTACTCCAATTTGACTTCAAAAATCATGAAAATGTGTGAACAGATATTCAAAAAAACATAGCCGGAAGAATTCCGGAAACGACTCGAAGGAGAAAATTGCCCATATTTTTGACTACATAACTATTGTGAACCCTGAACCTCCACAAACGCCATAAAAAATTTAAGGAAGAATAGAAACGGCATTCAAAAACCAAAACAAATTGAAAAAAAAAATACTAGAACAACTTAATGACTTTTTTAAATAATACAAGAAAACATAAAACCGAATAACGTTCCTTTGCAATAAGAGCAACGAACGACTCTCAAAACAATGGTCAATTTATCATAGGCTAAGAAACTTGTCGAAGATTAAAAAGAAAGACTGTAAAAAAGTAAGAAAAATAGTTTAAAATCTCTCAATTTTTCTGTGAATTTTCCTAAGAAAAAATGATTTATGCCAAGAAACTTTAGCTAATTGGTATCTGAAAATTCTTTAAGTAACAAGCTTCTATTCAAATCCCACTTAAAGCATTAAAACAAAAAACCAGGCAAAAAAATCATTAAATTTCGTCTAAAAACCGGCAGAACTGATCAAAAACCTCCAAATTAGCATTAAACTCAAATTAACTACCTGAAACCATCAATTCCCATCGAAAAAAGCCTAAAACTAATACAATATCATATTCAAATCTCATAACCATCAAAAGTTGCAAAAAAACCTGCTTTTAAAAGCCGCACGTGAACAAAAAAATTTCGTTCGCTTAGAGAAAATTTTTTCACACATCAATTTCTCGCTCTCTCAAAAACAGCGGTATGAACAAAAACCACTCTCTTTTCGCTCCGCTCTTCACTTTTGTTCAGCGCCAAAATCACTCCAAATTTTTTCACGCGTTACATTTCCCGCTTCAAAAATCACTCCAATAAAATTGATTTTAAAAAAAGACTCGTCTTCGAGTCGTAAAAAACATAGCTGGCAGATTGCCAGAAAATAGCCGCAATAGATTCGTACATTGGCAGTCTAAAAAAAACAGTAAAAAAGACAGACCAAAAAAATTCATCTTTTCATTGAAGGCTGATCTGTTATATTTTGATTTAAAATCTGTATAAATTATTGCTGCCTCTATTAGTTGATCTGAAATAACATTCATTTAGAGTGACACACACCCATTTGACCTTATCTCTTTTAATTAAAGTAAATAAAAATCAATTTCAAATTGAGGAAGTCATTTTTGAGAGTGAGGTAAGTCAAGTGTGACCAAAAATTTAATCACGCGCATGAACAAAAAAAAAACTCGCTCCACTAAGAGCAAAAAATGACGTCACACATGCAATTCAGTTGAAATTCCATGAACGAATGAACAGAAAGTGGCTGTGACGTCATATGGTCGTAACAAAAATCATGACGACGAAATAAAAAAACATAGCAGGACAAGTCCTGAAGTACAATTCAAAGAATTTTCATTGACTAAACAAAAAAAACTAGACCTAGAATGGAATATCAGTGAAATGAGAAAACCATTTAAAAAAATCAGATTAAAAAAAAACAAAAAATCAATGTCAAAATGCCGCATGTGAACAAAAAAAACTACTGTCGAGAAACTAAAATTTAATTCAAACAAAAAACTAGGCCTAGAAAGAGCTGTGAATGGATTGGGAAAACTATTTAGAAAAAAATCCGATCCAAAAAATCGAAAAAACAGTAAAAACCAGAGTGAAATTGCCGCATGTGAACAAAAAATCACTACCGAGAAACCGAATTTTTGTTCAAACACCGTTTTCTCACTCTACTTTAAAATTAGAGCGAAAAAAATTCACGCCGCAAAACCACTCGCTTTTTCGCTCCACTTCCTGTTTCGGCGTGACCAAAATCACTACTCCAATTTGACTTCAAAAATCATGAAAATGTGTGAACAGATCTTAAAAAAAAGACAGCGCCCCAATACAATTCAAATTCTTTGAATTGTAAAAAACCAAGAGAAGGCCAATAATAGCCCCAGCTATCGCTGTGCGGCTATTAAAAAGACAGCGCCCCAATACAATTCAAATTCTTTGATTTGTGAAAAACCAAGAGAAGGCCAATAATAGCCCCAGATATCGCTGTGCGGCTATTAAAAACGCATAAAAAGACAAGCAGGACTAACATAGTTGCACTAACAGACATAATTGCACAACCAGGACTAACTTTGAGGGCAATTAAAGATGAAAAAGGTCAAAAACCTACGCTGATTTGAAGAGGCTGTGATCTGTGGTGCTTCATTGTGAATCTGTTGCACAGCTGCGTTTAATAAGGAGGCAATAGGGTCATAGTCTGCGCCCTGCTGAGCACCACCCACTCCTCCCCCTCCTCCAGAAGAGGCCGCAGCAGCAGCTGCAGTGTTGGGCAGAGGTGGGAACCCAAGAGGGTTGGTTAGACTTTCCCAGTCAACTCGCCTGTTATTCCTGTATGCTTTGATTGCGTCCATATATTGCTAAAATAAACTCAGGTTAAATTAGCAGCACAATTGATATTCATCTCACTTGGAGACAAGTTTCTATTTCAATAGTAAAGGGAAATGATTTAAAATGACCACCGCCGTAAACCTGAAGATCATGGAAAGATAAGTCGCAACTTTTCAACGCGTGATGACACAGATCAATTTTGACTATTTATGTTTCAGATTAGTCAAATATCAACGTAACCTATCGCCAGCTAATGTAAATTGCAGCTGGTTCAATTGCATGAGAAATAATATACTCAACGTACGTTCTTTAATCTATCTTGTCTCCTCGCCTTGCTGGCATCGCCCGCCTGTTTTGCCCTATCACTCGCGTCTTTGAACACATTCATCCTTGAAATTAGAGCATCCAGGTTCTCGTCGCCTGACGACGGTGCCTGCGGTTGCTGCTGCATCTGAGCAGAAGGCCCCTGCATGTTATGGGGAGGGGGTTGGTAAGTAGGAGGCTGCTGTGACGTCATGGGAACAGCCGGCGGGTGCCGAATGGGCGACTGTTGATGCTGTTGGTCACTGCTTGCAGCCGATCCGAGACCTGCACGCAAAATAAATCTGTAGTTTGTAGATCAAGCAGACAAGAAAATCAGCGCAAATAAAGTAAACATTAAATCTAAACAAGAAGCTTATTTGTGCACAACTTTATTAAAGTTGACAGCGAGAACAGCAGTGAACAGTGGTCAGACTAGTAGACCAAGCGATATTAAATTGAAGAAGAATGAGAAAAATGAACTGCATGTACACTTTTCAATATTTGATAACTTCCCGATTTTTTTTATAGTACACAAGTAAACAAAGCAAGCAATTTTGAAATAGTTCAAGCATTGTTGTTAATAATTTATGCATCCATTAATAAATACATGTCAAGAATGTCACTTTCTAAGCACTAAAATTAAGAAACTTATAAGTGATATGACTAATACTATTAAGCACTTCAGTTGCGATAACTCTTTTATGCGACTGACTTGAGACAAACTAATTCAGCTGCAATAATTTGAATTAAAGAACTTATTACTGCACAAAAGAAAGTTCACTATACAAAACTAATGATCTTATATTATTGCTACCAATAAATTTATGCATTTACTGATCCAATAAATTGAAATACGTTAGTTTTTTATACCACGTCAAAACGAGATTTTGCAACACTTCACCATTATTGTCATTCGGAAAACTGGTTACCAAAGATTGCTACTTTATTTTCAAATATCGAATTTTTGTTGACATGAAATACGGTCAGGAACTATAACAAAAATCACAACTTTTTCTATGCCTTTCTCAAAAATAATCAACTTCTCTGCCGTGTACATCAAAACAAAGTATTATGGCGCCAAAAAATACTCCTTTTTCATAAGGTGTTATTTTCACTTCCTCAAATTTAAGATCTTGAAAAATCTTGAAAATATCCTGAAAAATCCTGGATTTCGATGTTCAACAGAATAATGCAATAGCCGTCTACAAAAATGCATATAAACCAAAAAAAAAACAAAACAAAGCATAGCTGACAGATTGCCAGAAATTAGCTGCAAGAGCTTCGTAGACCTGCAGTCTCAAGATAGTAAATGAAACTGACCATTTTGTTTAAATGCTGAGATGTTATATTTTGATTAACAGTCTGTTTAACTTGTTGCTGCTTCTATTAGCTGCGCTCAAACACCCTTCAATTAGAGTGAAACGCACTCAATTGACCTTATCTCCTTGAATTAAAGTAAAGAAAAGTCAATTTCAGAATGAGGAGTCAATTTTGCGAACGAAGTTATGTCACGTGTGACCAAAAACTCAATCACGCGAATGAACTAAAACTCAATCCACTAAGAGTGAAAAATGACGTCGCACATGCAATTCATTTGAAATTGTATGAACGCATGAACAAACATAACCGACTAACGTCAAGCGAATGGCTCTCAAAAGACCAGCGAGCGGTCGGATTCGTCAGTCGCTAGTTACGTTTTAGTGAGGCTAGCTTTAGCTTAATTGAAGGGGCGTGAGGTGAGCCAGCGGGGCGCAGCATGGGGAGTGGTGGGTCAACTTTTAAAAAACGCCTTCGTTTGAGAGCAATTAAAAAGAAAATTTGAAGTAATTGTGACGTCATATGGTTGTAACAAAAATCATGACGCCGAAACAAAAAAAAACAAGAGAAGGGTACTAATAGCCTCATCTATCGCTTCGCGGCTATTAATAAGAAAATTTGCGAGCTATTAAAAATTTAGGCAACGCAAAACTGAATAGTTATTGTAGAAAATGTTTCACTGTCTTCAAAACTAGCCTCCAGTAGCCCATAAAACAGAACAATATTCCTTATGCTATCAGAAGACACCTTTCTAAATCTATCATAAGTCAGCAAAAATAGAATACTACACTGTAACAAAAAATGTGAAGTACTTCGCAAGTCACAACAAATTTTTACTTTAGTTTATTTAATTTATTTCAGAGTGAGATCACTGAAAAATGAAGAAAAGCGTTATAAATTCACCTCAGAGCTCAAAGAATGTTCTAGAACAAAAGCTGAAAAAACAGTCAAGCAAACGCTTTGCAAAAAAATTGAGCCAGGCACGTTTACTGTAACTGCTTCAAACTTCGTTTGAGAGCAATTAAAACACAACACAATAGAATCCGAAACAACAAATATCCCTCTTTTCCTAATTAATTTATGTCTTGACAGCTATTTCCACAGACATGCAATAACAGAATACTAGAGAAAGCTTAGAGACTGCAGCACAACTTATTGCTTTCGGGTGTTACCAAATCGAGTAATTGAATGGCTGCTATTTATTACAACTTCACATTGATTTCAATTTGTATTATTTGTAACACTTATTTTCCGCATCAACAATAACAGTTTTTAATTCTCCACTTTGTCCTACAAATGATATCTGAGTTAAAATCCCCCAGTGGCAAATGTTCCGCAAATAATATTTAAGTCAAGTGTCTCAAAGAAACCATTTGCATCAAAATTTGACTAGGACTTACACAGTAAATGTCAAACACAACCCGCAGATTGCCAGAAAACAGTCACCATTGATTCCCATAAACCCGATCTAGATTGAAAGAAGAGAAAAACAGGAGAAGATTGATTTTTGTACAAAAACATTTTTGAAGTTCAAAAAGCGGTAATCTAAATGTGGGCTTTATTGGTTTATCCCGTTTCTATTTCTGGTTTCGTTCTTCGGTATTGACTCTGTCCATTTTCGATTGCTCTGCTGAGTAACTGCTGTTCAAGTGCACTTTCAGTAGAATGAGAGAAGAGAAACTAGCATAGAGAAGTCAAAAGATTTCACGCAAAATTTTTATTGAACAAAATATTTCAAAAAAGGCCCAATATAATAGCGGGCTAAGATTAGAGCAGCTATTAAACATAAACCTGATGGCTTCCGAACGACGCAGGCCGGAATAATTAAGAAGTCAAAAACAGATTGGGAAAAATTTGGAGAACAATTACGGGTGCAGATGGGAACTCCAGACGAAACAATGAGCTTCGTCGGTTTTTAAACTTTCGGCGCGTAAGCAAAATTAATATCATCGCTTACAAATTTCTGAAAAGAGCGCGATTTAGATCACGGAAAATCAAAAACTCAAGCTAAAAAAGTCACTCGCGAAAGATTTAAAGAAATGACTAAGAGAAAAAATTGCATTTAAACAGACACTTATGTTTTTAATAATTCGTTCAAATTTCCTTCGAGAGCAATTTTAAAAAAATTAAAATTAGCAAAGTACTTGATCTTTATGTCCTCAAATCTAATATTGTCTTAATCTAAACAAGAAACTTAATCCAGCTACAAGCTTAAAATAAGAAATAATGGCCGTTCAAAAAATGAGCAAAACAACCTGGATAAACGATAAAATGAGCAAAACAACCTGGATAGCAAAAACCTTGCTGGAGAAAAAACTTTTTGTATTCCTAAGTCCGTTAAGTCATTTTCGGATGTCCGGAAAGAATTGCCCGTCAAACCATATCAACCAAACAGTTTCAACGGATCGCATACCTCCAGACTAGTAAGGCTAGAAAACTTTGCAACTTAATACCCAGCAGTTTATCACGTTTCTGAAAACGCGAAATTTGTTGTTGAGACGAACGGTCAGACAAAAAAAAACTGGTAGTAAGAGAACTAGTAGTTAAAAATGTCTATTGCAAATGCTACAATATTCGTTTGAGACATAATAATGTATAACAGAAATTATAGCCAAATGTCAAAAACATGACATCTTTCGCAACTCATAATTTATTCTATTAAATAAACATACCCGGCAGATTGCCGGAAAATAGCCGCCGATGATTCCAATAAGCATGATTGGGATTGAAAGAATAGAAGATATTGAAAAACAAAAGATTTTTGTACAAAAACATTTTTTAAGTCTGATTTTTTTTTATGGCATTTCGTAGTTGAACATACTTCTGTTTCTTAGAGAGAGGCTACTATCAATACCAATAAGCATTAGAGATGGTAACTAAGACTTATAGGAACGACGTTCAATTAGCGGGCATCTAAAATTGGGCTTTGGGTTTATCCCGTTTCTATTTCTGACTTCAATTTTTTTATACTGACTCTGTTCATTTTGAATTGCCTTGCTGAGCAACTGATGTTCAAACTCACTTTAAGCAGAATGAGAGAAGAGAGAAACTAGCCTAGAGAAGTCAAAAAGAGTTCACGCAAAATGTCGAAAAAGCGGCAAAATGGTAAAGCGAAAAGTTCGACGAAGTAAAAAAAAATAGAAGCGCTATAATAGCCGGCTGAGAAGATGAGGGCGGCTATTAAAAATATTAAAGATTTGAACATCGAAGGCCGCCTCTCAAACTTTATTGTCACCGCAACTGCAAAGCAATATGAAGTGATAACTAAGAGGCTTAGAAACCATTTTTCATCTCTATGAAAATGTATTTGAGACGTGAAATTTTTTACAAAATATAACTTGAACCCTCGTTTCACTGATACGTTACGAGTCCCTGTTGTCCCGAGCCCACTTGTGGGGGGAGGAAGCACTATATACTCAAATGGGTTTTTTTGTTCAAACAACTTTGGCCGATCGATATATTCATCGTAGAAAAATGTGAGTGGTACGATTAAAAAGTTCGTCCAGCGTAAAACTCAAAAAAAAAAAGATTTTTTCCAATTTCTTTTTTTTTCGAGGAGTTATCGAGGTTTAAAATTTTGTGTGTGCACAGGACATTTGGCATTATTTTGCTCACTTTTAGCCTAAATTTCGTTCAAATTAAGATATTTTCTATAAATATATTAATTCAAGATTACATTAACGCTACTAAATGAAACAATTTTGCATTCTTAATAGACGAAAGGCGACAAAAATGATAGTTGGTCTCATGCGTAAGTTTACTACAAAAAACTCGAATTCTATTTGACAGCTCTTTTATAGAAGACTTTTCGCATTTCTTTTTGTTTTTGAAGTCACTTATAGACTAGTCACTTTTCATATGAAGATTCCATTAATGACGAACCTCACTCACAGTCAAGTGAAGCCCAATGAACAAACAATTCGTTTTCTAAGAATTGCTCTTGTTTTCTTTTGGCTTCTTCTCTGAGTTTTTGTAATTTTTAACGAAATTTTGATTTTCTTTTTGAGATTTAACTAAAATTTTGTAGTCCTATGACATGTAATCGTTCACTAAAAGCGCAATAGGCTTCATAAAAAGCATTAATTGAACTTATCTGGTACTTTCAGCGAACAGCTAATAGCTAAATTCAAATTTTTTTTAACATTAACCGATCTTAAATTCATTTTTTTAACTGTCAGTGATTTTCAGTAATCACAGTACCTGCTTCCTTTCAGCTGCAACCTAAATTAATCTGGATAGCGATTTGATTCCTAACTATTGGTTTTATGACTTCGATGCCATGAGTTTTCATAATTTGTTTTTAATTTTTTGGATATTTTCATTATTTTGGTTCCTTTTGAATTCTTATAACATTATCGTAATACCGATAGTTCCCATTTGCTTAGAAAAGACGTTCAGTGGATCATAGAAGAAGTTTTCAGAGAAAAACTTATGGTATAAATGGCTTCGACACTTTCTTCTCGCACTTTTCTATTGAATTTTTGGTTTTTTGCCTGTATTCGTTGTTGTTTTCGTAGTCATAAGATTTAATTTGTAATTTGATGTCTCTTTGATGACCTATGAATGAAAAACCTCAAAAGTCTTCCCATCGAGGTATAACTTAGCGTATTTATTGACTTCCGTCGAAGGCTATTGAATTTTATTGGCTTCCGTTGAAAGCTATTGAACTTAATGGCGTTGATATTACGTGTTTTTTCAAAAATTTCGTGGTTTTGATATACTAGTTCATATTTGTTGATTTTTTGAAAGTTGACTTTTTGAAGTCACATTTTTAAACAAAGAAGCATAATCGGAAATAGACAGTTTGCACTGAAAAGTTCGCGTTTTAATGGCTTCGACTTTTCTCTCAATTTTTTAATTACTTTTCTATTTTTGACCGTTTGTTTTCTTTTTGTAGTCGTAAAATTCTGAGAAGTCTCACAAGCTTCCAATTGAAGATTGAATGAATAATGTTTCTCAATGCAGTCAGTTTATAGCGAATAGTCTTAAAGTTTATGATATTCTTCGTTTTCAATTTTTTTAAATTTTTCCAGTTTTTGTTCTTTTCGTCAACTTGTAACTTATTCTCATCACTGAGAGGTCCCATTCAAATCCGGGTAATTCAAAAATTAACATGTCTACTGATATTATCTCGCAACTGATGTTTTGTTCAGTGGACGATATAGGTTTCCACAAAAGTTAAGTGAGTGGTCAATATTTGTGTTTCTTCCTGTTCCTTAGCATATTCGCGTTAACAGATTCGCGTAATGATTTTCAAATAAGGAGTGAACTTATTGGATCGATCAGTAAAATTTTAGATGAATTAATATTAATAACAATTGAAATAAGAGAAACAATATTCAGATAAAAGCTAATGATTTTCATGGCTTCAACAATTTGTGTTTACGATAATTGTTTGTTTTTTTTTAGTTCTTCTACAACTTCTAGTTCGTTTCTAAGGCATAGTCTAAACAAATACAGGTCCCGTCGGTTTCGTACTGACTTTTTAGTAAATTTATCAATAATTATTTTGTTAGAGACTACGGGATTTTAAGACGTTTGGAGTTATTAAACGTTTTTAAAAATGTCGACTTTTTACCTAGTCCCAATAAAGAAAAATCCCCTCTGATGCGTAGTTAAGAAAAAGTAAGTTTGTGAAGCTAATGTTTAATCTGTTGCATTTTGACGTTGTTACTTCCGTGAGTTTTTGCCGTGAAATTTTTGTTTTTGTTGATTTTGTTGTTTGATTTTTTTTCTCGTAGTCTTTTTAATGGCACATACCGTGAGCGATGTAATGAGGCATGGCAGAATGTAATTAAATTAGTAGTTTGGTTGTGTAAAGATTTTTTAATTCAAATTATTTTGATTATCTCTTCATTTGGTTGACAATTAAGTCAAAAATGTAGATGAGCCCGGGTCGGAACATCATGTGCTAATGCACATTAATGAGCCTCTTTGTTGATCACAATCTCTTTAGCCAGCCTAAACTTAGGGAGTCCAGCCGCACTGGGTAAGGGGAATCAAAACTCACATTTCAGTAACCGTGAGTTGGTTACAAAAGATCTTTAAATTTCACTAACTTGAGTTATCAGTGGACGGAGGTTTGTATGTGCCGGCAGGAACAGATGCACTATTCTCACCACCAGAAGCAGCTGTTGTAGTTCCCGATGCAATCAGAGGCGGTGGTCCAGGGAGGTTGGAAATGTCCACTGACTTGCCACTTTCAACTGCATTAATAACCTCCTCAAATCCCTAAAGCCATAACACGCTCAGCTCACTTCAGCACAGTCATCATAACTCGAAATAAAGAAATTCAGCCGCTCTATTCAATGCTGTCACACTTTACCAAATCTTAATTCCCATTTTACGCTTTCAAATCCCCTTTTGCAGGTTGAACTACTGCCAGACAAAGTTAATAAACCTACTGGAGTAATCGGTTTAAACCGGTTAACAGACAACAGCTAATATTGTTTTCCTCAGCAAATCTGATTTTTGACAGCTACAGTGGCGTTAAATTCATTAGAATTTTTTCAACAAATGCGGGGTGAACAAAATAATTCCAAAATGGTCTGAAGTCGTACAACACACAACTAAATTTTCCCTCTTCTAACTTAACCGAAGGATTTTCCAACCGCTTTAGAACTTTCCGATGAAAACTTCCGCTAGTCAGCAAGTTAGTGGGACTTTGTTTTCTAACCTTCTGCTGTAAAGAATGAATATAAAAATTTGCTTTAGCGCCTTGAAAATTTTTCCAATCAGTAAGAAAATGTATGACATTTAAATGAAGATCAGGTATGTTGTCATTGGGAGCTTTGTCTTTCAATTCATAAAACTGAAATGTTATCAAAATAGACAGCATTCATGTACCTCCTTTCCTCATAAGTTCAAGACTGCGCAACAGTTTCCGCTCAACAAACGCATCCTCAAATAGTACATTTTGCATATCAGAAATCGGGTATTGTCGAAGCCACATCAGAGCTGTTTCTCTTAATCTAATCAGCCACTTAAAAGTATCCGTTGAACTACAGTAACAGGTAACATACATGTACAAACACGAAAGAAGCTTCATATCGCTAGAGTTTTGCCGTCTGAATATTCAATAAAAATATTAACCTTGATAACCCTGACATATTTGAGTGCCGCTGGCTTGTCCCCTTGCTTGTTGGCCTGGTGAGCAGCCACTTTGTACTCGTACTGGCGTCTCTTCAGCAACAGCAATGTTTGCTGATCTTCTGGAAGAGTTGCACCAGACTCCGAATCTAATCAAAGGCAACTTCCAAAAACTATATACTCAAAAAGGCAGACGCTATTTTGGGCGAAATAAATCCGTGGGGCAACAGTTGGGGGGGGGCAACGGTGGGAGGGTGTTCTTGGCTGCACGGGGCCCTTACAGCTTGAACGCTTTGCAGGCGTGGGGATTGGGGGGGGGTGAAGTGAGAGGGGAGGGGGTTGACGTGGTAGGGGGCGGGTGGTCAACCTCTAAGAACCACCCTTCACACCATAAGTGGACAAAAACAGTTTCTGTGAATCACATACTTGGAGACTAGAGAGCTGAAAGGCTCCAAGAGCACTTAATGACCGCTGGGCGCTACCTGTTTATCCCGTTTTTGCGGACGAAAAGTCAAATGTGTCACACGGAAAATCGGTCAAGCGAAAAAGAGCATTAAAAAAGACCGACAGGACTAAAATAATTGCTGGAAACTTCATTAGAGAGCAATTAAACATAACTATGCTTATCAATAAAACAGATCAACAGTTTAAGGGATCATATTTCATTGGACTATTTCATTTTTCCACACATGAAATGTTTGTTTTTATTCTCTCCACTTTGGTCAGGTATTAAAAGAACCTTGTGCTTTAGGAATTAACTTATCCCGTGGACTGGCTCAACCAGTGAAGTTCTCCCCACTTAATCGTTTAAGAACACAATAACGAGCAAAAGTACTTCAAATCAGATTTTTCTGAAAACTTTCACTTTATAAAAATGTATTAAGAATTGAAATCAATTTGAACCTTCACTGATACTCTGAGTCCCTGCTGATTAATATTATTATAAAACATCTGAACACATTGTGACGGTCAATTAATTAGTCTAGCCAGAACTAGCACAATAAACGTTCGAAAAAACCAAGAAAAACCGAGAGAGAAGAAAACGTCAAAATTAGACAAAAGAAGTCAATTTTGACTCAATAAAATCAAACCGAAAGCATTTCAGAACCGATACCAATCACATCAGAAGGTCAGCAAAACCACCAGAAACCCTATAACAATGAGCCTTTCCAAAATTGTTACCAAAAACCTTCCATTAAAAGAGCCAAAGTAGAAAAATAATACTAAGAAAGCAAATGCGCTTCTAAAACTAACGTATTAATTTAATTGTTGAAGAAGACGGGGCAAAAAAATAATTAATTGGCTTTAAAATTCATTAGAGCTTAAATATGACACTATTAAGATTCATAATCTTAATCACAACCAACTAACATCGGGCGAACTGCTCTCAAACGACCGGCAAGCGGTTGACTTCAGTACCAACCAGCTGAGGCTTAGAGATGCTGGCATTCTTAAGACTAAGAACAGCCCTTCACAATATGAAATTATCTCCTCAACAGTTCCACTGAATGGCATACTTAGAGACTAGTGAAGCGTAAGGCTCATTCAAATCAAACTGCAAACACGAATGTCTTCCAAGTAATATAGATTATAATTTTAACACTCGGGTGACTTCTATTCATTTTCATTTAAATTCTCAATTTAAACTTAAAGAGAGTGCAAAAAGTCAGTTTTTTGAGTGAGGAAAGTTATGTATGCTCAAAACACTTATCACACGATTGACAATACAGAATGCAGTAAACAATATAAACCAACTAATGTCGGATGAATTGCTTTCGAACGACACGCGGCGGCGATTTAATTTAGAGGGGTGTATCTTAGAAATGCTTTCTGGGTAAAAAAAACTTCCAACTCCTTAAGAGTCCGAACCCCGGCCCACTAGGATAAACTTCAAACATTTTAACCACTGAGTTAAAACGGCGTTGCTTTATTCTCGCTCACAATCGCTCTTTCTCACTCACAGTCGCTTTATTCTTGCTCACAATCGTTGCTTTATTCTCGCTCACTATCGCCAGATACTTCATTTGAAAAACAGAGCAGATCGGATCAATCAAATTAAAGAACTCAAGCGTTAAAAAGTCACCAAAGAAGTCATAGAATGTTCGAGAACAAAAGAGCCAAGACGGTCAAGCAAAAAACTTTGCAAAAAAGAGACGTTTAAAATAATTGCTTCAAACTTTGTTCGAAAGCAATTAATAACATAAATGGCAGATTGCCGGAATAGCTGTGAAATAGACTTGCGTGCGGAATAGAAACAGAAACAGATCAGGTGTTGATAATCAACGCCGCTCAAAAAGCTCTGAAAAAAATCATTCAGCGATAATTAATAAAGCTTGTTAAAATTCATTCGGCCAAGTCTTTTTTATAAGGGACCTTTATTACACATATGAGTTTCTTTGAGCTTAAACTAATTCAAATTAAACTTTAAGTTTTAAAGTTCAAAAAGTCATTTTATTGAGTAAGGTAGGTCACGTATGACCGAAATCTAATTATGCGAATGACTTAAAAACGTTTGCTAGAGAGAGAGAGAGAGAGAAATGACGTCACGCGCGCAAAAGCCGTCAGTGATAATAAGAAGTCCTTCACAAAATTTGACTTTTTCAGCTTTGCTGTGTGTACAAATGTAAAACAAAAAAAAGAGCGTCGGACAACGAAAAAAAAACCAATTAACGTCGGATGAATTGCTCGCGATTGACAGTGGGAGCAAATTTAGGGGTGTCGTAAAAAAAATTGTTTGGGCGCAATGCCTTCTCGGCTTATTTGTGCATCCCGTTTTTGAAGACGAAAAATCAAACGCTTAGAGAAAAAATCTATCAGATCGATAGCTCAAAAAATTACAAAAGAATTCAACTAGCTCAACATTGCTAAAATAATTGCTACAAACTTTGTTTGAAAGACCAGTTGATAATTGATTGATTAGTTTCTCTTCACATGATAAGCGCTAATTTCATTAAACTTCTCATAAGAACCAATACAACACGTGAATGAATATTCATTTTTTTTGAAAATTTGAATAGAAACTATCGCGAAATAGAATCAGAAGAAATTACATCATTGGAATATGGAGTATATGACCAGATATACAATTGAACAAGGCGACTCGTTAATGTGCGTTCGCACATGATGTTCCGACCCGAGCACAACTACATTTTTGACTAAATTGTCAACCAAATGAAGAAACAACAAAAATAGAAGTTAGAGTTCCAAACAATCGTTGCACCTACCTACTAAATGAATTACATAATGCCATGCCTTATTACAGCACCAATTAGATCTGACATTAAAGAGACTACGAGACAAAAAAAAACAACCAAAAAATTAGCAAAAACAAAAATTTCACGGCAAAAACTGAATATCTAAATTTAAAAGCACAGAGTAACAACGTCAACATGCAGTCAGATAATACCTTAACTACTCGAATTTACTTTCTTCTAACTACAGAGCGGATGGACAATTCTCTTAATGAAACTATGTTACAAGTCAATAAAGAGAATGATCAATAAGGCGAAATTCAAAAATTAATCAACATTTTTTAAACCAGGAATTTTTAAGTCCAAAAATCATTAGCTTTTAACTAAATAATCCTTTATGAATTACTAAACAGTTCTTACAAAACCAAAAGGTTTTGTCTTTGGGTAGACTAAGCCTCAGAAACGAACAAAAGAAAAACTTTAAGAATTACAAACGGTTTGCGAAAACACAAACTATTGCTACCATTAAAATCATTAGCTATTATCTGAATATTAGGTATTTTTAATTCAATTCCTATTTTGTACTTATTCAGCTGCAGGAAACATACTGAGAGATTAAATAAGTGTATTTGGACCACACTTGTAAACCATTGGGATCTGTTACTACGCGATTGTTCTGAAAGAAGAGAAAAAGAAACGCAAATGACTACTCAAAAAACGTTTATAAAAACGCATATTGCCCAACAAACAAAGCATCTGTGACCAATAATATCAGTAGATGTTTTTTTGAAATATAAGAAATTGGATGTGACCTCTCATTGATGAAAAAAAGTTACGATTTGACGAAATGAACAACAAAAACTGAAAAGTTTGAAAAATATTTGAAAATGTATATCATAAACTTCAAGACCAAAGGCTACAAACTGACTAAGTGATTCGGGTAACATTCTTAACTCAATGATCAATTACAAGATTAAGAGATTTGTCAGCAATTTACGGCTACCTAAAGAACAAAAACATGCCAAGACAGGCAACAACCAAAAACTCAGTAGAAAAGTGCCAGAAGAAAGTGTCGAAGCAATTTAAATCATAAGTTCTTCTCTGAAAACTTTTTCTATGAGCCGTTGAACGTCTTCCCTAAACCAATGAAAACTGTATGTAATAGGATACTGTGATAAGATTTCAAAAGGATCCGAAAAAAGAAAAAGTACCCGAAATTTTAAAATATATGAAAACTAGTGGCATTGAAGTTTTAAAACTAATAGGTAGAAAAACCCGCTAACCACATTAGTTTTGGCTGCAATAGAAATAAAAAAGGATCCTGAAAGTACTAAGGCTGACAGACAGTTCACGAAAAACGTTAAGGATTGGTTAATTTTCAAAAAAATTTTGAAAAACTTTTTAAAATATTAACAGCCATTAAACTCGAAAGCTTTCAACGGTGATCAATAACAACGCTAAAATAACACCGTGACAGGAAAAATATTTTTCTTATGCATGGAAAACCAATAAGACATCACAATAAGTCTTAAGACTATGAAAACAACAACAAAAACAGGCGAAAAACCAAAATTCAGTAGGAAAGTGCAAGAAGAACATGTCGAAGCCATTTAAACCGTTAGCTTTTCTCCGAGGACTTTATCTGTGATCCACTGAATGTCTTCTTTAAGCCAATGGGATTAGAATCATATTTAGATAATGTGTATAATATTTGGATAATAAGATAAGAGTTCAAAAGTAACCAATAATACGAAATTATCCAAAAAATTTTTTTTAAAAATGTTGAATTCTTTTGTCATTGAAATCATAAAATCAATAGTTGCAATATAAAACTGCTAACGAGAATTATTTTAGTTGCAATAGAAAGCAAGTGGTTCTGTCAATACTGAGACTGACTAACATTTCACGATAATTTTAGGATTTGTTAACGTTCAAAAAAAATTTCGAAGAATTATTTTTAAATTCTTAACAGCCATTAAACTCAAAAGATTTCAACGGGAGTAAAAAAACGCCCATATATGCCTCAATTGAAGTACGAGGATGTTTGTCATGCTTAGGCGATCAATAAGACATCACAACAAGTCTTATGACTATGAAAACAACAACAAAATTAGGCAAAAACAAAAAGTCAGTAGAAAAGTGCGAGAAGAAAAGGTCGAAGCCATTTGAAACCATAAGCTTTTCTCTAAAAACTTAACTGTGATCCACTGAACGTCTTCATTAATCCAAAAGGAGCTGTCAATTTTAGGATAATGTGAGAAGATTTCAAAAGTAACCAATAATACGGAAATATCCAAAAAAATTTTGAAAGTTTTTGGAATCTTGTGTCATTGAAGTCATATTACTAAAAGCTAGGAGATAAAACCCCCAACTAGATCAAACTTGGTTACAGTAGGACTGAAGAGGGTGCTGTCATCACAGAGACCGACTTACAGTTCACGATAATAAGTTTATGATTGGCTAATGTTCAAAAAAAATTCGAAAAAAAATCTTAGCTGTCCATTAGCTGTCCACTCAAAGCACTAGATATTTTTACTTAAATCTCATTACGGAACATATTGCGGTTAGTCATTGAGTCCATGCCATAAGACTCCAAAAAACTAGTAAAACCTCAGAAAGAAATTCAAAATTTCATTTAAATTCACGAAAAATCAGAGTCGAAGCAAAAAAAAAACATGAGCAATTCCTTGAAAACGATTTTTTGTTCAATGGGCTTCATTTGACTACACAGGAGGTTTTTCATTAACTGAATCGCAATATGAAAAGTGACTTGTTTCTAGGTGACTAAAAAAAACAAAAAAAGTAAAGATTTATAAAAAAAACTCAAATCTCAAATAGATTTCGATTTTTTTTTGATATTGAAGCTCCTTATGAGACCAGAAATAGTCCCCTTTTTTATCGCCTTTAGTCTATCAGGAACACAAAATTGGTTCATTTTTTGGCAAGAAATTTAAGTTTGAAATACTATTTTTATAGAAAATATCTTAATTTGAAGAAAAATCACGTTAAAAGTGAACAAATATCCCTTGTTCACACGAAACTTCAATCCTCGATAACTCCTCGAAAAAAACGAAAATCAAAAAAATCTTTTTAATTTTGAATTCTACGCTGGACCAGCTTTTTAATGATACCACTCACATTTCTCTGCGATGAATATATCGATCGGCCAAAATTGACTGAACAAAAAAAACCCATTTGAGTATATAGTTCCTCCCCCCACAAGTGGGGTCGGAACGATAAGATGGCTGGTTTGCAGATTATATCCAACTGTTTTACACGGATTAGAAAGCAATACATTCTACGTTTTCAAATTAAAACAGCTCCATCTCAAATCAGACAGTTTCATACGGCATGAATAAATTCTGAAGCGGATTGGCATTTTGCTGAGACCGTAGTTTTCAGGATACTATTAACTCATACCAAAATAAAAGCCATTTAAAATCGTTTTTATAATTTTTCCTGGAAACTTTAAAATCCTCTTCTGGCCAAGGCTTTGCCGTTGTCTGATAGTTGGGGGGGGGGGGCAACCTTGGAGTTCATATTAAGCTCTCGCTCACCGCTACAGATTAAGTTAATCCTACCCTTTTCAATAATCTCTGACAGCGCGTGTTATACAGCTTATCTGCTTTTGTAATAAAACAAACTGCACTACAATTATCCCCCATTCAATCTAATCTGTGCATATATCTAGCGAAACCAAAACAAACAAAAAAGTTTAGCTCAGTTCAAAAACATTTGCGCATTCTACTTGCGCAATCTATTGTTAACCGTCTAAATGGTCTAAGCTTCCGATTACACTGTTTTACAACAAACAACCAGACGCGTCATGTGCATGTCTTAGTACATAACAGACTGTTTTTATTTGCTCTTTCCTATTTCACAAAAATTCTTTTCACGGCGTTTGTGGTTGTGATCACGTGGAAACAAAACCAAACTCGAGAGCAGGTGCTTCCAACTGTTTGGTCCTCACGTAGTAAAAAGAAAGCACAGCGCTTACAATGAGAGCAAACTGGCAGCAGCAGAGGTTGTATTAGTGAGGCTGCAAAGGGGAATATTTCTCCCAATTAATAAATGCAAGTTGCACAGAGTAGAAAAATACAAAAATTGGAGACTGATTAGAGGGGCAAATTGATTGGCACTGACTGACAGAGAACTTGAATTTTTCATCTATATACGTCTTTTTCTTTATATCAAATTTTAAGTGCCTGTTTATTGGAGGCAATAAAAGAGAATGATAATAAAGGTTAAATGTGTCAAGTTCAGTCAGAACAATCCAATTACCTAAAATCCCCTTCATTCAAACAATCAAATTATACCATTTGATCATCTTTCAAGAATCCAATATTAAAGAACACTCTCAAACAAAATCCCAAGCACTTGCAACTGTGCTCAAAAGAACACACAATGACCCAACTATTAGGAAGCCACAAAGCTCTTTCTAAGAGCCATAAACTTAAAAACGAAGGGGAAAAGTTTCAACTAATCGACAAACAACTCAGATAAAAGAACTCGTTTTATGACATCAAATGACTTCCCAGACAGTTATAAAATGACAGGCAGTCCCTGTATCCCCTCACGATTGAATGTACAATCGAAGGAAGATTGATGTATGACGTGAAACTAAATTCCAGACTTCTCTCCTGTTCCCGGGATAACTGTCTCAAAATGACACCATTAGCCTGCTGTGCGCAAGCATGTTACTAAGACGCACTCTCGGTCTTCAATTTTAACAATCCAAGTTCTATAACTCAGCTCTTATAAACACAAAAACAGGATAATGTTGCAAACGGCTTTTCCAGGAGACGTTCAGAATGGGAAAGTTGTTTGTTCATGCGGATAAAACCAAACATCTAGACGGGTGCTAACTTCAAAAAGTGCCCCTTAGAGCAAATAAATTGTCAACACGGGGCCTCACGATCTACACTATTTTTCACACAATCAAAATAATCACAAACTTGCCAACTGCTTATGAATGGAGCAATTCTCGTAGTATCCGGCTACTCTCCCCGCGTTTCTAGGGACAGCTATCGGCAAAAGTAAACAACCTGAGAGAAAATTGTACCCCATGCTTTATAGATTAGCAGGTTCAGAAAAACGGAATTAATTGCCTCGGGCTAAACACAAACAAAGCACTGAACCTGTAACTTAGTTTACCTTTGCCAATTTCGACAACTGTAAACAATCAAAGGCTAAAACTTTAGAAGTTTTGTGGCCTTCTGCTCAGTAATTACAGAGGACCACATTGGGGGCATAATCGTAATGTCATAATTTTACGGTTTTGTTCAATCCAGGGAATTTACCAAAACTCTCTCAAAAGACCACTAAAATCACTTCCACCCAATCATCCAATGATTAAATACAAAAGTCCAAGTCCCAAATCTGAAGGTGAAACAATTATTTTTCCCAAAGTAGTCAAAAATACAAATTAAACACAAAATAGCTAGTGGCAAATCTGAAGAGGAAACAATTATTTTTCCAAAATTTAATCAAAACTGAATTTTTTTTAAGTTAGTTTGAGTTTTTTAAGTTTAATAACGAAGAACGTGAAACACAATTCAGTTCACAGCACGGCATTTGCTCGTAGGGGTCCAATATGAGCGCCAATTAAGTTCATGGCGATTAATTAGCAGCACAAGCAGAAAAAGTCGTATAAGAAACTTAGCCAAAACAATTGAGATTCTAAAACCCTAATCACAGCACGACAGAGTGAATGTTGAAACATTTCCTTCGAGACAACAATAAAAAGCTACGCTACCAACGATCGAAAACATCAAGTCAACTTGAAAGTCTCTACTCCAAAAGATTGCCAATTTTGGAACACAAATTTTATACGCTCCTACTCAATTGAGAGACTTTTAAATAATGCATGGAGTAACCTGACTGTTTGTCAGGCGAAGGATTTACTACTCTTTCAGATCAAGATATGCTTGAACTGTTTTGTCTTCGGCCGATTTCATTAGATATTAGGCGGTTTATTCGAAGGACATGATTAATTGCGGTTCATGTACTAAGACACGTCAAAGACCATTTCAGTGGTCACGTTCACTTGAAGCAACATGTAGTCAAAATGTGGAAATACCGTCTCGAATAGATCAGATAATTTAAGCCACGCATGTAGTCACAAATTAGTCAGGAGCGTTTTTTTGGTAGACAAAAACAAAACAAATGTCATTACATGGCATACAGAGTAATTTCAACGATAGCTTTCGACTCACTTCTCTCAAAATTTCTCCTTTTCAGCCTTCCACCCTTTTCCGAGATGCGCTCGAGCGCATTTGAAAGCACGGTAGTCATCATTTTATGGAAGCTGATTTGAATTGCAAATGCAATCGGAATGAAACAAAACAAGAAGAGTTTGATCGACTACAGGTCAGTACGACAATAGACACATTTGTAAAATGGTGAAAATAAAAAATATTTGTTGACATGATTTCGCTTGGGAGAAGAAAAGGTTACAAGAAAAGTAGGAAGAAAGGAAATTGCAATTCGGTTCCTTTTTTGTTCATCTCTGTTAGAAACCCTTCCCACTGAATTGCGTCAACCCTCCCCACATCTTTCGCTCTTTTCATCATTCTACCGCTTCTTTGTTAGAGCTTTGGCCCAGTGGGCATATCAAAACACAAGTATGTTATGACACTTGAAGAGCCCCCTCCCCTAGAAAAGTTCAATTGGCTAGCTACATTTCAATTGCCTTGTTCCCATGCTCAAAATAAGAATGAAAGGAACCAAAAGATATAGATAGAGCACTTAAACGCACTCAACGAAAAAAGAAACTAGGATAGCGAACGATGTGAGGAATTCAGTTTGACCACTTTAAAAGGGTTTACCATCTATCTCATCTCATCTCCACTATAGTCTAAATACTTCATACAACCTCTATTCCTTCATATTCACTCTGTTTCCAATTCTGCCACCCTTTCTACAAATTTATTCCTCCTTTCCCTTTCTCCCTCCCGCCTACCCTGCCTCTTTTCAATCTTGTTCATGCGATTGGTGTATGAATATGTGTGCATATTTTCATAAGGAAGACGCAATTACCATCTAGAACAAAAGAGATCTCAGCCAAGATAAAGAGGATCAGGGCTCTTCTCTTTTGTTCTCCAAAACAGGAGGAGACCAAAAAATTGTCAAGTCTGACGCTTTGTCCTTGTCTATTGCTTGAAAAAAAAATGGATGATGCTATCAAATTACGCAAATTCGTTAAGAGAAATGAGACATCGTATAATAAAGCAATTAACACAAATACAAAAAACGCCCTGACGACAAATTGCAAACAAGCTTGAGATTTAAAACTGAGTCGCATCATCAACAGTCTATGATGACATCAATTAAAGACCTTAAAAATTCATTCTCATTCTTAAATCTATTCTTAACATTTAACTTAAAATTTACGGATAAGTGCATCTTTAGAAACCAATGTTAATATGTCCTCCAGTTCACTATATTGATTAGTCTCCAATCGAGTCGCGACCAAATACCTTTACGGAGCTTATTCACTCCAATTTTAGCAGCTATGAAAAAAGACCATTATTAAATGGAGCATATCTTTGCTACTGTCACAGTGAATGTTTTCGGTTCTAATAACTCGATTCACAAATCCACCTTTTTCTTAGTGACGTAATCAAAACGGGGCTTTGATCTAACGACCTGCATAGCAAAATGTCGGCCACCCAAGATTAAGTTAGCATTTATCAGAACGCGACTGAATTACTTAGACGACATTTGAAAATTTAAGACCTACTTTAAGGGAAGGCGGTTCAACAAGTCTCAAAAACGTTTCCATCATCATTTTCGATGAACCTTGCCTGCCTTCGATTGATTAGTTCAAAGACAAACGTCACAGTAACCAAATTGCGTCATGATTTAACAAAGTAGCATCACAACCCCGCTTTTAAATTCATTATGGAAATCCCAAATATTGGATTGAAAAATCCATTTGCTGCAAATGTTAGTTACTTCAATCACGTGCGTAAATAAGGAAAAGGACACAAGATAATTCATCTCATCAAAAATGGAGAAAGCCTTGGGAAAACTCGTTAAGCGCCTGTAAAACCTATCGAACAAAGTCTGTTTGCGTCACAGTGAAATCGACCTCCACCTGAAATACTTCACAAAATACAAGCATATTTCGGAGAAATACCACCGACTTCCTACTTGTCAATTTTACTTAAGTACTCAATAGTTGCTGACTTAACTAAGGTTCTCCAAAACCCACTCATTCAAATTGCTTCACCTTTACCGCTCTTCTAGTACTTGGTTCCGCAAAAAATATCAGGCTACAATTTTGGTAATTAAGTTGAGAATATTCATAGAATACTTAGAACAAATTTTCAATGAAAGTGCTTTAAAAACTAATATTAATTGCGTCGTCTTACTTTTCTGTTACACAATGAGAGGTCCCAAATTAGCACAGCACACTGCGCAGCGGTCTGAAAAAATTAACCCATAACGATTTGCAAAAAACGAAGCACTAAATTATTATAAGTCGCTGGTCGAAGGTGATGCTTATGTTACGTTGGATACGGTGATTATTACACTAAGAAGTGCGGCTCAACTCTAAGATTAAGAATCGCCCCTCACATCCTGAATTTATGGTCTCCTAAATACTTCTGATAAATCACATACTTAGAGACAGCTTTTAAGGCCTTAAGGGAATTTGATGTCCGCCGGGCTTTACCTGTTTATCCCGTCCATAAGAACCAAAAGTGAAATAGTTAGCAAAAAAAAAAACAAACAAAACGTAGGTAGAATGAAAAGACCAGCAAGACTAACATAATTGCTACAAATTCCGTTTAACAGCTATTAATAAGATAGAAATCCATTGTGTAAATCAGTTAACAGTGAAATGTTTCAAAAGTCTGCTATCGAAATAATAAAACTGTTCTTGCAGTCACGAAAAACAACATAGCCGGCAGATTTCCGAAAAATAGCCGCCGTTGAGGCGCTTGATGCACATCGAGATTGAATCAGAAAAAGAAAAGATAACATACCCGGCAGATTGCCGGAAAATAGCCGCCGTTGATTCCCATAACTCTATTGGGATTGAAAGAAAAGAAAATATCAACAAAAACTGATTTTGTATAAAAACATTTGCGATAAGTGCGATTTACTTTGATGTCATTTCGTAATTGAATATACTCCTGTCTCTCAGTGAGAGCTACAGGGTCTAGTATCAATACCAATAAGCATTATAGATAGTAACTAAAAGTTATGAGAACAAAGTTCAAGTACCGGGCATCTAAAAATGGGCTTTATGGGTTTATCCCGTTTCTATTTCTGACTTTGATTTTTTTTATACAGATTCTCTTCATTTTGAATTGCTTTGCTGAGCAGCTGCTGTTTAAAAGGACATTGAGCAGAATGACAGAAGAGTGAAACTAGCCTAGAGAAGTCAAAAAAGATTTCACGCAAAATGTCGAAAAGCGGCAAAATGGGTAAAGCGAAAAAAAGTTCGAAAAAAAGTAAAAAAAAATAGGAGCACTATAATAGCCGGCCAAGATGAGTGCGGCTATTAATAAATTGACCAAATTTTTTGTTTTTTTTCAGTGGCAAAAAGTGTTCTAATTTGGCGTGTAGTTTCAGTTGGATTCTTAAATATACTTATTTCAGCTCCTAAACTGTAAGCTAATAATCTTAATACCAATGTCAGCTAGCAAACAATCTAAGGAACTTTGATAACCTAATTCTCAATGACTTAATGGCCGCGCTTTATGGGCTTATCCCGTCTCTTTTGACATTGAATGTATTCACTTTATTGCGTAATTCAATGCGTGAAAGAATTTAAAATCCATTCAGTTGAAACAGTGAGTGAAGTAAGTCAGAAGTTAAACGTGAAAATCGTGACTAATGTAAAACGAACAACGTGATCAAAAGGTAACTAGCCTAGAGAAGTCAAAAAAGATTTCACGCAAAATGTCGAAAAGCGGCAAAATGGGTAAAGCGAAAAAAAGTTCGACGAAGTAAAAAAAATAGGAGCACTATAATAGCCGGCCAAGATGAGTGCGGCTATTAATAAATTGACCAAATTTTTTGTTTTTTTTTCAGTGGCAAAAAGTGTTCTAATTTGGCGTGTAGTTTCAGTTGGATTCTTAAATATACTTATTTCAGCTCCTAAACTGTAAGCTAATAAGCTTAATACCAATGTCAGCTAGCAAACAATCTAAGGAACTTTGATAACCTAATTCTCAATGACTTAATGGCCGCGCTTTATGAGCTTATCCCGTCTCTTTTGACATTGAATGTATTCACTTTATTGCGTAATTCAATGCGTGAAAGAATTTAAAATCCATTCAGTTGAAACAGTGAGTGAAGTAAGTCAGAAGTTAAACGTGAAAATTGTGACTAATGTAAAACGAACAACGTGATCAAAAAGTAAAGCGAATAAAACAAAGGAGAGCGCCTAAATAATAGCCGTTGAGAGGCTGACGGCGACCATTAAACATATTCAACACTCATTACAAAGTATACGTCAGTGACTACAAAAAAAAACAAATATTGGGCCATAGAACCGTTCTCAAGCCTCTCAAAGGAAAAGATAACACCCGCACTCATATATTTATATTTGAACACTAACTTACGTTAGACGTATAGAGAAATTGACCAACACTTAAAATGCTTAATTGTCATGATTTTTTGAGATCCTAAATATAGTTGACAAAGAAGCTTGACAAAAACATAGCACGGCCTTATGTTCGGAAAAACTTTTGCAAAATATCGCGGCAAGCAACTATTTAACATTCATAAAACTCTGCAACACGTAAGCTCACAAAATTTTCAATCAATATCATAAGACAATGCTAAATATATTGTTATTAACGTATGCTTTCATTTGACATCAAACTGACCAAAATATTAAAATCTCCGTCTCGGGGGTTTTTAATTTCAGTATTTCATGACAGTTTGATTGATTTGGTAAATTTCTTCAATTAAAAATCAATTAAACTTAACAACTGCTGATAAATGAGCATCAGTCCCCGAAAAAGTGAGTTAAGCCAATCCTTTAAGAAAAATAACGGCATCGGGCGGAAGTTTGCACGAAAATTCGCTTGGTTTAGAAAGCAACTAAGGAGCAATTGAAGTGATTCGAGCTTTTCTTTTATGTGCACCAAAAAACTCAAAAAATAGAAATAAAATAGTTGTCCCACCAATAAACGCAGTAGGACAACACAGTGTTGTCAATAACAACGTTCACAGATAACGATAGCTTGATCGATTCCAAAAACTCGAGTTAGAAAAACGAACAAGACCACAGGAAACGACTTCTAAATGATAAACATAGCCGGCAGATTGCCGGAAAATAGCCGCGATGGACGCTTGTGGCCAACCATGAATTGAAACAACTAAAGAAATAATATTGACAGATCGACTACCAGCTTTTTAATAGACCACTAGACTTTTTGGGTTGAATTTGGACTGTCATTTTTATGGGACACATCTGCTCTACAAGGAAAAAACCCTAATGGAGCTTCTTCAAAATTAAAATTCGAGATTAAAACTCAAAGACTATATTACTCAGGAATTAGGGCATATAAGTTTGGCACAACTTAGATGCACACTATTGACCTTTAATTAGTAATTGTTCATAAAACTTAAAGTTCCCTAAGTGAGTTCAGAGGTCATTTTTTTGAGTGAGGTAAGTCACGCAATTGACCTAAAAGCAGAAATTACATCACGAACACAAATTTTAACTGCAAAGCAGTAGAAGTCACTGAAGTCATTGAAAAAGTAAATTCCAAGAAGTCAGGGTCAGACGAAACAAAAATCTTTTAGACGATAAAAAAAATAGAAGCGCAACAATAGCCGCCTCGAATTGCTGACGCGTCTATTTAACAAGAAAACAAAAAAAATCTAAAACACAAGAAAACTCGCTTGAATCTGTGCATAGCGCAGGAAGTACCAACACACCCCTTGATACATTTTCAAAATGACAAAAAATGCTGACAGCTTAGCAGCGCTCGAATTTGTGAATACTGAAGAATGTTAAGACAAAGGTAACCCCAAAAGCGTTAACAATTGTTTTTTTTTTAAAAAAAATCAGCAACGCTTATATTATTAATCCCATTGCGCAAAGAATGCGCTCTTAAATTAATTATCCTATTATACGAATTCAAAAAGGTACTAGTAATTGTCAGCACAGTCATCAATCATTAAGTCACCTGGTCTCTGCTACATACTGAAAGAAACTAAGTAGATGGAGAAAAAAGTTCTAACATTAGGAAAAGTATTAAAAATTATAAAGTTTTATTATCATTGAAAAGAGATTTTCATCTATCAGTTGGTTCTCATGGTTTTGCATTTTCAACCGAAAAAAGAATGATAGTCAAACAGAAAATTAAAAAAAAACGTGTATACCATTTTCATCGCTACAAGAAAAACATTTTCTAGATCTATAGGACAACCAGCAAAGGAGTATAAAAACATAACCTACTAACGTCGGGCGAAATGCTCTCAACCAACCGGCGAGCGATTGGCTTCGTCATTAGCTAGGCACGGTTTAGTGAGGCTAGCTTTAGCTTAATTGAAGGGGCTTAAGTGAGCGCAGCGAAGGGGTGCACCGGGGGGGGGGACTGATGGGGGCGGCAACAGTGGGGGTGGAGGGTCAATCTTCAAAACAGATTCTAAGAATCGCATACCTGAAGACTAGTGAGCCGAAAGGCTCTAAGAGCACTTAATGCCCGCTGGGCGCTACCTGTTTATCCCGTTTTTGAGGACGAAAAGTCAAATGCGTCAGACGAAAAATTGGTCAAGCAAAAAATTGCATAAAAAAGACCGACAAGACTAATATAATTGCTACAAACTTCGTTTGAGTGCAATTAAAAAGTTCATAGTTATCGTATTTCTGCTATTTACTGGACAAACTCCCTATATGTATATATTGTACCAATTTGAGTTTAAATTAAAATTTCAGATTCTAGAAATTCATTCGAAGACAGTGGAAAAACAAAAATAATATAACATAGCTGGCAGATTGCCAGAAAATAGCCGCAATAGCTTCGTAGATCTGCAGTCTCAAAAAACAGTAAAAGACCGACCAAAAAAATCGTCTTTTAATTGTAGGGCTGATATGTTATGTTTTGATTAAAAAATCTAAATAAGTTTCTGCTGCCTCTATTAGCTGCTCTCTAATAACCTTCATTTAGAGTGACACACACCCGTTTGACATTATCTCTTTGAATTAAATAAAATAAAAGTCAATTTCAAAGTGAAGAAGTGATTTGTGCGAGTGAGGTAAGTCAAGTGTGACCAAAAATTTAATCACGCAAATGAACAAAAAAAAACTCACTCCACTAAGAGCGAAAAATGACGTCACGCAAGCACTTCACTTTAAATTGGATGAACGAATGAACAAAAAGCAGATTTTAACTGCTTGTGACGTCATATGGTCGTAACAAAAATCTTGACGACAAATAAAAAAAATCCAAGAGAAAGCCAATAATAGCCCAAGCTATCGCTGTGCGGCTATTAAAAAACTCACAAGAAAAAAGATGTATTACAAAATGGTTGCGCTGATAAAGATTGAAGTTATGTTTGCAAGAAACGATGCTTGTGATGTGATAAGTTCATTAAGTGGCTTCAAATAAAATGTAAAAATTAAAATTTCGCCGAACTTAGTAAACTCCCGCCAATTGAGCGCGGCTGCGAGATACTATGATTGACAGATCATTTTAGATCATGTAAAACGCAGAAATCAAGGGCGTAAAAGTCACACGAAAAGTCAAAACGTTCAAATCAAGAAATCTTCGTACAAATAGACAAACGAGTACAGTAATTGCTTTCGATTTCTTTGTAGAGCAATTAACAGATACCTGTTGAATGTCAGATTTGAATATTTCTTTGGGGTAATTAAGGTAACCGGTAGCTTCAATACGCACCAAGCATTCAGTGGTACCGCAAGCAAACCTTCCAGTTACAGATTGCAAAATTTTAATTGATCAGTGCATACTATACCAATTAATTCCGATTCAACGGTAACTGAGCCGTCAAATGCAACAAAAATGTTGCAGAAAGAACTTTAAGGAACTGTGAAACTTTTTTCTACTCAGTGGTCTTCAATTTGATACGATAGTGTGTCACATGGCAGTGCAGAAGACTTTGTGCTATAAAAAGCGAGCTTCAGCTTTGAACATCCTAAGATTGCTGGAGCAAGTATGTTCTTTAATCACTTTGAAATGAGACGCAGCAGGATATCAATAGGTCAATACTTCATCTCTCTGATTTCCTCAATCGACTTCAAGAGACCATGTGGTTTCAAACGGAGAAGGGGAGGTGGGGGTACTTTGACACAGTAGTTGGATGGGTATTATTGAAAATAAATTAGAGCAAAACGGTGGCTGATTACAGGAGGGTGATGAGATAGAGAGGAGGGCATGTGTGTAACATTTGGTGCAAAGGAAGGTAGGGTAAGAATAGAAGTGATAGCCTCCGGTAGTGTAAGTCCAATTACTTGAGAATTAAAGCGAGCTTAGGGGACTCGTTAGGGCCGCCGTACACAAAGGATCGCCTTCCTTCATAACTTCCCCACGGCCCGTTCCTTTTTTATTGTACAAGAATTGATTTTTGCGACTTTATAGCAGAGCCCTTTGCCCCAACCCATTTCCTTTTCAACGGGTAGCACATCTAGAAATCGTGATTTGAACGCTCTGTAGAAGCCAGTTATAAAAATAAGATCTTGGGAGCAAAAAGGTTTGCAAATCAAAACCGACAAATGTCATCTCAGCACAAATGGGATCTGGGCTTAACGAAAACGCTCAGCTAAATAAAGGGAAACAGTACCGCAGAAGCTAATCTATGATGCAGAAAACATTAAGACATTCACAATAAATAGCAGACACCTAGCCTGCTGTAGTCGGACAACGAGCTCTCAAATGAAGCAGGAGAATAGCTCCATTGGTGTGAGGCTACATTTAACGCTAAATGAAAACAAATCAACCGAAAAACTAACCAAAAATTGCGAAAACTAAATATGCAACGGCTAGTTTTGATGTTCAAGCTTTCGAAGGCCATAAAATGACAAAGATAAAAAAAATCGACATTTAAAACTTTAATATGTGACGCAAATCAGAGATTCTTAAAATCGAGAAACATTACGAAAACATTACTGTTTTAAACATTACCGACTATCGTCCGGTGAATTGCTCTCAAACGACCGGCGAGCGGTTGGCTTCGTCAGTAGCTAGCCATGATTTAGTGAGCATAGTTGAAGGGGCGTGAGGTGAGCGCAGCGAGCGGGGGTGCACGGGGGGGACTAATGGGCTGGGAGGGGGGGGGCAAAGGTGGGAGGGCGGTTTTCAGCCGCAAGGGACCCTTACGGCCTGAACGATGAGGAGGGGTGGGGATGAGGAGGGGTGAATTGAGAGGGGCTGATTGGGGGGGGGGGGGGTTGGGAAGCTGGGTCAACTTCTAAGAACCGCCCTTCACACCATAAGTATAAGTCTCCAAAACAGTTACTGTGAATCGCATAATTGGAGACTAGGGAGCTGAAAGTCTCTAAGAGCACTTCAAACCTATTGGGCGCTACCTGTTTATCCCGTTTTTGAGGACAAAAAGTGTTACGCACTAACTTTTGGAGTGTTACTCTCGATGTTATTGAGGTTAATAATCGGTGTGATTAACTTGAATTATTGCCATGGTACAAGGACTTATTATGGATGTTTATTAGCGCAATTTTAGAGGATATAATTTGAATAGAATTAGCTAGTAATAGCCTTTCATTGAGCAGTTCAGATGCGTGATATATCCACTTGTTGCCTTGTGTTTCAACAGCTTTTTGCGGCTCTATGTAGTTCTATGGGAATCTGTAGTACTTTAGCGTTTTATAAGAATTTTTCTGTTCAATCTTTAATTATACTAACAAAATTAGAATAAAGTCTTCCTAAGACAGAATCAGAAATTTTCAAGATTATTTTCAAGTTTTTCAATCAACTGGTTATCACAGTTGTACCCAAGTTGTTTTGGTCCTTCGCAAATATTTACTGATCTTCAAGTTAGGCAATTTCCGGGTTTTTGTACGTTTGTTAAGTACATATACAATTTCCGTATTAGCACCTACTTTATCGACATAATTACTTCACCAAGCACATAACTTATAATGACTTTTCTTACCAATTTTACCAATCCATTGTTACGGAACTGAATAAGGTAAATATTGAGGCTTTTGGGTACGTAATATGTTTATCAGTAATCTGTCAATCTGCGGCGGTTTTTAGTAAACATTAAGAAATAAGAGGTTACAGGCCCAAATGGAAGTACAGGCTAGATCTGGCATTCAGACCTATCTGAATATGAACTAAATTGTAGCACTTTTTATGGATACTTAAAGGGAACACATCACGTAACAATGAGGCACGAAAGAGGGGCGTGACAAAGTCAAATGGGTCAGACGAAAAATCGTTTGAGCGAAAACTTGCATAAAAAAGACCGAGAGGACTAATATAATTTCTACAAATTTCGTTTGAGAGCAACTAAAAATGTTCAACAGACAAAGAGCTAAAAGCTCTGGAAAAATGATTGAAAATGCTTGCGAAAAATCTTTCTTATCAACAATCCTAGGAGTTCAACCTGCTTAAAACTGGGGTCAAATAATACTGCTGGTCAATTACATCGTGCAATATGAAAACTTCGAACAAAACTACTCACAAAACGATTTCAGCAATTCCATTACGTCGTTTATATTAAGATCTGCAGTGAAATGTTATTGAAAACCTACGAAATCTTTGAATACTCAGAAGAAGCAAGGGTAGCTTTGGACTTACGCCAAAAAAGATATGTTCGATAGGGAAAATTCAAAATCTGCCTCTTAGCCTTCAAAATTTTTCCTTTTACGTTAATTGTAAACACGGTCGCCGTTTTAATTTTCAGCGTTAACAAAAGCTAACACCTAGTCAAATGACTTCAACCACTCTACTTTTTTTACATTTCGCAAAACAGTGATTGCATGCCTCTCTTCTATTTTCATACGATATATGCACACATTTGTTGGAGACTTTGAAACAAGATAGTGTTAAGTATTAATTGTGTCTAAGTAACCGTCTGAAAATTAATATTTAGTATGTTGAAATTGACAAAAAGGCATCAAATCAAGGAAAAATGGTCAGTTTTAAAATTTCTGAGCTCAAAATGGTGCGTATTTAAAATGATCTTTGCCTCAGGTTAACTTTCATTTAGGTCTCCCTTAATTAAATTCTTAATTTCATAAGCACTTAAGGGTGTGTATAGATCGGTAATGCCAACTTTAACGAAAAAGTTAAAGTCAATTATGCATCCTTTTCAATAATGTAGTCAGATTACATCTGCTTTGTTTCTGTTCCAGTATTAACAGTCAGACATATGCAAGCCAAATTATTTTGTTTATAGGTTTTTGCTAGAATATTTGTTTTTCAAGGCATTTATACAGATACAGCGACAAAGTTGCATTTTTACAACGTGTTCCGCTCCTGAAGAACAAACCTTAAATTTGCCTATGTAGCTTATGGACATCAGCACCAGTTTTTTTTCGTTGAAAGTTGCTTTCAACTTCTTCAACATTTGCTATCCTTGTTCTCAGTTGCCATTCAATAATAAGTGAAATTTGAGTGAAACTTAAGGGTTGGATTCCAGCTTTGCTTAAACTCATGAACAAAATTGAAAAAACATACCCGGAAGATTGCCGGAAAATAGTCGCCGTTGATTCCCATAACTCTATTGGGATTGAAAGAAAAGAAAATATCAACAAAAATTGATTTTTGTATAAAAACATTTTTAAGTGCGATTTATTTTGATGTCATTTCGTAATTGAAAATACTCCTGCCTCTCAGTGAGAGCTACAGGGTCTAGTATTAATACCAATAAGCATTATAGATGGTAACTAAAACTTATGAGAACAAAGTTCAAGTACCGGGCATCTAAAAAGGGTCTTTATGGGTTTATCCCGTTTCTATTTCTGACTTTGATTTTTCTATACTGACTCTCTTCATTTTGAATTGCTTTGCTGAGCAGCTGCTTTTTAAAAGGACTTTGAGCAGAATAACAGAAGAGTGAAACTAGCCTAGAAAAGTCAAAAAGATCTCACGCAAAATGTCGAAAAAGCAGCAAAATGGGTAAAGCGAAAAGAAAGTTTGACGAAGTAAAAAAAAACATAGCCGGAAGAATTCCGGAAACGACTACGTGAACAAAACAACTTCGCTCGCTTAGAGAAAATCTTTTCACACATCAATTTCTCGCTCTCTCAAAAACAGCGGTATGAGCAAAAAACAACTCTCTTTTCGATCCGCTCTTAACTTTTGTTCAGCCCCAAAATCACTCCAATTTTTTTCACGCGTTTCATTTCCCGCTTCAAAAATCACTGCAATAAAATTGATTAAAAAAACAAAGAATTCCGGAAACGACTCCAAGTGGAAAAAATGCCCTCCAACTACTCATCACACAAAACGTGCCTCCACTAATTTAGGATTATCTTGAAAGAAAACCGTAATACAAAACAGCATAAAAAATCAAATCTATTAAAAAAGGATAAAAACTCTGATCAAATTTTGTCATAACATGAGATCCCGAATTAACTATCTCTGCCACAATTACTTCGTCAGCACATCGAGTACCTAATAAAACCACTCATGAGAATTCTTAAAAATACTTGAAGCCAAATCATGAAAAAAAATGAGCTCTAACAAACAACTTTGACTAAAAAACTGGAAAAAGTTTATAATTTTTTTAATATTACAAAAGCACCTAAATTCAAAGAAAAATTCTTTCCAGTCAATAGGCTATTCAAATGCTCGCACAACAATAGGCAAGCCATAATAGGCTAAGAAACTTGTCTAAAGTCCAGAAAGAAAAACAAAAAAAATGCAAAAAATTAAGAAAAATAGTTCCATTTTCGTCATATTTCTCCATTTTCCGTCATATTTTTCAACAAAAAAGCTTTATATCAACAAAACTGTAGCCACTTGTAAACTAAAAATTGCCGAAGTAATAGGAGTCTTTTCAGTGCATATTTGAGGCAGTAAAACAAAACAAAAGTTGAAAAAATTAGCCCAAAAATAATCAAAATACATGAAAAACCACCGAATTAGCATAAAATGCAAATAAATTTCCAGAAACCTTCAACCACTACCAAAACCAGCCTAAAACGTAACGAAAATCATAATCAAACCTCTTAACCAAAAAAAATTCAAAAAAAAAAATGCTTCAAAATGCCGCACATGAACAAAAAATTTCGCTCGCTTTCAGAACTTTTTCACACCTCAATTTTTCGCTCTCTAGAAAACAGCGATATGAACAAAAACCACTCTCTTTTCGCTCCACTCTTCATTTTGTTCAGCAACAAAATTACTCCAAATTTTTCACGTGTTTCATTCCCCGCTTCAAAATTCACTCCAATAAAATTGATTTAAAAAAAGGACTTCTCCAATACTCCTCTTCGAGTCGTAATAAAAAATAGGAGCGCTATAATAGCCGGCTGAGAAGATGAGGGCGGCTATTAACAATATAATTTTTCCTTAACAAGAGTGAAACTTCTCAGCCAAGTATCTACAAGTGTGTGCTAGAACTGTTCAATGTAAGGGAAGCATGTCTATGCATTCATGGAGCAACCATCATATAGATCATAGGTATTACGTAACGTTTCAGCACGATAACTTTCCGGTGTCATGGTTTTTATAGAGGACACAAGCTATAATCTGAGAGCCATAAAGTGGCTAAAAAAGCATCACAACAAATTGATGCTAAAAGGGTTAGAAATTGAACGAAATCATCGACCGTTCAGCGTAATTACATTTCAAAGACAACTCAATTGTTACGCTAGATTGAAACAGGAAACACATATCAGCTCAAACAATAACAGCTCTCTCGCTAAATTGAATGGACAGGTAGCGAGCTAATCAGGTCCTATTTCCATTGCATTATGTCACGGTGAACCTACTAACTCGACGCCTGAACGACTACCGTTCACGTCAACAATTATATCATAATTAAATGAAGTATACAACCCAACATTTAAATATCCATTCACAACCTCCAGGTCCATTTGATATGGTTCAAAAAGACTATGCCCTGTCCGTTTCGCAACTTAGCGCACCATCTTACCCTAATATCCTAAACAAGCCATTTTAAGTTTTGGTGTGTGAAAAGCGAATGATGTCATCTTTCATCTTCAGAAAATGTTTCACGGATTGCGTTTAAACCGAAGCTCGCCCATAAGTGTACATTTAAAAAAAACAGTCTTAACAGCTAGTTGCATTTACCTCAAACAACGAATCCGTACTTTTGTCGCCTTAGAGCAAAAATAGAAAACTTAAATGGAAATGAATATAGGTGAATGTATCTTTGGAGAAGACATTTTGTTGAAATAGATCACAGGGAGAGATGAACAACAAAGTAGGAAGCCTGGTGCGCTCTCTTTTCCACAATTAAGAGAAGCCTGAATAATTGATGACGCCCATTGAGGTATGGATGAGCCTTGCTCTTCAGTTCCGCAATTATTAAAGCAAAGCAGCCAAATTGACACTCGCTTCCTTCCTAATTACAGCGAGCCATGTCATGCCAAGCACGCAGAAAAGGATACAGCCGTATCCACACAAAGCTCTGTTCCAAAACAATGTGTCACCTAAGCGGTGCTTCATTCTAGTAAACAAGTCCGAAAATAAGCCAAACAAAAGCAGCTGATCCAAATAAAATCGATAAATCCGATTCTTATAAAAAGAAATTCGCACAAGACTCCAACCTGTTCAATTACATTGAGATGAAAATGAATGGTAACGCACCAATAGCAATGGTACTGAAAAAAATCTTTGACTCAATGTGGAGTGACTAGTTTACCAAAATGGACCGGAAATAACTAGCTATTTACACAAAATGTTAAAAATTCGCCAGCCAATTGACCTCAGGTTCCAATCTGAAAAATTGACAGACTGGTAATAAAAGAGATAGTTTGCAGAACGTTATGAGATACAAACCAAATTCTTTGCGACTCATATTTTCATTAAAACGATGAATGGCAATTATGTCTTCCGCCAAATCTGGTAATGCCCTTCATAATAACATGGCTTCCTTCCCGCCCTTCTTTAATAGAATCGCAATTTTCGGTCATCAAAACCGCGCAAAACTGCGATCTATTCTACAAGTGCTAAAATTTGAACAAAACAGCGTTCTATACCTCCTGGCGCTCAAAATTCAAAGGAGACGAGAAATTACTAAAAGCCACTTTTATACTCAGCATTGTATAAACTGAGAACAAACTGCTGATAAAACAGCTGGAAAAACAGTGTCCAAACAATGATTTTCCCAGCAAATACATCCTACGACAATTTAGAAAACTAATTTAGTACAACCACTGTTTAACTGCAATGAATATTTTATTCTATGTGAAAAGAGACCCCTTACAATATCAAACACCTTGAAATATCTTGACGAGGCCCCACCCTGAATATCAAATACTTTGAAGAGACACCTTAAAACATAACCGAATATCGTCGGGAGAATTGCTCGCAAAAGACCGGCGAGCGGTTGGTAGTACCCAGCTGGGGCTCAACCCTAGCTTTGGGGCAGAGGGGGATGGGGGTGAGCGGAGTACGGGGGGGGGGGGGGGGGGTAGGATTGAGAGGGCTTCGAGACGAGAGAGGGTTCCAAACCGCAAGGTAAGGGTGGGTGAGTGTGAGTGGTGGGTTGATGGGGGGGGGGGCTTCGTCAAACTTTCAAGAACAGCCTTCCACACCATGACATTGTCAGTCACCTCAAAACAGTTTTGATTGAATTGCATTCTTGAGAGACTGTTTAGGCGTAAGGCTTTAAGACAATTTTTTGACCTCCGAGCGTTACCTGTTTATCCCGTTTTTGAGGACGAGAAGTCAAATGAGTCCGATGAAAAATCGGTCAAGCCAAAAATTGCATTAAAAAAGACCACATGACTAATATAATTGCTACAAACTTCGTTTGAGCAATTAAATATCTTGACATTGAATGCAGGCTTTTGTGTTTAAAAGCCAGCACTCATTGCTAAATTAGACTGATTTTATGATCACAGTTTAAACTGACCACATGACAAAAAATCGACACCTTAACAACCAAAAAATGATATTGAACCAGAAATTAATGCCAGCAAAGTTCTAACCCAGAGAGTGCTGTTGATGATGGTGAGCACTGATGTTTCCAGCAATATTTGAGCTTTTTGCAGCGATGCCGGGCGAGAGACTGGATGCAGTATTGGAGACTACAGCAGCTGCATTTGCAGTCCCCCCACCTGTTTGGAGTAAGTCGGTGGTGGGACTGTGTTCACTGCCGGAAGAAGATGAAGGCACCGTTGTTGTTCCGTCGCTGGAGGGCGCTTGAACATGACCACCAGCTGTATTAAAAGTTAATGTTAAAATGGAAACAATTTAGAGTTCCTGAACATTTAGGTTACAAAGTGATCATTCGCTTTGTTAGGAAGTTTCAGGACCATTAACTTCGTTATTTGATTATTCCGGGTACCACTGATTAGGTCTATTTATAGGTTCTCACATATCTCTGCTCTTTTTAAGGTTCGGATTAAACAACGGTTCATATTTAAATACTTGCTGATTTTTAAAATCAAACAGGAGTAACTCAATATCCATACACAATATTTACTCTCAAGACTTTCAAAAATCGCGGAATTTGGTATATAATTAGATAGACGATCAACAGAATAGCTTTTCGCCAGTTTTTTTCTAAAATGATCAACATTATCAGTTCACATATTTTCTAGTGCAGATTAAACAAGGATGTTGAGCAACACAACAACTCAACATATTTACAACAGAACACAACTAGAAAAGAGTGGGCATACCAGTGGAGGTTGCGGTAGCAGAGTTGGGCTGGTTCGGGGCAATGGCTGATGATGTATTTTGGGGTAATGGGTTAGATGAGGAGGGTGGAGGTAGTGACACTGAGATTGGAGGAGGTATGTCTTCATCTTTCACCACTTTCCCAGCATTAACACTGCGCTTCTGGTCTTCCAAAGTCTGATCACACAAATCAACATTTAAAACTTGTACACATCGCTCGCATGCTCATAAAAACCTAATTTTTGATGGCAAAGGAATTGCGACTCTGACATTGTTTCTTTCAAAACAAGTTTTGGACATAATGTTATCATCTACAATTAGTATGTTGAATATGTCTTACAGCAAAGTCAATAATTATAATAGGCAGCGGCAACTTTTCAGGCCATTTCTGTTCTAATCCTGTAAAAACAGGGTTATTCACGCCAAATCACAGTATAAGCTTAGGTCAGTTAGAAATACACGTAAATATATTTTTAAAAATTGATCTCTTCTCAATGTGCTCCCTTACAACTGCTTAAAACATACATTTTTTAAACCGATAAAACAGTGTTGTCTTTAAAATAGTTTGAAAGCTTGGTAGATAGTGCGACGTCAGTTAAAACTTGATACCGGATACAATTTGAGATTAAATTGCCACTCACTTTGATCTGTCTGGTGTATCTTCGCACTTTAGAGCCATCTCCAGCTATCTGAGCCTTCTCTAAGGCAGCCTTGTACATGCGCAGTCGGTCTTCTATCACTTCCAATAGGTTCCCATAAACGGGTTTGGGCTGAAACAGCAAGCAGAAATTAAAGAATTGATGAACACACTTAGCTGTCCAAAAGACTAATGGTCAATGTTTCATTTCTTGAGTTATAAAAGTTAAAAGAAATTGATGTCTGACTTTTACTTTTAAATACGCTTTTCTAGTGTCAGACAAATTTTACATGAATTTAAACTGAAGGGTTACAAAAGCTCAATAGTTGAAAACATAGCCGGCAGATTGCCGAAATAGCTGCCAAACAGACTAACGTGACGTAGAAAAACGGTTTCAAAAAAGTTCTCAAAAAAATTAAATTCGTTATTTTAAACTGGTCGCCATGCTTTATTATTAACCTTGCTCATTATAAAGGAGTCTTATATTGACCTCGAAAGGGGTTAGAGCTGCCTTAATAAAGTTTAAAGTCATTTAGAGAGTGAGGTAACTCAGTTATGATAAAAACTTATCACACAGTTCAGGTTCAGCATAAAACTCACTGCCACTTAGTTTGAGAAAAGACGCCACGCACATAAAAACAGTCAAAGAGCAGTGAAATAGCGGCATCAAAATATCAAGAGATTTGCTCTTTTCAGATTTGCGTCGTGAAACGCAAAAGAGCGTCAGAAGACGAAACAAAAACAAAAACCAAGATCACAGCAATATTGCTCTCGAACGACTTCTGCCTTTGGTAGTAGCTAGCGTAGGCTTTAGAAGGACAGTTCTACTAGTTGAGGAAAGGGTAGTGGGCGTGGAGGGACAAGTGATAGGTACATGTGGCAAAATGGGGAAGGAGAAGGGGGTTGGTTCTGAGGTCTAAACCGAAGTTGCCCTCCAAAACTACAGAAGTTGCCTTCGAGACCATATGATGCCAAGTTACAGAAGTTTTAAATACACATTCTGCCGAGCTCTTTTTCATGACCTTAAACAAAAAATGAGATTAAAAAACAATGTAACAAAGGCTGAAAAACAAAACTGAATTTAACAAAGCTGAAATAAACACATTTGAAAAATTGCAAAGGTGATAGTCAAAAATAATTGATACAAGCCAAAAAAAATTGTGTCAGATGTAGTGTGGGGGCTGGCGATAGTAGAGTGGGGCTACGGAAAGCGGGGGTGGGGGGTGGGGAGGGGGAGGCTGTGGTTATAGGTAGGTTGGTGCCGGCGTAATTGATGGATCTTTTCCACTACACCTCCCCCCAGTCCTATATAGCCGAAATTTATGCAGCATCCCCCAAAACTTAAAATTTTGCTCCCTCCCTTCTGAAAAAGTTATTTATTTTCATAATATGGTTCCACATCAACAACAAATTAACAACCCTATATGTAACAATTTTCAAGAAAATTATAGTAGTAGACTCATTTACAAAGCTCGTAATTACTAAAAAAAATGCAATAAGAAAAAGTTTTTGGTTGATGTTTACATTATATGCAGTGACTTATTACTGTACACATCATTTGTGCACCACTACACCTCCACTCTAGTAGTATTTTCTAAATGCCTATTCACACGTATGCATACGTAATAACTCAAATGACATACATAATGTTTAAACATACAAATGAGGGGTGCCTAATATACTGGGGGGCGGAGGAGGGGGCCTTAGCGAAAAGATTCTAATTATTAATAAGGGGTAAATCAATATTCATCTCCGAATACTAAAAATCACAAAATTGGTATTCCGCTTGATAAGTACAGATTAATAAGCCGCGTGTATTTGATACACAATGTCTGAGTTCAATTAAAACATATGTGCTTGACACATACACCGCACTTGTTAAAAATAGTCTTGATCCCGACAATTCAAGTGAAAAAGAAAACTAACATTAAAGTCATTAAACTATCATTAATTCTGTTTCATTATGAACCAATTATTTATGCCAATCTATTTATATCAAAACAATTAACCTCCGTTATTTCTTCCTAGCTAAAATAGGAAATATGAAAAGTATTCAGTTTCTTGTAAAAGACACGTCATCTGAAATCTTACACATGAATTGTTGCAAAAAATATAAATTCAAACAGGGATTGACAAGGAAAAGGACAAACTCAAGTTCGTATAAATGGCGTAAAACCCGTTAAAAGCGCGAATTGCATAAAAACACTCAGAAAAATAGGTGATAAAACTCGAACAAAAAATTCACGGAAATTTACGCGGAGAAAAAGTATACGAAGTAAGTGATCGGTTTTAGCGCAAAATTGGATGCGAGAGCAGGTTAGATTACACAAAATCAAACGTTAACACAAGCAATAGCAGTAAAAACCTAGAAAATGATGACAGAATCTTCTCAAAGTCCAAGAAAGTCTAGTTCTACTTTAGCCTGCTATGAGAAAGTTCCGGAATTAAATATTTGGTAGTTAATTTTTCCACGTCAACCCTGATATTTATCAAAAACTCATCAACATTTCCGATAAACTGACTTTTTCGTCAAATTGTATTTCGCTAACATTTGGAACAATTACATCTTTTTAAAGGATGACAAATTAAAGGAGGAATCAACATTTCAAGGCTAAAACATTAAAAGATTTTTTGTACTTGCAAATGATCCCCAAACATCGTAAATCAAATATTCAGCGAGAAGCTCACAGTTTATATGGCTTCATAATTAATTTAATTGCGTAACTTGCTTTTAAATTTCGGTTTTCCTTTGTTGATATTCTGTAGTCTTGAGACCTAGTCTGGCTAATGACATGTCAAATTGGCGTCCTATGGAGCTGAAGTTAATATATGCAGATTTCTTAGATGAAAGCTTAACCGTTCTTGACTGTCTAATGAATTGACAATTAGCCTTCACCAAGTTTTCTGTTTTCAGAAGTGGTTTTTCGGTTTTGAGACTGAGAGTTTTCACTCTTTTCTACATTGGTTCATTTTTTATCATTGTACATTTGACGTTATTGTCTTGTGACATTTTCACGATAATAACAGAAGACGTATCTTAACAACAGCGTTGAAAGACGAAATTGAAAATATCTTGTTTTTTTTTGTGAACCCAATACGGTTTTTAACGGCTTCGATACCCTTTTCTTTCAATATTTGATAGGATATTTAACTTTTGCTTCTCGTTGTTTTTCTTTTAGAGACGTAGGACATATTCTGGATAATTAAAGCTCTCGGCCTCCTGAGGAGTGTTTAAGTCCAAAGCTAAGTGTTAATGAATTTTTGAAAGACGACGATATCAAGGCTACACAATTAAAAGATCCTTTTGTACTTGCAAATTATGCCCGAAGACCTAATCAAATACTCAGAGAATCTGAGAGTCTTTATGGCTACAAACAAATTGTTTGGGCATTTTTCTTTAAATTTGGGTTTTTTTTGTTATTTTGTGGTCTCGTTAATGATATCTCCTATTAGCGTCCCACGATTTTTAACATTGGCCTATAATTTTCGTTCTATTTGTAGTCGTACGTAGTCGTAAATTCTGGATAATGATAGGTCTCTGCCCTCCTATGGAGGTACAAAAGAACCTATTTGATCGCCCACGTTCAAAGCTAATGATGTTCATGAATTTGAATGTATTCGTTTTAAAGAATATCAGAATATCATTGTTTTCTGAACAATTCCGGCCTTTTATTCTTATATTCGTATTTCTGTTATTTGTTGCTTAGGTTGATCAACGTTATTCATGATTTTTTTGTGAACTTGAACTGTTTTTTAAATCGCTGTTTTCTGCTTACAAAAAATAATATTCTGTCTTCGATTATACGAGCTCTCATAAAAATTAGGTTTTCTGCACGAACCTGAGTTTAATTTTTGGTGGCTTGGATCACTAGCAAAATAAATTTAAGTCCCAATGGCGTTTAATTCAGGCCAAATTAAACGCATAATTAAATAAATGTATATGTATATAAAAGTATATTTATATAAATGTATATTTATATGTAGATGAACGCATATTTAAACGCATAATTAAATAATTGTATATGTATATAAATGTATATGTATATAAATGTATATTTATATGTATATGTATATAAATTAAATATATATATATATATATATATATATGTATATATATATATATATATATATATATATATATATATATACATGTATATACATATATATACATATGTGTTATTTATATATATATATATATATATATTATATATATATATATATAAATAGTGTGTGTGTGTGTTTAGTTTAGTTAATAGCTAGGACTTGATTCTGATTTTTTTCAGAATTTGTTGTTCTTTTATTAAACGTAAGACATAATCTGGATGATGACAGCTTTCAATGTCTTCTTCTTTAATACAAACCTATTTAATGATTTCATTTGATAGCTAATGTTTTACACGACTTTAAACAATTTTTTAGAAAACGTAATCTTTTCAATTTTACCTTTTTGTTCTTTTTTAATCTAATTGCGACCTAGTCTCAATAAGGTCAGGTTCCGTATCTTGTTGAGTGATATGCAATATATTTTGTTAAACTTATTGTTCGGAGGTAATTTGACTTTGTTAAGTTTTCCTTAAATAATACATACATCGATATTTGGTCGTAATTAATGTTTGGGTTTGTTGTTTAAATTTTGTTTGTCTTGTATCGTAGTCTTATTTAATGGTATACCGCATCGGCCCTCTAAAACTGCTTTGTTCAATTAGTTTAAAGGTTTAAGTTTAAAGCAGTTTTTTATTCATACACCAATTACTTTCGAGATAAATTCAAATTTTGTTTGTTCAAAGTTTTCTATCTCTTCCTCTTTTGGCAGACAATTAAATCAAAAATGTAGACAAGCGGGCCAGATCATGTGCAAACGCACATTACCGAGCCTCCTCGTTGGTTAAGTAATCATTCAAAACAATTTTTTTTCTCAATTAACATTACCGACTAAAATTGGACAAATTTGTCTCACACCACCTGCGTATGCGGGGATAAAATAAAACCCATTTCAGCAGGTTCAGTAACAAAATAACTTTTAGAGCTTGATAAAGATCACATCATAAGTTAATTTGGAAAAAACTTGAAACCAATTAGGGCGCACTGTTCAAATCACTTTTAGAAGTAACCATCTCACAATAGAATTTTGTTGCTCAACCACTAAGCTACAAAGACCGTATTAAGTAATCACCCAGAATCAATGGACTTAACTTTAGCAATGGACTTAATTTCTGAATGCAAACAATTTCAATCACTCAAAAAACTGAAAAAATCAAGCGTGGAAAAGTCACTCGTGAAGGGCAATCAAACGAAGGTTCTAGCAGAAAACGGTCAGTTAAAAAATGTGCATAAAAGACGCACATTTTGAATAACTGCTTCAAATTTCGCTCGAGAGCAATTAATAACTCAAGGCAAATAGTGCCAGTGATGATGAGAACACAAAATCTGTTTGATTGGTGGGGGTGAGGGAGGCAACTATTGTCTATATTTCTAAATGCGTATTAATTGGTACTGTAGCCTTCAAACAATTGTGTCCCAGCTCAGTGAGAACATTCAATTTTTGAGTTTGAGAAAATCTAATGAAATCAAATAAAACGATATAGAACTGCAACAAAGAATTCACATCACAAAAGTACGGAAACCAAATAGTATCTTTTGAAAAACAGGGGTCTGATGTTTCTAGCCAAATAATTCATATCGAAGTCAGACCAACAGCTCTCAAACAACAATGAACGCCTCCACATTCCGGAAAGATTCAGATTAGCCGAAAAATATTCAAGCTCCATTAAGGAGCTGAAAAATCTTAAATCAAAAACTAAAATGAAGGCATTAGGAATCACTATCGACCATTTAATTACATGAAAAAATATTTCCAAAATGCTCAACTTATGCCTCCGCGTAGAAACCTACTTCTAAGTTAGGATCATCGACTGAGGTAAAGTTGTTAGAAGTAAAGTAAGGTATGTCGAAGTCATCAAAGTAACGATCTTCAATTGGGGGAACAGGACTGCAACAGTTCTCATCAAACAACAAATTTGTATCGTCTAAGAAATCTTCATGGCTGTAATTAGTCGCGAGTACATTGGGAAGTGGCGCCACATGTAAAGCTGTGGAGCTGCCAGTATTCAAGATTCCGTTTGACTGAAGGTGGAAGTCATCTCTTGGGAAGAGACTCCCGTTGGGAAGACACTTTGTTTGTGATGATGGCTGATAGTGGCTTTTTGATATCAAATTCGAACTTGTACTCGTTGGCAAGGTTGATGGGATAGCTGGTGTAAGTAGGCTATTAACTGTCGTGTTTTGTGTCGCCGAGGCGTTACTGTAACTTGTATTTGAGCCGGCATTGTTGATAATGGTCCGGCTTAATTTTTGCTTATGGATGCTGTTCATGTAATGGTAGCGCCTTCTTGCATGCGAATGATGCACTACAGGTCTCCGTTTGTTTGTGTTGGTCATGTGCTTCTCGCATGTAACTTGCGTCATCTGTGACGAATCAAACATTTGAGGATGCATGAAAGGCATTAATGCATTCTGCTGCTGTTGGTACAGCAATTGCTGACCCGCTCCAGGTGCCATAACCCGAGCATGGTGGTATCCTTGTATGGTTCCAGGTGCATTATGGTTCATTTGTGCATGTGAAATTGCCATTTGTTGTAACTGTTGCTGAGTATAGTGATAAGTTTGCAGGTACTGTTGCAATGCATTGTTCACGGTTCCATATTGCATATGGGTCGGAATAGCTTGTTGATGAGTGATGGCGTGAGAGTTTACACTTTGGTTCACATTCGCAAAGTTAGCTGGCAACGTTGAAGGTTCCTGGCTACTTTGATACGCAGTTTTGGTTCGATTTTGCAAACGACAAAACTCACAATCCCCCATGTTTAATATTGGATTAATAACGACAAAAATGGTTTAAAGAAGTTTCAGTTATCGGCAGTTATTTTAAAAAAAACATCAGCTTTGAACAATTTTGACGCGACAGTTCTAGTTTAAAGCAGCGCCGAATTTATTAGCATAGTTGTGTTTGATGTATGGAAATAATTGAGAATTACAATAAATAAGAGTAAACAATATGGGGAAAACTCAATAATATCCAACTGGTTTCATACAATGCATCCAACTGCAACCAATAAATACAACTTTTTAAAAGCAAAATGCGAGTTAAAACCAAATGCATTCAGTTATTTTCCGTGACATTGTAATGGTAATGAATAAGGCAGACATCATTGATACAGAGTTCAAAGTCGAGTTAATAATAGATTGTAATTTGAGATGGCGTTAGTGTAAGTTAAGTTACTTCTCTACCGTGGAGGAAAGTCACACAAATAGACAGCATGTAACACATCAACATAGTGGTGGATATAACACTTTGAATCCATAGGATTCAAATAATCGCAGCTTGTTGCAATAGTCAATTTAAGGATATGACCACGCATCCCAATAGTAGGATATGAATACAGTGGCTTCCTTTTCCTTTTTGGATCAAATGAAGCCAGTTTATCTTCATAAAGCAACTGTCACTTCAATCAAACGACGCTTTCAATCCACACAAAATCTGGCCCAAGATATCCGGTATAACATAACACTGTACTGGTAGAATCTGGATCCCAAACTTCGATGCAAATTAACTCCCATTAAACACGTTTTGCTATTTCATTTAATAATAAGAGTAAGAAGGGACGCGATAACTTCAAATTGGATAAAAAATACAAGGGACTCGGAAGCTAGAGAAACAGCTTAAGGCAAGTCAGTTCGTGGAAATTAAATTGACTTATCAAAATGGCAAATTCGATTTAAATCAGGCTAGGCTGGGTTGTATTGACCAAGTAAGAAAGTAAGTAAGCTCTACTGTGATTTGGTTCGGTCTCTTCTTTGGGTCTTTGAGACAAACGTGGGAGAAATTATTCCTGGCGTAACAGAAGGGCGATACATTTTGAGCTAGAAGGGCAGAATGGGAAAATAATTTTTTGCACTAGTGGTCAACAAAAGTGAGTTAGATGAATAGCTTCATTGGCATTGTGTTAAATTGTGTCTGCAAATCTAATTTAACGCTTTTCAATCACCACGTGCGCATACTACCACAAGTAGTGTAATTCCAACAACAGCACTATACAAAATGCCTCAAGGGTGAGTGAGGAGCACAAGATCAAGCGTACCCTGACCACTAAACAAAAATCGAAAAATCAGGGTTATAAATTCAAGTCACCAACTACGAGTTCTACCCAGCAGCACCAGGTTCTATTACTTTTTTCAGGCTTTTTTTAGCCCCAGTAGGCAATGAATGGTATCAATGAATAATAGTGAGGAGGAGGCAGAAAGTGAGAATAATTCTATTTCCAGGACAAAATCAGAATATAAATTAAGCAAAACAACGGAAATAATTTGCTATCATCTGTCGCCAAAGTAAACACTAACTTCTCCGAAAACAATAACTTCTATCTATTGCAACAGCATCTGCAACTTTTTCAATCTAAAATTCCCCACAGACTAGCTGTCGAGTCGAGGAAACAATCAATGGGTGACATCTGTTAGGAAAACTCACCCACGTGGAACATTGCCCAAGAAACATTAAAGAACAACCATAACTTGGCATGTAAACCGGGCTGATACTGCCCGAACAAAAATAAACCGAAAAATAAACCGCGGCGACTAAATTAAATTCTAGCAACGAGCATTTCGATTGTGGGCTGAGTAATAACGGATTAAATTGTCATAATTAACGTCTTTTGTGAGAGAATAACAGCAGCAGAAGAGCGAAGACGACTTTTTTGACAAAAAGGAGGAGGAAAGGGGAGGGAAAATTTGTTCACAAGCAACAATAATTTTTCAGCAGTGTTTAAGTAAGAAGAAACTTAAACAAGAGGGCACGTACTAACTATGAATAATAAGCTTAAAGGAGATTTTTCAACAAAAGCCGGGAGGTAATATTAGCTAAAAACTTGCTAAATAGAAGGCAGGGCTCTTTTGTATTACCACACTTAATTCAGCCGCAAATTATAGCAGTGCTGCTCGCGTGACTGCTTTCCGCTCGATGTGATGCCTAGTTGCTCTTTCGCATGCTTGTCCCATCACACGCAGTGGGTCGTGCGTGTCGGCGGTGGCTCAAATGCTACAAGGCTCTGGTTAATAACACCGCAAGTAAAAGGATTATAACTATGGATAAATTGTTAAATGGGATAGAATTAAGTCTGTCTGCGAATAATGCAGAATTGGTAACAATAGAGGAACTGAGCTTTGGAATTGAAAGAAAATTTACCAGGGCCAGAAAACTGTGCCAGAAATATGCGGCACAAACTGCAAGTTAAACAAAGCGAAAAGAGACTTGATATATATCCAGAGTAAATATTTGAACTGAAAAGGAAAGAAGTACAATGTTGCTGTTTTTCTTCTTCTCGTCTTTTGACTGGTTAAGTCCAGTTAAATCCACTGTGTTCCTTATCCAAATTGAATTTAGCCAACACAGTTATTACACAATAAAAGTCTGACTCTGCTCCTGGCGGAGCTGCTCTTTTACCTTAGTGTCGTGCAAATGGAGAGAGGTTGTGCGTAATTCCATTCTGGTCAGTTCAGCAGAACAGCAAAAGTGAGTTAAAGTCAGTAGTGGGTAATAGAAGCAAAGCAGACTTGTCTTCTAATCTCTGGTACAACTTCAGGAGGGAAGAACAATCAAATCGAAGTTAAATTCCCACTAATAGTAGCTGTAGTTATGAGGGGGAGTAATAATATTGGCGGTGGCAGTAATTTTTCCACAAACATTTTCCCACCGATACACTCATGCAGCTCTTAGGAGAAGAGACGGAACAAGAGATACGGACAGAGCAGCAATAGAGAAGTACAAGAGTAATTCCTATTTAACACAAAGTGGAAAAGAGGCTCTGGAAATAGTAGGAATTGTAGCCAATCGAAATGTCCCCCGTATTCTCTCCCTCTCTCTCTTTTCAATTCTATTTTGGTTTAACTGGAAAATACTGCGAGGTGTTTCCACGGCATTCATTTGCTTATACAGCTTGCCTTTCAGTTGCGCACCAGCAAAGCCGCACAATTAGCAACTGGATTTTCTACCACAATGGCAACAAATCGAAAAATCGCATTTTCTGCTTATGAGCGATGATGGAAGTATTGTAAAAGGCACGATAACAGAAAGTAAGCTAGGCTCAGTTTGCTGAGCAGAAGAATAAGAAGGTTGTTTGCATGTATAACTGCTATAGAAAGAACGGCGCTTGTCAAAAACAACGGCTTATAAACCATACAGTCATCATCATCATCATCACAGTCATCTAGAATAAGACCGCTTACTACACGAGTACCGCCGCTCTTATGTAACAGCTACTAGCTACCACTATTACCTCCAATACTGTTAGCAGCAGCAGCACAACCAGCGTGAACTATTCCTTCCTGGTCGCCTCAGACATATTTTCCATAAATAATTCCAAGCAAGCAAGCATGCCTCATCATCAATGTATGTTTTGTACAAATTTATTTCACTCAGTCAAGGCCCGCGTTTTGGTGTAATAAATGTGTGTTATGTGGTGCAACATTCCTTAAAAACACAACCACAACAACGAATCAGAAAAAGGATGGAATTAAATTTCGCTACAACCACTTCTAGTAGCAGTTGTAGTAGTAGTAGTTGATTGAAAGGAATTCAAGACCGCGCGTAATTTCTAGTAGCTACGATTTATTTGGCTTTAGCAGTTTGTTAGTTGTGGATAGGAGGAGTCATAATGAATAATATTTGAGCAAAACATGATAGTGAAACAATGCTACAAAAGAATTACGCCAAAACGAGGGTTCCAAAGCTGGTAGCAGCACATGACATGCTGGAAAAACAGTTGCATATGGTAGTAGTAAGAGTAGTAGTGCGTGATGTAAATTATTCATGAGCAGTCCGTGTTTGGCTGACGCTGTGATGTGGCCAATTCAATTGATGAACGGGAACACCGCTCGCAACACGATACGGGAGAGGGGATGAGTTTACTACAAATAAAGAAAGCGTGACCAATTTTAGCATCATTGTCTGTATGAATAGGAATGGATAATACCATGTACAGTAACATTAACTACTAGATTTTGTCGTCCTACGGTACAAGTGATGTTAAGTAGGCTTATGTTACTCTAACTCCTCTCCACCTGGCGGACCAAAAAGTTCTTACATCGCAAAATTACTACAAAGATCAGAAGGGTTTACAGTTCTCATGAGAACAGAGAACAAGGCATCATAAGTCAAGCAATATAACAACTTTGAAAGTCATAATTAAAAAGCGAATGAAATTTGAAAATCGTGCGATGACGATCTGCGAATAAAAAAAAATTGCCAGCAAAACCTCTCAAAAGCCTCCTAAACCTGGAAGTGTGGTTAATGCCCTCGGGTTTTAACCAGTTGATCCTTTTTTGATCCGACCCCCACTTTAGTGGGGAGGGAGGAACTATATACTCAACTGGGTTTTTTTTGTTCAGTCAATTTTGGCCGACCGATATATTCATCGTAGAGAATTGTGAGTGGTATCATTAAAAAGCCCGTCCAGCGTAGAATACGAAATTAAAAAGATTTTTTCGATTTTCGTGTATTACAGGGATTAAGCGAGGTTTAAAGTTTTGTGAACATTCGACTGTTTTTTTTTCACATTTTCAGTAATTTTTGCTCAATTACTGAAAATAACTGAAATTTGGCACAATTTCGCTAAAATAATTCAAAATAAGTAAAAATTTTTAACCACAGAGTGTTGTTGTTACCGTTAGAGATAGAAGAGCGTTGCTGAATTGTTCGATTGAAGTTTTTTCGGCTAAAATTTTTGATAAAATTTTCAAAATTCAAACTTTTTTCATCAAAAATGGCACAAAATATGCTTTTTTTGGTCCACTTTGTTAAAGTTTGCCCGACTTAGAAACCTAGAAACCTTAACAGAGACACTCTAATCTCAAAAAGAGTGCTAGTTGCAATTAGGCGCAGTATGAAAATCTTCTGTAATTAAAACTTTGCCGTCTTTCGCAGGTTTAACTCGATAATTATACAAAATGCATCTTTTTTAATATTTGAAGAATTCCACTAAACAATTGGTCCATTTCGCAAATATTTGGAACAATTGGTCGGTTTATTGGGCGCGCAACAAAATCAGGGAGACGTTCGATAATATCATGGACTCTTAGAATCGGAGACTTTCTGGTTTTTATTTTGATGCTGCCTTTTTTTCAAAAAATTTTGCTTTTGTTCTTTTAATGTTAAATACTGACAATATTTTTTATTCACGGCTCCATTAATGACAACTTCAATTTACGTAAATTTGAGGCCGAATGTAGATACCGTTTGTTTTCAGAGAACTAAAGGGTTTTTATGGCTTTGAGGAAGAGTTTTAGTAAAATTTAACTGAAATCTTGTTTTTGCCTTCAATTGTTATTATTTTTGCAGTCTGATTTTTAAGTCTGAGCACTCAAAGATCCAAATTTCTTCCTCAAGAAGTGCAAACGAAACTTTTCTATTCATTCGGCTGTTACCTTATGTCTCTTATGTTCTTGAATGTATTTGTTTTAAAGAAATTTCTATGATTTTTTGAACTTGTCAATTTTTTATATTATTTTAGTCAACATTTTGCTTATACTCAGTAAGTACAGGCGAACCTTTCCTCCGTATAGAATAAAAAATAATTTTGTGGCCGATTGTTTTAACAGAAGGTTTTATTGCTTTTGGTAGTACGAGTTTTTATAAAAATTTTTCCGATTTTGTGCATAATTGCCCATTTTTGCTGTTGTTTTTGTTTCTTTTGTAAATTGTCACATTATTGAACTATCTAATTGAAAAAGACTTTACAACAATTGAAACTTAGCATAATTTTTGTTTTTATAACATATGGTTTGGAGGGCTGCGACACAGTTCTCTTGCAGAAATTGGTAGGGTTTTTTTATTTTTGCCCTTTATTTGTTGTTAATTTTTGTTGTCATATGCCAAATATTGTGTAATTAAGGTCTCAGTGGCCGACTGTAGATAAACAATTGAACTCAAATAACTGATATTGGTAAATAACTAATAGCTGTTTTGCCTTTCGAATTAAATTTCTAATTAAAAGAGTAATAGTATTCTTCAACTTATCCCTTTTGTTCTGGTTTGCGTTTTTTTTTTTCGTATTTTACAATGTTGTATCATTTTCGTAAAAAAGCCTCATTATTTAGAGCAAAGTTAATAATTGTAACTATTTGATTTTTATTGCTGTCTTTTCTGTTAGTCATATTATGGTAGCCACAGGTCTCATAGACCCTCTAGAGTAGATGTTTTTATTCTTTTAGTAGTTTGTTGAACGGTATGTTGATATGATAATTTTTTTTATCTCTTCCTCATTTGGTAGACAATTAAGTGAAAAATGTAGAGGAGCGGGGTCGGAACTTAATGTGCGAACGCACATTACCGAGCCTCCTTGTTAAAATGAAAACTCAAATCACACAAGCAAGCTAAATGACATTTTAGAACAAAAAACGCTTAAGCAAAAATTTGTCATAAAATCTAAACGACAAAAATATTTGCTTCACATTCCGTTCGAGAGCAATTGAAAAAAGCAAAGAGCAGCTCAGCTATAAGTTTAACACAAAGGCTCGGATGATTATGTGCGTGGCTTGGATGATTGTAATGAGTTTCTAGCGACATATATTTCATTGGATGGCTACTGCAGCAGTTTTGCATTTGCTTAATTTTTGTCGACAGGTAGTAAGAAAAACAACTTACAAAAATTACTCGAAAAGGAAATCAATTGATTGAATTTGATGTTTACGCCTAGTTTCATTCCATCTTTTCAATCAGGTTTCCTTTTTTTTTCCCAAATAATGCCCCAGTAGAAAACAACTCGTCTTAAAAATAATTTGATACTCACTGGGCTTAATCATTCATGCTGCTTGTAATACAGACGTTCATCATATTCAGAGATGATCTTGACTGAATCTCCGAAAATAACTGCTTTACAAAAATAAAGAAAAGTAGAAATGTTGTCCCTATACACGTTGCCTTGTCTTCACCTAAAAACTGATAACAAATACATTAGAATGATTTATTTTTTTTCTGTTGTATTCGAAAACAGTTTTTATCTAAAATGAGCACTTTTTATCAATTTTTCGAGCACTTTTTAGAAAACCAGTAAAAAGTTGACAGTATACAAAAAAACATAACCAACTAACGTCGGGCGAATTGCTCATAAAGATCTATAAACTTGGAACATATTTAATTTCCAAAAATTTGAAAATGCTTTAGCTGGAGTCGTTAAAATATTCATAACCATTCCATAAACTCTATGAACTATGCGGCAGCTTATCATCAAACATTGTAGGAGGTCCCTGGGACCCTGGTGCCGGAAAAAATTCAAAAAGATTACAAAAACTTGAAAAAATTGCAAATATTTTTAAAAACTGCTAATATTGAAATCTTGAAAAACATTCCATTACATCTAGAAGCTATGCATTAAACCTATAATCAAACCCTAGAGGAGGTTGGATGAACCTAAACAAGGACAAAAATTTCAAAAAAACTTGAAAAAAAATTACAAGCTGCATAAACTGCTAAAATTTGTGATTATAAAAGTTGAAAATTAATCCGTGGACAAAAATTTTTTTAACATTTTCCAGTAATTTATTATCAAACTATAACGGACATTTTCGGTTAGGCTAAAAAACCTGAATAATGACAATAAATGTCAAAAAACCTGAAAAAATTGCAAGTTTTGTAAGGAAAAAATGCTAAAATTCGTGGTGTTGAAATCTTCAAAACATTCCATTACCTTTAGAAACTATACAGTAACCTATTGTCAAATCCTAGAGGAGGATCCTTGGCTCTTGAGGCTGACGAAACCTAAAAACCGACAAAAATTTTCGAAAAACTTGAAAAAAGACAAGTTTTATCAAAGAAAATTGCTAAAATTTGTCATACTAGAAAATTGAAAGCTTTCCATGGCAAATAAATTTTTTTCAGTAAAAATTGTGCAAATTAGTATAAAATTGACACGTAGCCACGTGGGGGGGTTTCACCGGGGGGCTGACGGGGAGGGGGTGTGCAACCGTGGGGTGGGGGAGCAATAGCGCGGTGGGGGGAGGGGTCAACAGTAGGGGTTTTTTCAACCTCAAAGAACCACCCATCACACCATAAGTATAAGTCTTCAAAACAGTCTGAGCTGAAAAGAAGCTGAAAGGCTCTAAGAGCACTTATTGCCCGCTGGGCGATACCTGTTTATCCCGTTTTTGAGGACGAAAAATCAAAAGCGTCAGACGAAAAATCGGTCAAGCGAAAAATCACATTAAAAAAGACCGACAGGACTAATATAATTGCTACAAACTTTGTTTGAGAGCAATTAATAATCCAGATATACATAAAAAATCAATAAAAATTTTATGTCATTAAAAAAATTGAGCAACAGTTAGTTTCAGAATTTAGGTACGCCTAAATTCCGGTAGGAGGGGGGTTGACCCAATCAAACGGTCTCCCCTCAACCGTTTCGGCGAATCTCATCCTTAGAGACTACTAAAGCGCAAGGCTCTAAGGAAGCAGCCATTTAGGGACCTCTGGTTACCTGTTCATCCCATTCGTGAGGGCGAAAAGTTATAATGGTCAGACAAAAGAAACGGACAAAAACGGGTCAGACAAAAGGATCATTGAACTTTTCTTCCAAATAGAATATTTAGTTTTTGTACGAATTTAATTCTAGATGCAGATAGCATTGAAATGACACCACAAATGTTAGTAGACATGTTATTGAAACTCGATTGTTTCGTCGGTGAGAATTTTTATATACCCAGGGCCATTTAAAAACAATGGTCAAGGTTTCATTCCTTATGCATAAAATTAGCTCAAAAACTGCTCAGGAAGCAAAAATTCGTACAGTTCTTTTTCGTAGTTCAATTATAGGCTCAGAAGGCTACAAACATACCCGGCAGATTGCCGGAAAATAGCCGCCGTTGATTCCGATAAGCATGATTGGGATTGAAAGAATAGATATTGAAAAAAAAAAGATTTTTGTACAAAAACATTTTTTAAGTCCGATTTAATTTGATGGCATTTCGTAGTTGAACATACTTCTGTTTCTTAGAGAGAGGCTACAGGGGCTACTATCAAAAACAATAAGCATTAGAGATGGTAAATAAAACTTATAGGAACGACGTTCAAATAGCGGGCATCTAAAATTGGGCTTTATGGGTTTATCCCGTTTCTATTTCTGACATCCATTTTTGTACTAACTCTGTTCATTTTGCATTGCTTTGCTGAGCAACTGATGTTCAAAATCACTTTTAGCAGAATGAGAGAAGAGAGAAACTAGCCTACAGAAGTCAAAAAGATTTCACGCAAAATGTTGAAAAGGCGGCAAAATGAGGTAAAGCGAAACATTTTTTTATTCGACGAAGTAAAAAAAAAATAGGAGCGCTATAATAGCCGGCTGAGAAGATGAGGGCGGCTATTAAAAATACCAAAACTATGGGCTGGGATACTATTAGAAAATTTTAAAAAATTCCAAACAAAATAGTGGACAGTTATGAAGCACTTCGTCCAACTTCTTTTCGTGTCTCTACACGTTCCTAAGTTCAGGGCAAGATCACTCCGACTTGGCGCCAAAAAGATCGATGTTGGGTAGTAAAAATTAGAATAGCGAAAAAATAGCGAATAGAAAAAATTGCGTTAACATTGACAACCGCCATACAGATTTCATTTCGCATTGTTCAAAAGGTCACATTTTTGATGTCATCAATTACGACCATTTTATCTCGGATTAAAGGTAACTAAATTAGATCAAAATGGTACTTCATGGTATTTTAATGCTATGTGCACCAGCTATTCCTACCAATGCTCTGCTCTATAAATGGCTTTTGCCTTCAAATATTGGTTAACTTTTAAAATTTGCGTAAGCAGCAAAAAACTAGTTTCCATTCTGGTATCCCACGCGCCTAAATTAGATGGAATTATAAAAAAGGGAATTATACAAAGGTCACCCGAACACGGCCATTGGAAGAATGATTCGTAAAAAAATGTTTGCAGAAATCTACTTAAAAAAATAAGTTCAAAAACCGCACAAACCGGAGTCACGTCAGACAAGTAAAATGCTATTGCCTGATATTCCACGAATTACACCTAATCAAAACGGAAATGAAAGTTACCTACACAACTATAGTTTCAGTGTACGCATTAACAGAGGTGTTTATTTTTGGTAGAGGGGAAAACGTAAGTACATAGATAGATACACTAGACGAGCTTTGCTTTGCTGCTACACAACTGTCGCAATTACAACATGTACTTCTGTCTTCGGCACGTATGAGTAAACATGACTTTATGCAAATGGCGTCTGAAAATTCTGTTTTTCCTCTCGTCTTTATGACAAGCAGAGGCTTAATTAAGTTGAAATAATTTCCTTTGACTTATGGGTGCCTGGACTTCCATTCAACATGCAACAACTGATTGATAGATATGCGAACATCAAACAAATGCGAGCTTATGCTTCGATTATCGAACTGCGTCGTCTATAAGAAGCTTCAACTCTCCAATTATCTCCGTATTTGAAATGTAAATTAGGGAACCCGAAATAGCACATATTAAAAAGCGACACTATGCCAATACTAAGAAATGGCAAAGTGTGGTTGGGGTTTAAGAAACAGCTCTAAAGAGCACTAAAACTGATTTTCCGGCGTTACGATATTGACTTCAATATGCTCAAGTACGCCACCACTGCCGAACAAAAGAATCCATCTACATGAGCTGCTAATAGCCCATGTCTCATCAGCCGAATAACATCAATTTGTAAAATTTTAAAATAATTGTCCTAAACACCACTTTAATGAGAGGAGGATCTAAATGCTTGACTTATTTTTGTGTTCAATCAATTATATATGGAAAGTCATATCGCACTGCTTTTCCAGTTCGAATTAATTCAATTGAGGCATTTTGAATTTCATAAGATTTCCCCATTATTTCGCGAGATTTTGACAATTGGACTTTTTGGCTAATTACTTGGGCTGGCTGGGGAGACGTTTTAGATGTTTACAGAATTTCTGCCAGTACAGTTTCCCAGCAAAAACTAGCAACATTCAATTCTGCAGCATAGATTCCTCGAGAAAAAGAATTCAAATATTTTTGAGAAGTTTTCAAACTAATTCTGTGACAAATGAGCGTTAAAATTTTAATTTAACACCATGCTCCGGGCCACAATCAATAAATTTAGAATTTAAAATTTTGCGTTGCATTTTATGTTGCCCTCTTTTATTCGTTTTTTTCGTGTATTAATAGTAGGAAATCTTTTAATTATTAAAACAACCCACTGCACTAGCTTATATTTGACGGAAAATTAAACTACAAAATACTTTGTAGTGCCGAATATCCAATGCCATTTTAGTGAAAATTTCAAATGTGTGAATCAACGTCAAAATATATGATATTTGCAATTTATTTTTCTGATAGAGTAAATTAAAGAAAGCCGCAATAAGCTACACGAGAGCGCAGGTGCCAGGGCCTCAATGTTGGCTAAAAAAAGGTCGATTGTTTGACGTTCGGGTCCACAAATCAAAAACAATTCTTAGTTTTTGAATACCATTTGACACCAATATTTGCCTGTGCAAATAGTTTTTCTAAAACGCGAATTGCCTTGAATTTTGCCCTGGAAAGAAAATTTTCCGACCAAAAATTCCTATACTGACCACACACGCCAGTTTGCGGGAAACCCGATAAGGATCAAAAAGAATAAAAAATTTAACACTTGATGTTATACCTGAGCGCGATTTTGATTGGGTTCGCAGTTGGCGCACTTCTTCTTAATAAGAGGATACAAGGATCAATGTAAAAACCAACGATGATTAGATTGGTAACAAAAATTAATTAGGAAAAAGTTCAACAATCAGGCATCTAAAAACGTTGTTTATATGTTTACCTCGTTTCTAATTTTAATTTCACTTTTTGACAATGACACAGGTCGTTTTAGAAAGCATTGCTGAGCAACTGTTGTTGAAAACAAATTGAGCAGAATGAGCAAAGTATGACAGTAACCTAGAGAATTTCAAGAAGTTTTTACAAAAATGTCTAAACGCTTCAACATCGAGTAAACCAAAAGATATTTTATATTGGACAAGTTGAAAATTAGTAGAAGGTCAAGTCTAGACTTGCGGTCAACAGAACGGAATGATATAAGTGGAAACTCATGACCTGTTCCACGAGAAATTTGATCAATACAGGGCAAACACACAAAAACACCCATAAACTTCGAAATTGAAAAATTTGCATTTGAATTATAGATATTATGTTGTTACGGTTTTGAAAATTCACACTTCTCTGTGTAAAAAGCAAGAACCAGAGAACCACATCATGAAGGCTAACAGAAAGCTTGGTTGACTGACTAAAACAACAGGCAGAGGCAGGAGCAACAAACTGAAAAAATTGGTCGAGATGAAGAAAATTTCTAGATATTTCCTGGAACCCCATAGCAATTCTGTGTTCAGGATCAAAATTACATAACAAAACATAGTCTGCAACCTGGCTGAAAATTTAGCAAAATAGAACTTGCCCCTTTGTAAGGCAAGAAATTTTAAAATCGACTTCAAACTTGAAAAAATTAACCTGCTGACGGTGCGTCAAATTGGACTTGCAGAAGACATGCAGAGACAAAAAGTTACAAAACTTGTAAAGTTACAAAACATTAGATAAAATCTAGCTGAAGTTATTTATCTCAAAAACCTTTTGAGTCGCATATTTTTTCGTTATATGAAGTTGAATTATTATTGCCTTGTATTAAACTTGAAAACAAACCATATCATACCAGAAGGACAGGATACAGGGGCTGGTAATAAAACCAGGGAGCATCAGAGATGTTAACTAAGACTTACAAGAACAAACTTCGAGTAGTGGGAATCTAAAATTGGGCTTTATGGGTTTATCTTCCTTTTTATTTTTGATTTCGTTTTTCGGTATTGACTCAGTTCTGTTTAGACTGCTCTTGTGAGCAACCACTGTTTAAAAGCACTTTGCACAATGAGATAAACATCAAATTAAAACTAGAGAAGTCAAAGATTCCACGCAAGAATTCGATAAGCACCAAAATGGTGTATATTGAAACAATTTTGTATTTTGTTTGAGAAAGTTGGACAAGTCCTGAATTCCAACAAAAAGCGATAAATGAAAAACTTAACATCCCCGAGGAAACCAGGGGGCCATTTTAGCCTCATGAGCTAAAGCAGACAAAAAATATCACAAATTCGAAAAAAATATTAGCATTCAAATAGTAGATACTTTTGGTATTAGGATATTGAATACCAAGGTTTACCATGAAAACGCACTAATGATAGAGCAGAAAACCGAGCCTCTGAACAAATCTCTTGGCATATAAGAGAAAAGCAGAGTACGGCAGAACTAGAAACCGTAAACATAAAAAACAAAGATTTGCAAGGAGAAGATTCCCTGAAGTGTTTTGGTGGCTGTCTTCAGAAAATACACAAATATCAACTATGCGAAAGCACAGATGCGCTAGCTTCCATTTTGCTAATAAAAGCTAAATTCAATTGTTTAACGTTTGGGTCTATAAATCAAAGAAAAATTTTGTTGAATACAATTTGAAACAAATATTTATGGGCTGCGTTTTCTGCAACGTAAATCGCCTTGGATACATTGTACAAATGTTTTCCGACCAAAAAAATCTATACTGAACATACACGGCAAATGCCCGGAAAATAGCCGCCAATGATTCCCCAGATCTCATTTGGGATCCATCAAAGAAAAAAATAATGTTTTACAACAGACGTTATAATTGCGTGGTGTGCTTTTTTAATTGGGTTTCGGAGCTCGCGCACTCCTGCTTCTTAATGCGAGGATACATAGATCAATATCAAAACAAACAAAAGAATTCACATTTAAAGTTCTTTTCAATCTTTCCAAGACATATGAGAAAAAACCGACATAATCTCCACGAAACTAATTTTCATTCGAAATGCGGGAAAACCCATTTGGCCTGGTTGATACTGCTCCTGCCTGATACGTCATGGACCCGCATTCGATTTCCAGCTGGCAGCTTTCTTTTTTTTAATCGATCTAACCGTGCATTCATAAACATGATGCTCTTGAAGCGCGTGGAGAGTACTCAGTACCCTAGCTACAGAAGAGGAAATAACTACAGAGGCTACAACTACAACAGACAAACATACCTGTATAATGGAAACCAAAATGGCCGAGGACACAGTAACAACTACAACAGCAGGGGACGTAACCGTGGAAGTTTTCAGAGAGGTCGAGGAAATAATTCGAGAGGAAGGTCAAACTTCCAACGAAACGACCGAAGTAACGGACGTACCGAAAGATCTCCTACACCAATGAGAACATTTTGCAGAACATGAGCTAGCAATGAGCACACTGCCCGACATTGTCCAGAACGTCAACCAGCATACCGCGAAGGAAATATACCATTCAATCAGCAATCAAAAAACTATATAACCTGCATGTTTTTCTACAACATATACCAGATAGAATGACAAACTATAGCGAAAAGGTATTTATAATACCTCTGCAGTTCGAAACATTAATAATGAAAGCAGTAGCAGACACTGGAGCATTCAGCAGCGCCATGTGAAAGAAACATTTTGATAAAATAAGCAGAAACCTCTACCAAAAACCAGAAAAAATCCTCCTGAAATAAACGTTTCTACAGCTTTCGTACATCAATCACCCAATTTATTTACAGTCAAACTGACATTCAAAATTGGCCACTTACAATTTGAAGAACAGTTCATGGTAAGTGAAACACATTACGCTATCCTTCTTGGCTTTCCCTTCTTTGACAAAAATGAGATTATTATTGATGCCCACAACAGACTACTCCAAACCCAAGAATTTACTTTTCAGCAAAATCTAATGCACATAAAAGGCAACAACAAACAAAAACGTCAAAACAGCCGGACAAAAATCATGCTGAAAACCAAAACAACCTGTACGCTCTCACCTGGGAAACAAAAGTCCCTGGAACTAATCCCATCGGAGGAATCTGATGCACAAGAACAAATTGGACTCGTAGAGCCTACTGCCAAATTTGAAAAACTGGTCCTTGGTCTAACAAGCACGCTTGAGAAACTTAAAAACCGAACTACCACCCTACTTGCAATCAATACCACAGAAAATCCACTTCACATTAGACAAAATTCTCCAGTAATAACATTCGAAATTATCACACCAGAGCAAGCGCGCTACCTGATACCACTTGAGCCAAAACTTTTCCAATCAAGCGACTCAAAGAAAACAATAAAACGAATAGAAAAAACTATAGAGAGAACAGCAAAAGGCGAAATAAATCATAAAATAAAACACGAAAACTGATTCTGGTTTCCGACCCCAGAAACCAACCCTGACACATCCAAGATGAGTACAGTTGAAAAACGCATATATGACAAACTTGTTAAATTTAAAAATCTTGAAGAATTCAACAACTCTCGAAAAACGAAGATCGGAAAACTTTTCTAAACGCATTCAAATGGAGCGACAGCGTACTCTCTGACAAAGATAAAGAAAGAACAGAACAGCTCCTAGTAGAATTCAATGATATATTCACAAGGCACCGCCTTGAAATTGGCTACACTCACAAATTCTCAGTCCAATTGACACCAGACACAAACAGACCTGTAAACTCAAAAATCCAAAGGATTTCAATCCATCTCAAAGACGATTTGCTCGTTGAACTAGCCCTTCTCCAGAATTACGGAGTCATAACAACGCTCCCATTCAGCCGCTATTCATCTCCAATATTTGCTAAACGGAAGCCAAACGGGAAGCTCAGAATATTAGTAAATCTCAGAAAAACAAACCATCTCATTAGAAACGACTACAACAATAACAACTTCCCGATAGCCACACTAGCAGATGCAGGCACCCACTTAGCCGGCAAGAAACTCTTCTGAAAAATGGATGGCAGCCATGGCTGCTTCCCTGTACCAATGGCAGATGAACAATCAGTAGAGTTACTGGCCTTCAACTTCGCATCGAGAACATATGCTTTTCAAAGACTGGCCAAAGGACTAAGCAGAAGCGTCAGCGCCTTTAGCTCATTCATGCGTCAAAACCTGGACCCCGTGATAACAGCGGATAAATGCTTTCAGTACGTCGACCACATTGGCATCGGAGCACATGACACAAACGACATGTTGGAAAAACTTCGAGCAGTCTTTACATGCATCAGAGAATCAGGAATGAAGCTCGCAACAGACAAATGCGCATTTGCACTCAGAGAAATACAGTTCCTTGGTAATACGATAACCTCTGAGGGTCTCACGCCAATTACACAGAAGATTACAACTTTTCTGAAAACATTCAGAATATCGCGAAACCCAAATCAAGTCAAACGAATTATCGGCCTTTTTCAATTTTACAAAGCCTTTATCCCTGAACTTGCTGAAAAACTTTTACCGTTCTATCGTCTACTAAAGAAAGACACCAAATTCGTGATAGAAGAAGAACACCCAGTTATGCTTGAAAAGCTACCAAATGATCTAAGAAAAGCCTGTGACCTCTCACGCAGATTAACCAAAGTTGAACAGCAATATGTAATAATGGCCGACGCATCCTTTTACGCAGCAGGTTACGTACTCATGATAGAAGAGTACACAACAAATGAAGATAATCAGGAACTGAAAGTTTATGCACCCGTCAGTTTTGGATCTAGAATTTTCCACCCAAACCAACTCAAACTTTTGATATATGCGAAAGAGTTCCTCGCAGTTCACTTTGCCCTAGACATCTTTGTAAATATTATATGGGGATGTAAAAAACCAGTTCTCATTTTGACAGACAACAGATCAGTAGCTAGGTTCTTTCAAACATAAATCATACCGCCAACCCTTTGGATTGCTCTCGATCATGTGCTCAGCTTCGACATCATACTTGGACACATACCCGGAAAAGCCAATTTAGCAGCGGATTAGCCGTCGAGAATACACATAAACCCGAAAGAGAAGCTCAAGCTACGCATCAACTCATGCGTACCGATGCACGAAATCGAAATCAACACAGCAGCAGATACACCTGACAATTCAATCAGTTATCTGAGCAGCTCAGAAGATGACGATACCCAAAAAATTATGAAAATATACTTACTTGAGAGCAAACAAACCAGATCCTATGAATGTTCGAGCTGACGTTCAACTGCAAATTCTTGCACCTGCAACGCAACAAATAAACGGCATGCATGAGCAAAACCCATTGGATGAACTCATCACTCATGGGCACGGACCTTTAGACCTGCGTGCCGAACAACAACACGACAAAGATATCAAACGGGTACTGCTCTGGTTTGAGAGAGGTTCACCGACTACAGGACAATATCAATCCAGTGACCTAAAAAAGTATCTCAAGCAGTTCCCAAGACTATCGATAACAGAAGGCGTCCTTCATCGGAAGTTCTATAACCACACTGGAAACCAATTTATTAAACAATATTGCGTCCCGTTGCACTTACAGAAGGAAATACTCTACAGAATTCATAACAGTGTTTGGAGTGGGCACAAAGGAGTCTCACTGACAATAGCAGAATTCAGAAAACGATTTTATTTCCCGAACTTCACTGAACGCCTAACAGAATATATCAGAAACTGCATCACATGCTTGCAAACAAAACCAGCACCAACATCTGCATTGAAACCTCCATTACAACCACTTTCGTCTCTGCAAAACTTCCCAGCAGACCTCTTACTAATAGATCTAGCGGGAAAGATGCACTCTTCTCCCTAAACGTACATTCTCTCAGGTATTGATGTCTTCTCGAAGTACCTTTTTGCCACACCTCTTATGGAAGGCGACGCAGACTTGGTAGCACGAGCCCTTGTCTCAATTTTTTGAGACACTCATACATTCCCTCAAGAATCATATGTGACCTTGGAAATGCGTTCACATCCCAACTAATGAGTGAACTAGCAAACCTATTGGAGGTGGAGCTGAAACATTGCACATTGAAACATGCGCAAACCATTGGCTTACTTGAAAGAAACCACGCATCGCTCAAACAAATCTTGAGAATCACCGAAAACCAAACTTCGTCGGACTGGCATAGATACGTTGACATTGCAGTATTCATACACAACACAACATTTGCACCAGCTCTTGGTTGCACGTCATCTGACGTCTTTCACGGCAGAACACCGATAAACCCTTTGGACCTCAAATTTCAAAACACAAAATTATGTGAGTCTCACCCAAACAACGACGGCATAAAAGAGCTACAAGATAAAACTACGGAGCTTTTCTCCAGCGTAAAAGACAACCTTATCTCGTCTTATCTGAAATATAAAAAGTAATATGACAGAAAAGCAAACGCCACACCACTAAAAGCCAAATCATACTGCCTGATCCTTGACCCAAAAAGCACAACACAAGTAGCAGTGATGAATAAACAGCAAAGCAGGTGGATACCATTATACAGAGTAGAAAAAGTGCTCACGAATGCAAACTACATTGCACGCAAAACCAATACAAATTACACGCAACGTATCCATCGAATGAGACTTCGACCTGCGAAACCACAATATCGAGTAGAAGACCTCGAACATGTTGACCTTGGAAACTTTGAAGCAGATCCCACCATACCAGAAGAAGAGAGAGAACCACAGCTGTTCGACAACCAAGTCAGACACCACATTAACGAAGACAATATGCAGCTACCCATAACAACACCAGATGTCCAGTCACTTCCTTTCAACTCAGACATCCAAACAGCTAATTTTTCTTCTGAAGACCAGCCAATACAATTTCATGATATGACACATGAACCGACGTTTGACCAAGATGCATTCTTCGTGGAAGGCTCAGTTCCAAGCACAAACACGCAATAAATACCAGAATCAATTGATACAGGAGACTACGTCTTCTCAAACAACTCAAACTTCTTACCGTCCGACAGTCGTTTTGGCTCAAATCGACGATACAACCTTCGCAGAAATGATCATCTGGCATTGGCCTGAGAAAAATCGCTATATAACCTCTTGCAGCCCTCAGTAAAAGAAAACGAAGAACAGGTAAAAGTAATCACTTACTTCCCACTTGACTACATGCCAACCCAAACCTGACAATTGATACAACAGAAACTGATCACGATGAGAGCATTGCAGACTTACAAGCAACAAGCTCACAGTCGCGAAACCAGAGTCTCACTGACTTTACGTTCGATTCATCTGAAAATCTTGGCGATTTATTCGATGACGTTAATAGCCCCGTCTACACGCCCCCAATATTAGACTCTACAGGCGAAGCCTTATACCGGACAAACTCGATCAACGATATTTACCACAACAATACTACCTCAAGCAATGATGTCCAACAACCGAGCTCTGACGAGAACAATGAGCACTCAATAATAGGAGACAACATTTCACAAATTGAAAAAAACGAGAGCAATAATGCTATTGTTCAACACGCCAACCCAAGAACATCTTCACCACTTCCTCAAAGAGTACCCAACAGAGAACTAGCGGACCTCGGCCCAACGCTTCAAAACAGACAAAGAATTGTGCCGCTAACACTTCACCGTCGGGAGATCAACAGAAACCATCACCAAACTTTTGGCTTCAAAGATGACAGCCAATAGGAAATGAGCACCAATTCTCTATTATACAAACACATTACATACGTCACCAACCAATGAAAACACTCCAAAAAAATCCTAATTTAAACGCAAAAAAGACAGCTCAAATCATTTTCCCCAACTTTGTACCTCAAAATCAGTCGCCCAAAGAATCTAATTCATTTTCACAAACAAGCCAAGTTACCAAAATGCTTAATATCGTACTACTTTTACTACAACTTTCACCCCTTATAAAAACGAACCAACCATCGGTGGCAACAAAAGATGGAGTATTATTCAACCTTCATCAGAAAATTCTATTGACAGAAAAATTTGTCAAAACTGAAATCCTGGTCCCCTACCCAATATATAACAAAACAGTGGAAGACAAACTGATCTACCTGACAACAGAGATGGACAAAATGTGGACTTCAGAAAATTATGGATGTCCATTGAACTGCAAACATATGACTGACTCGACAGCAGGCCTCCACTGGATCGCGCAACAAACAATGATAGAACACCAACAGTCCCAACACGACATTATAAACCTCAAATTGGAAATGAACACACTACTAAGAGCAAACATTCAAACTTCTACAACACTGCAAAAACAATCCCGCGATGCGGCTGCCGCAGCAGCGGCCACCGCAGTGCTTGGAATAGGAACAGGCGACAAATTACTATGCTTCGACAAATCAGTGTTTGGAGGATGCGACAAAAGAGTGGCTAGAAACCAGAAAAACATCAGACAAGCAATGGCTTATATCCAATACCTAACCGATCATGGAGAACAAATAACAATCCAAAACAATGAAAAATTCTATGTTGTATCAGGTGAACTGAAAGCCATCAAAGAAGCCCAGAACGAAATAATTGAGACACAAAACAGAAACTGGGAACTTGCTGAAGGACAATTCAAGGCGTTACGACAAAACGTGCACCACATGAGAAACTGCATACAATACTTATAAGTAAGAGAACAAATCAATCAACATAGTCTTGTACTTAGCAATATTTTTCAAGCAATACTCGCTAACATCAAAACATACCGATCGGCCCTTTATACGTTTCGAATCAATATACTGAATGCCTTGACGCCTCTCATGAATCAACTATTACCAATGTCACTAGTTCCAAGGGAGCAGTTGCATGAAAGTCTTACGATTGTTCATTTGCATCAAAATGGACAACAGGATCGATTATCTCTGGCCGTACCAATCCAAGCGATTCTCTCGCACTATGAAACGCAATTAGTCACACAAGTCGAAGCAATTGACGCAGGTCTTATACTTACACTTGCAACCCCAATGGCTTCAAAAAGTATAATGACCGTAATGCATGCCATTCCGATCCCAATGCCGGACGGGGATACGGGTTAATCTTTAGTTTGCCAGCTTGAAGCTAAATACATGGCCGTTTCATACGACGGAGAAGAACTAGCGTTTATCGATGAAGACGAGCTCGCAAATTGTATCGGATCCCAAAAATACGCAATAGCACCAAAGCCATTCCTACAGAACAGACTTATCAGTCCTGTATGGCTACTTTACTTTACCACGATGACGAGCTACTTGCATTGCAACGCTGTCAACTGGATGTAGTAGAATTGCCGTTCACTGAAAAAGCACGCAATCTCGGCTTCGGTCGTTGGTTAATAACATCGTCCGAAGACGATTATACACACATCGAAAGCGTTGGTAAGGGCAGCAACCCATTGACAAGAGTTGAGCATCCTGGGTGCAGAGTGTGTATCATCACACTGGGATGTGGAAAACAGCTTAGAGGACCGAATGTTCATCTTCGCTCAGACCTCACTGCTTGTGACACAGTAACGGCAATACGGTTAGATTTTCAATTACCAGATCCAATAAGTACACTCTTCAATTTACTGCCCCCCTTGGATGAACAACCAAACTTCTCATCAAGATCTGAGGCACAAATTCAAATTCTTCAGCAAATTCAACCACAATTCAAACAAATGGAAACACGACGAACAAACAGCAAATCAATAGCACAAATGGTCGAACCAATTTTAGAAAGAATAAGAGCATTCAAGCACGAACTCGAACACCGATTCGAACAATACATACCATGGAAAATGTCTCTTCTTTTCGGATTTTTATCCTTCTTGATTACCGTACTACTTCATCTAACTTATTCGCATCTCTTACACAAATGGCCAAAACTTCACCGACGTTTCCATTTCCGAACAACACACGAAGGACGACGAATAAAAACAAAACCAGTACAAGTTGTCGCATTAAATGACTATGAATACCTACAAGAACATCCAGAACATCCCCTGCACAAATGCTCACTAGTACTACCACTCAAAATTAAAACTGAGTTCGAAAACCAAAACGAAGAAAACAAATAAACCTCGCACTCCTTACACATTACTAAGAGACTAAATCATGAGACTGAATGGTAATGAAGAACCACCTATCCAAATCGATCATGTTAACAGGCCTGCCGCACCGAGTCAGCCCATCTATACACATATACCGGAAAACCCACCAATATTCCATTATGGAAACACCCTCTCAGAACAATCAATACAGGAGACGTTTAAAAAAACTGACCACGACTCGAACCCTCAACTTCAGCATGAGAGTGCAGCACGCTACCAACTGCGCTAAGTGGGACGGCCGCGTGATCCGTAAAAACAGCTTATAAAAAAAGGAAAAAAAGTAAATTTTTTTACCCTTTCACCTTTTCTCTACCCCCTTACCCTTACCCAAGCTTACCCTTACAGCCTTTTGCCCTTTCCCAGATTTTTCCCAGATTATGGAAGCACCTGGAACCCGCCGGTATTCGAACCCGGAACCCCAGCTCAACGGCCACAGATACTAACTACTGAACTAAGTCACTTGTTACAAGTTATCAATTACATTCACTTCTACTCTGCCGCAAATTAGAAATTTTGTGTTAGCAGTGAGCAAGGAAAACAAAACTTAAAAATAAAAATTAAAAAAAAATAATTAACAACATTTTTTTAACCCTACATGAACCAGAGAGACCTATCCTCCCTCTGAAAGTACCCACCATTATATTTGCGAAAACTTAATTTCAAAATTTTGATATTACTCGAGTATCAAACCGAAATTTTCCTGACTTGAAATTATTCTTTGAGAAAAATCAAAAAGAAAAAATTACAAAGCAATTCCCCTTAAACCTCCATTTTTAAAGGAGGCGGGTATTTGCTCCCTACCTTTTCATCCAGCGAAGAATTTATTTTTAAAAAGAATATATACTGACGCATTTAACAACGGAGTAATAAGATGCAATTCCCAAAAAAACTTACCAATCATCCGTCAAAGCGAGAAAAAGAAGAAAATCCATTAACCCGGAAGGCCAACTGTCTATCAATCACAATGACAGTATATAATGAAACACTAATCAACCCAACCAAGGACAATTCCCCACAATCCCAATTATTCAAAATGTCAAATTTCCCCCACTTCCCCGCAACGCTATCAATCATTCAAACTACTTTCCGCCTGCTAATTTTCAGCAACTCTCTTCATTGCTTACTGTTCATTCTTTCAACCTACTACAATCTCTTCGCGGATAGAAACTTGGAAGTTATTTCAAACCACTTAAACAATTTTCCTACAATTAAAATTTTACCTTTTGCATTATTTCAAACATTTTATAATGAATCCAGTATATCACTTCAGAGTTAAAGTAGAGCCGCGCATTAACACTACATTCAACTGCCAGCCAGCTTATATTACTGAATACAGCATTCCCTTGTTTACAGATCGTGAAGCAACAATTAGTATTAACATGCAACAGGACAATATTGTCAACAATATTTATTCAATTTTTTATCCTCCTTACAGTGAATGAGACATCAGCCGTATGGCAAACAATTCTACAATGCATAGAGTCGGAAATAATTATAGTAATATCAATTTCTATCTCAACTCAGAAGGAGAACCAGTTGCAGTAGAACCATCACAACAAACCATTTCTGAAAGTCCCGAAAGCCCTGACCCTACATCAGACCACAATTCACCTGAATTGCATTTATATTTGATTAAAAATTTTATCTGATGTCTTATCCACCAACTCCAACTTTCACCACAATTGACCAATCAGAAGTCACCATTCCTTACATCTCTCCAATTCCAACCCAATTTCCACTTTATGCTTACTTTCTCACTGATTTTGATATCAAAATTGCAGTCTTTTGTGAATACTTCATATTCCCCTGCAATACCTTATGCTTCTGGATTAATTTCCTGGATAATAATCAAGACAAAAAATCACTTTGGAACCAGATCATCCAAATTATCTTACCTTTTTGAATTTCTTACAAAACACCAGAGAAGAGTTCTTAGAAGGCGAATTTGACCTGTAATTTTTTTCAAAACCTTAATTGATTATTCTTTCCCTGATACTTGCAAATACTAAAACCTAGCACCTCACGAATTTTAATTTTCTTGAAAAATCATGACTACAAGCATTTGGGACCAAATCCGGAATTACGTCGGCCTAGAAGACGTCGCTCCAAAACTACACACCAACCACAACATCAACGTTTGCGTGACAGTCGGAATCCAATACAAGTTATGTTATTTGAATGAATATGTAATACTACAAGATAGAACCATCGTGATCTGGGCACACTCCCATACAGGCCTTCTCACGAAAAAATGTTTTTTTTTACACAACCTGGGAATATTACACCTACGTCTACCACTTCATTACTTCATCCCAAGGTACCCAACTAACCCACCAATACCGGGATTTTATTCAAATGGACAACGACGACCCCATTGAGTTTGACCCAGTTGGCATCCGTGTATTCACTTAGATTTGCATACTATTTTTTATCCGAAATAATTTTATCTTTTTCTCATTTTAGCATTTGACTCATGAGTCGCAATTATTTTAATCTAACACTCATTTTATAAACACCGCAAATTATCCAAAGTAACGCCTCCTCTTCTTACTCTCAACTTCTTACCAATTTAATTTTTTTAACTTCTGACCCAAAAAAAATTACCCGTGAGTCATAACTCGTGAGCACAATGAGCAAGAACCCCTAACATAGCAAACTATTATTAAACAAACTATTTCCAACCATTACCAACAAAATTTAACGTCCCAACCTTTTATCACTTCGAAGGGCACGCGTTTGAAAGTCAAAATATTAATTGCTTACACTACATACGACTCTGCAAAATAACGGCCCAAAAACTCACGAAACATCCCTTTTTTCCAGAACAAAACCAAACTAACAGAGACAGGACCCTTGCTGGTTGCTCAGTACCAAAAAAAAAACAACCCTTTCAACATAGGTTGAAAGGGCACGGACTCGAAACAATAAAATCTCAACAAAAAAATAAAAAAAACCTGGCAGTATAGTTCCGACCCTACAAAATAATCAATAAACAAAAGTTGAACAACTCACTTATTCCATTGAAGGATCTGTTGGAGGAAGAAACGAATACACAATATTCTCGTTGTCTTTCGACTGCGTTTTCGTTTCCCGCTTCCCACCCCATTTTTTTCAATTACCTCAATTGTTATTTGTTTTCAAAATTATAACACTATTAGCGAAACTCTGCACATGCTCAGTCACATTACTAGCACCACCAGTTGATACTTCTCTTTCTTTCGCCCAGTCTAACACTGCCTTTTTATTTTTATTTGATATTACAATTCTTTTCATCGCCCCTTTACGCACACCATAAGCAAACGATCCCAAAGTCCGATCGACAACAACTTGATTCGATTGATCACGTGCCTCCCAGCCAGTCACTAACGACAAACATCTTGTAAAAGTTAAAACAGCATGCGCACACAACGAAGGCTGGCACAACAAATTTTCTTTCGTCGGAATGAAAAACCAAACATCCTTTCCCAAACCGCTTGCAGAAGGACCCCTCTTAATTAAATCCATGAAATATTGCGGAGTACCCATAACGTTATTGCAATCACTTGATGTCTGATAACTTCCACAAATCAGAAACAATTTTTCCACACACGGTGTTTTCGAAACACTATCATTCCCCCCAATTTCAACATGTGCCGCCGTCCACCACTCATTCCATTGTACCATTGCATCTCTCCTTACACCAGTAAAACCATCATGCAAAACACCACTCATCACCCACACAAAACTTCCAACCTATTGAATTACACAAACCAGCATACGACCCAACTTCTTGATACAACCTGCTATCACCATTCTCCAACTTTAATTTACTCACATAATTATACACATCGCCCTGATCTTTACAGCCCCAGAACCATTCTACTAAACTTTCTTATAGTCCCACAATTTCGTCATTATTTATTGCCAATGGTACTTTGGCCAATCATTCTCTCCAACCAGTCCGCCTTTAGCTTCCATGGTTAACTTATTCTTTAAGGAGTTCCAACTATTAATACCCCGCCCATCGACTGTCTCCACTTCTTTCCATCTGAGACCTGTTAATTTTTTCCGATCGTGGTACTGATGCTTGAACTCGTTCACTTCGATTAGCAAATCTTGTCTGCCTCGTGTCGTTCTAAACACAATAATTCTGCTTAAAATCACAAAAAAACATTAATGCTAGCCTATCAAATCCTAAATTGTTATAAGTAATTAACGAACCTTTTAGTGTCCATACTTTGATAAAATAGAATATCCCGTCTCTTCGTTATTACAATTAATCGTTTTTGCAAAGCTTCGATAAAATATCCAACAGTCGATGAATAACGCCGCTATTAAAGTTTGACCTCTTTGCACTAAACGTATTCTGAATAAATTTATCAATAGAGCAGTCAATCACACTGTTCTCAATTCACTTTCCTCCAAAACTTCCATTAGTGACTGTCAGTTACTGCCATGTCGAGGAAATTACTACCGAAAACTCCATTAGTGACTGTCATTAACTGCCATGCCCAGGGAATTACTTCATTACTTTACTTTACTCCCCTCACACCGCGGAGCAAATGAAGCTGTCACACTTGACAGATCGCTACTACATTAATCTAGGAAAAAATTAAATGAACCCAAAAGAGGAAACAATCAACTACACCTAATACCTCGCATAAATCTCTGTTGATCCACATCCGTCAAAGTCACAAAACGCACTTCCCAACAAACTCAATTTAAAATTCAGTCATGCCTGTTCTATACGCCGCAGATCCCCCTCTTCACTTTAATTTAAACAACACAATGGCACTGCTAACAAAAATTGTAGCATCGGAAAACCCAATCTATTCCAGCTACTTCAGCGTTGAGTACATCTGGCCAGGGCAACCCCACAACCTGGACTTAATTGCACGGCGCGTATTCGTCCTCAAGAGGAGTGAGGATGGACGAAAACTTCAAGAAGTATGCGGGGGACGAACACGCGCCTTCAGGATGAACCAGACAAGAGAAAGGAATCAATTTATCTAACTATTTTTTTTCTTCACGAATCTATTGCTCTACATACTTTATTCTTCTACTGCATGCGTACTATGCCTGCCACGACCAACACGAACATCATTGCAAAACTTGGAAAGAATCGAGGACACAAATTTTCAAGCCCACCATCACCAACTGGACAAATATGGCTCCGATTTGGCACGAAACTCACATCCACTTGGCCAACGCGGAATGTTGTATTCTTTTCACAACATACAGCAGTCGCGTTCCCCAGCTCAATTTCTTCGCATACATCAGATGAGAAAACAAGAGGCCAAATAAGAGCAAACAGAAAGTAAACTTTCAGCATGTTGATCTGGAATACTCAATAAAAACTTAGAACAAACCACTATTGATGTTGCTTGCCATTTATACTTAATTAGCCCAGTAAATCCCTTGACTTTGACAACACCACTAATCAAGACCCACTTGGAACAGCACACTAGGCAACCCGGTTTATAATCATAAGAAAAAAGGTTCGAAATAGCACTTGGCACTAGCACCTACATAGCCGCCTCTAAAAAGATAGAAAAGGTATAAGCAAGCTAAGAAGAAGCAAGCTAAAAAAACAATTGCTTTTTCCCATAACTTCATTTAAAATTTTCCTCGTCTCTCCGTTTACTGCTGACTAAAAACTATTGTAACAACCATTGTTTCTCCTAACGAAACAGATTGTTGAAAATTGGAAGATTTTAGGCAATTTAGAGCACTCAATATAGCCCAAAAATCAACTTTTCAAAAATTAGAAAACAAAAAGCAGAAAGATGTATTTTTTTCTTAATTCTATAGCTTTTTTGGAAACAAATCATCTAATTTCATCAAAACTAACCATTTGTGTTTGTTTTTCAGAACCGTGGATACGTAAGAACAGGTTTCAAGAGTCAACATGAAATGAACTAAGTTCATTGTTGAAAAAAGATGGAAATCTATCATTTTTTTATTTGCACATCTTATGTTGTCATAGCAGATCGTTCAACCTAACCTCTTCTAGTATAATGCAATACAGAGAAGATTGAGATTTAGCCAGCTGATTTATTTTCAGGTGGAAAAAACAAAACAAATGTTCATCAACTTTTCAAGTGGAATATTCAAGTTGAAAAAAGAAACAGTTTAACGATTGCGAAATCCTTATATAAAAACGAAGAGATAAAAGAGTCTAAAAGATGAAATTTTTTCTTCAGTTTAAAAAAAATTCAGAAATTATTAAGCAGAGAAAAGGCAGAAACTAAAAACTAAAAAATAACGAAAAATCGTCAATACTACTAAAAAGAAGCCTTTAAGGACAACTTCAAATGTTCCCTTACATATTAAACGAGTAGCGGCAGAGCGATTAACTCAGAACTCATAAAAATAGATATTTTATTCAACATTTGAGCGGTTTTAAATGTTATGAAACAAAATTTTGTTTATTCTATCTTTCCTCTCAATCTAGCTGCGAGATAAAAAAAAACAATGAAATGACCAATTAGGCACATGAAACATCAAAATCGCAAATTTTTAAAAATTTCAAAAAATCTTAAATTTTATTGTAAATCTTTTACAATAACCGATACAATTGCCTCGAGAAGTTTACATTAAGTCTTCCCCATAAATCAGACATGACATAAATGAACAAAACGATCTATAGGTCAAGATCAATTGCCAAAAAAAAATTGTGCCGCGTTTTTATGTGTTTGAGTTTCTGTGTGCGTGAGCTGGTGTGGATTCATGTATGTGATCGACTAAATGTGTAAAATGTGTGGCATGGGTGTGTTTGAGAGAAACAGAGAATTAGGCTGAGAAATATAGTACATTTGACTGGTAGATACAAGTAGAAGCAAAGTGCAAGAACTGTTAGAAATTTGCAAAAATTACATATTTGCTACAAGTTGCGGTTTCAAATATGCTCAGACCTAAAATTGTGGTTATTGATCCTGGCTGGCAACATCTGCGACATTTGGAAAAAAACAAATTGGCACATTATGCTCATGAAAAATCAAAAAAGATACAAACTTTTGGATACAATTTCAAAGGGTCATTTCAAGTTTTAACGTTAATTTTACAACTACCGATGGGATATCCACAATGAAACCCGCATATAATTTTCCAGATACAAATAACAAGACATAAAATAGAAGCGGACCATTGGTAAAGATCAGTTGCCAAAACAAGAATAAAATAATTTTTGTCGGTTTTTAATTGTGTGCTTGTTTGTGTGTGCGTGCGGTTGTGTGGGTGTATGAATGTGGTAACAGATCTGAAAGTTTATAAAAAATTAATATTTCCATTATGCTCATGAGACATCAAAAATGACAAAATTTTTATGAAAACTTTAATAACTTTTATTTCAAAGGTTACTGCTAAAATTTCAATCACCGATTTAATTACCTCAAATAGTCCAGGCCTATTCTTTTAGAAACAATCGAAGAATACTTAACTGAACGTGACGAACATTGAGTAAAAATCAGTTGGCCAAGAGAAACATTTTTTGGTATTGGAGTTTGTATTAGTGTGATGTTCTTTGTGTGTGTAATGTTTTTATGGTTTATATGTGTTTTTCAAATTGTACGACGCTTATCTTTCTAGAATGCGCTAAGGAGTTTTCGTTTTTGTCTGCCGAAAAATGACGGCATATTTTTTGGTTCAAACAGTACAAGTCATTTTCTCCGAGTCCTTTTGACAGTTATGTTGTGCTCGCATGAACAATCTTGATAAAAAATATAAATTTTTATCAAATTAAAACAAAATTTCTCTTATAAAATTTGTAACTCAAGGTCAGTGGCGTTCAGACGACCGGTTTTCCAAATTCCACCCTTCTGCCTTTGGAGGAAAAGGATCAGAAGAATTGTAATTAGGCAGCGAATAACGATGCTCAATCCTCTTAAGACAACCTCTAATCCCAATTTGTAATTACACATTTCTCACTTCATTTCTGGGAACCAATACACGACATCAAACGTGGAATACGAAATTAGTGACTACCACTACGAACATAACAGCACAAGATTTTGCTGCTGGGAATATTAACTCCTCAAAATGAAACGAACAAAATTGGTCCCATGCGTATATCCAATATCCGTTTAATTATTGCGGGACTGGTGTAATACAGCATTAACAGGATGTAATTTTCAAGGCACCAAATATTCTTTTTGATAAAAGTAGGGTTGATATTTTTGGAGTTTGGGAAGACCGGCATGAACAACTTTCATTCTCTCCAAGGCCACCCAACAAGGCGCACTTTATGAGACTAAACTTCCTGGAGCTGTTTACAGCAAATGAACGAAATAATAACAAAAGATCAGCAAATCTTGCCATTTTCAAGCTTTTTATAACACTAATGTTATGGCATTGGCAGCTATACGACCCTGTTAAATTCATGAAATATCTTGGGGCTATTTAAGATTAAAAACAATTTTTGCACGGAAAGCAAATTGAGTGACCTCAAGGATAGATTTATCAAGCGTCAGAATAAATTCACAAAGAAACAGTCCCATAACTGCCAGCAGCAATCTGGGACTGCATGCCAGAGATTCACAAGTTTTGAAGGTATCCAAGGGATTAAAATCAACAAACCCTGGAAATGTGATTAAAATGGTACTAGTATGTTTAAAAAGATATTGGGCGCTTGAATTTGCCTCGAACCCTGAATCTACGGCACGATGTGTCGGAAGGCCACGAAACAAATTTAATTGATAACTTAGAGTGCCACGAAAGCACTCTAAGTTATCAATTAAATACGCACGACTATACGAAGCTCAACTGAAGCGGCTGTAATCTTCCTGGTTCAGACAAGCCATAAAAACAAAAATACCCAGAGGCAGCGCTTTATCCGTTTGAACAACCCTAACTAGTATTAACTTTGTAATAATATTGATATATTATTCTTGGCTGCCCTTTCAATGCCCTTTTTGAGCTTGAAACTAGCTAAATTACTAGATCAAACTTAGAATTAACAACATGCTAACTTGTTTAAAAGCGATAACGCTTCAAAATGTTCTGTAAAAACTGAACTGTTCAAAATGTTCCATTTGAAATTTATCAAATTTAATCAACTGCTTCGAGGCACCACTTATCAAGCCTTTTGATCTCCTGTCAAATCTAAGTCAAATGTGCGTGTTTACCATAGTATGTCATCAGATTTAGAACCAATGTATTACTCTTAATAAAAACTTACTCTGTTAGCCAAGAAGTTCTGCACCCCTGTCGATTCTTGGTTCCCGGTCGCGGGTGGCTGTTTGGGTGCAGAAGCGTGGTGAACTGGACTAGTATTTGCAGACTGCACGCCAGATTTGTGTCGAGATCCAATTGTCGCGTAGTCATCAGTGTCACTTGCATTTGCTGAGTCCCCGCCCATAAGAGCAGCTAGTTCAGCCTTAAACAGACGTGGAGGTATAGGGGATAGAACCATATGGTGGTCGACTGGGGGATTGCTCTGGGATCTGTTAGATGCTCCCATAGCTTCGCTTCCTTGGGCCGGATTGACGTTTAAAACACGCCTGGGTGTGAGCGACCCGTTACAAAATGATGACATGACAAAAATGGACCACGTTTCAGCACATGGACCTAAGTAAATGGCACCATTAATCAAAAGTTCTAAAAATAGGAACAAAAGGTTAAATTCGTTAACAAACTAATGTTCGTAAAATGGCCGAGGAAGTAAATGAGCCGTAGTTCGGAATCGAGCTTAAAAGGCGGCCCAATAAACCTCGCTGTTGAAAAGAAAAAGCTAAAGAACGATTTGTTGAAGTACAGGAAGAAGGGAGACAGCAATAATGGCCAAGCATATAGATAACGTACACATAAACTAGAGGGGCAGCTAAATTAAGAAGACACCAAAACAGTAGGTATATCAGAGCCAAGGTGTGTTCACCCAAGCGAAAACCCTCTCTTACTAGCACCCCCTATGCCCACGCACTCATTTCATTCAATTTTCCTTCAATACTGTCTTTCCTATCTCTTCCCAGGTCTCCGCAGCTATATCAGCTCTCTTTCACTTGTCACGCAAGTCCACTTGAGTCATAGGCGACAAGAAGGAGTAAACAGGGTAACAACTGTCGCTCAAAACCTCTCAGAGGACCTCTTCAAAGGTAGCATAGCAAGCAAGACTAAATACGGAGCAACTGATGGGCGCACAAACCCCTTGCAAACAATCCCCGAGAGGCTTTTGAGTGTTATTTGATGTGTTGCTGCAGCCCATATGGAAGGTCATAAAGACAGGGTTGCTACAATGGAAATGCGTATCCCGCGCTTAGAAAGTAGAGTAAACAAGTAAACAACTTTGAGCCTGTTGGCATACATGAACTTTTGATACATTCCGAGTGAGGAGTCGTAAAATTGGAGTGCGCGTCGCAAAACGGTAATGATCAAAGAAAGTAATATTCATAAACACATGGATTATTATAATTCATGTAACAGACAAAAGCCACGATATTTTTAATGCAGTGTATTGCAACAAACAAAGCAAAGTATTCCAACATTAAAACACGAGCTTCAAATAAAAATATTCTGGTCAGATGTATAAACTACTTCCTTTGAAAGTGGCAATAGACCAAAAGTCTATAGCAGATAGGCGATAAAAACACTGTCGGTGAACAAGTGGTGAAACAATTCCTGGATATTTTGGTTAGAGTAAATAATACCGAGGAGACATTTATATCTGGATACTCGCAACGTAGCCGACATACACACTAATAGGAGCCTTGCTTTGGAAATAACAGGAACCCAGTTTTGATTAGACTATGTAAATTTGGGGTCTAGTAGTAAGGAGGCTGGCGCTTTTGGTAGTGAGAGTGGTTCGGATCCTTGTCGGGGGAGGAGGGGCGGAGAAATAATGCAAAACAAATTGCGTGCTTAACAGATCACTAATTGGTGCTCAAAATCTGCCCAAATTGTAGTCTCCTGAGAGTTTAAAGCGGACCAGCTACAGAGAAAGAGAATGGGAGATAGGGGAGAACATTTAAGCCCGGCCGGGCCCAACCAGCGAATATTAGGAAAGGTAAGTAAAGCTATACCCACAACATTAACACATCACTGCTACCACAATAGATGTATGCATATATGCATATTTATCAATCTTTACCACCACAAACACAACTGCTATTAATATAACTTCCACCCGTCTATTATACCTATTAGGGGGAAGCGCTATATAGCCAGGCGGAACTCAAAACTGAGGTTAGCTGGTTGACCAGGATTTTGAGGCGAGGAACTATTCTACACTTTTGGCTATTCGTATCATAGCCATACAATGTAGGGATAAGGGCCCTGGGTAGCTACAAGGTAGAAAGGTGCAATTAATACTTTCTCTCTCCTTCCCTTCTCACATCAATACAATCTCTTACAAACCAACAAACGACACAAAGAATGAACAAGTAAGTCATTCATAAAAGGGGAGAAAGCCCTATCAAGATGGGGGGGGGGGGGGAAGAAATGCTGGGACAAGTAACACTGGATAAGGAGAGGTATGCTTTAACATTCTTTGGGAATATTGCGGTGGCATAAACGTGCAATGAATCAAAATGATGATTTCTAAGTGCGTTTTGGTTAAGTAATCAGTGGCGTATTGCATCTAACAAGGAAAAAAGCAGGTTGCGATAATTTAAATTTGAATCAAAGGTAGGTTTTTAGGTCGAATGGGCCTAAGGAAAAGGGGAATCAAAGGGGGCGACAATAAGTTCAACTGTAAAGTTCAACTCACAATTTATATTTCTCCACAATTGAGCCAATTAAGTTACCTTTAGAACAATGCCATCTTCTAATATACATAACTCAAAAAACGCATTCTCGGGTTAAACTAGAATCGTATTTTGAAATCGTGCCTAATTCGTAACTTTCATGACAAGCATATCGAAAGAACACCTATCGCAAACTGCTTATTTTTAAATTTCAGGACGAAATAACTCCGAAAGCGTGGAGCAGTTAAATGAGAACAAGGAAACTGTTTAATTAGACTTCTAAACTTGGTCTATCTTTTTGAAGGTCCTTTTGTGACATCATAGATTAACTGAAGCGTACATAAAAAAGCCTCTGTTTATCATGAAGCACATTGTCAAGTGATAAATGCACAAACTCGATTAAATTCAACAAATTGAATAGAGCGATGATAGTTTGACGGTTTGCACAGTCTGTTGCACAACATTACGACATGCCTCACTATACCAAGATAAATCAGGAACAGACGACACAAGACATGCACTAAAAAGCCCAAAACAAAGCACCGGGGTCTGCTAACTGAATAGCTCCTGTTCTATTTCGAGCTAGTAGAGGTAGCGCAGGAGAGGGTGGTGTTTGGGGAGGGGAGGGGAATGGGGCGCCGTGTTACAAAAGGTGGGAGGAAAGGGGGGTCCAGTAGGGTAGAAATGTCATTTGAATTGATTTCTGAGGGAAACAAAGAAACCCAATCAAACACCGTTCCGGCTTGGTCTTGTTGCACTTCTTTTGTACTGAAGGGCTCACACAGTAGTACTAGCATAAATAGCGCTCAATTAGCCCAATCTCGCCATACAAATAAAAAAATGCATAGTTTTCCATCAAAAAGGGCAGCAATGCACTGCCCCAAAAATCAACCCCCCCCCCCCCCCACTTCTTAATGTCCATGTTGTCTTTCAATTAACCTGATTATAATGCTCGCAGGGTAAACAATATATTATTTTTAACCGTGCTACATTTAACCGTCATATAAATAGATAATCCACACATTTCGCATTATTTATTTACTCTCCAATGTGTAATAGGAGTTTATTTGACACATGGTGGTTAGTTCAGCTCCATAGAACTAACATGCCGCCGAGCCCACAACATCTGCAAAGTGACCCCTAGGCCAACTGGCAGTTAGGAAAATTGACATAGATCAAGTGCACCGTGTCCACTAAAGCGCCAATCACTCGAATCTCTTCACGTTTTACCAACAGCCATTTCAAACATCCCAATTTACATCTCACACAAACAAATAATCAACTAGCCCATCACTAGACCCCTCTCTAGTCTCCGATCCCCTCCTATTTTCCACTCAATCAATCCTACCTCTTCCTTCAACAGTGCTCCACATCCTAATTTCACTACTCGCTATTTTTGTGCAAAAGAGCGCTTCTAAATCAACTACAAAGCCTCCATCAAAAAGCAATTACTTCCACAAACACCTTCCGTATCTTCCGATCGTCAAAAGTATAACCAACACCACTTATGCTCTACTTAGTGCATCCTCAAATGGTCTACATTGGAAGAAACAAGGAGGATTGATGATGTTCATTTGCACAATGTTCCACATCCTCTCAAACAAATTTTATTTAAAAGTTACTTCAAAAGTTGACCCTAAGGAGCAAAGTTTGAAGCTTTGAAAACATGCTAAGAAAAAAAACAATTCATTCAAAGGCTAAATCCGCATTTAATTTTTGAAATTTTGACTTGGTAGAATGGATTTTCATTTTCACCAAATTGCGTTAGTAACAGTCGAGTCTGTTTCGATATTATTAAAAAATGAAAAAATTGACTGTTCCAAGAACTAAGAGATAATATCTTTACACTTCAATCAAAACAAACTGAAAATGAAAACATTCGCAAAATAAAACGGCTCGTGCGACTCGGAGGGAGGCTCATCAAGTTCCATCATAGTCCATGAAAGGAAAAAACATGGAATCAAGCCACTGCTCCGCAACTATCAAGGACCAAGGTGAAACAAAACGTCGTTTGCAAGCTCGTCAAAATTAAGTGTTATTAAATCATTTTCTGGTTAAATTTATAACTACGCCTGTTGCTCCGAAATCAATTTGACTATTTTAAAGGTCTTCGTTTCTTTAAATATACTTTTCCGCTTCGTTTTGCCAGTACGGAAATTATCCCAGTTTGCTGCTTTCTTTACTATGTTTGCATCTTATCTGAGGATAGACAGTTTATAACAAAAAAAATGAAGAGCGCCTCGTGTCCGGAATTTTCCTGTTGTGGTTTGTCTGCTTCTCCAATCGTGTATTTTGATAGATTTGCTAAGGTGTCAGGACAAAAAAACCCAATGCCAAAATACCCAATGTTAAAAAATACCCAAAAATTTATCCTAAAGTTGAAAATACCAGAACGATTATATAGAATAATATTTAGCTAGTGCATTTGGCCATGCCTCATGGCCATGTCCGTGCGACTTGATATGAAAATATCACAACCCAACATGTGATTGAATTATTAGCCAAATTATGAGAAAATATGCTTGCATTCGTGCGCTAATCTGTAATCGGATTAATGAACGAAAAGATCAGCGGGATTAAATTGGGTATAATGGCATTGGGTATTTGGACACATTGGGTATTTTTGCATTGAGTATTTTGTCATGCAATCACTTACAAACATTCATTTTCTGTTTATCTTTTAGGTAGCAAAATATCAGTTGCTTACATTAAATTCTCGAAGCGTTTCACCTCCAAATGAGGCCAACATAATCAATTGTTGCTACACAAGCCATATGTTTGTGCAAGTATTTTTCTTCTCCTATTCACTCAATTAATAATTATTTTCAGGATCATGGTTGTACAATATTTCTTTCAGCGATTTGTAGATATTATATTCAGAATTTAAATGATATCATTGGTTGATAGTTTGTATTCCAAATTCCTTGACAAAAAAGAAAAAGGTCGGGACAATCTATTTAACGTTTTGTCATGTTCCGCAGAATTTCTTTAATTGTGACCAAACATTAAAATTCAATAGCTACCAAAAAAGAAGTTGCATGCATCAAAAACCAATAGCTACGAAAAGAAATGACCTTAAAAACTAAGAAAACATCCGTGAACCACTGAAAGCAAAATTATAAGCTATTATAAGCTATTAAAAAAGATTGGAACGATTCTAATGGAAAAAAGCGAGAGCCCCTCAGGTCCAACAGATTAGAGAGCAAAAGAGCCGTCAGATTTCCGGAAAAACAACTCCGATGACCCCCTTGAGCCCCATTGGTATTGAAACTGAAGATGCAAATTAGTAAGCTTTTTCTTAGTTTCCGAAAGAGGTCAAATTTGGCGAGAAGTTAACTTTCGATTACAATACTATTTTACTTATTTTATTTTGTACCTTTTTTCGAAAGAATTCTAAAGGCAGGACATTAAGTTTAATAGAACAGCATTTAGCAGTAAACTTTGATTACTCTACACTGAGTCATTAAACGTTAAATCTTTGCGCCCAATTTTATCAAATTATCTCGTTTCTTCTGATTTTGAAACCATTTGAAACAAAGAAACAAATCGTTTTTCAATTTTAAAACTATAAAACAACTTGATTTTAAAACTACGCGCTTCTCACTCCTACTACTCCAACGAGACTCAGACTAAAACGGTAGTGAAATGCAGTGCATCAAACGCTTTAGGTATATACAAAACATAACCGACTAACGTCGGGCGAATTGCTCTCAAACGACCGGCGAGCGGTTGGCTTCGTCAGTAGCTAGCCACGGGGGGGGGGGGGGGGGCACCGGGGGCTGATAGGGGGGGGGGCAACAATGGGTTGTGGGCAACAGCGCGGTGGGGGTGGAGGCAATAATGGGGGTGGGGGTCAACAGGGGGGAAGTTTCAACCTCTAAGAACCGTCCTTTACACCATAAGTATAAGTCTCCAAAACAGTTTGAGCTGAAATAGAGCTGAAAGGCTCTAAGAGCACTTAAAGCCCGCTGGGTGCTACCTGTTTATCCCGTTTTTGAGGACGAAAAGTCAAAAGCGTCAGACGAAAAATCGGTCGCGCAAAAAATCGCACAAAAAAGACCGACAGGACTAATATAATTGCTACAAACTTCGTTTGAGAGCAATTAAAAATGTTACTCGATTTTTTGTTCTCCAACTCAGTGTTGCAATATATAAGACGTTGAGTTGTGGCAGATCCACTAGCGCAAAAACATGCTGTTCAATACTTAATGGACACTGAAGTAATTGCTTCAGATCTTCACAAACCTGTTTCAAAGACCAAAAACAAAAAAATTTGCATGACTATGGGCCGGTAAATTTCATATCAAGTCTGCTACCCCTTTTAAAAGTAGTCTAATCAGATTTTTTCCCCACAGATCTGGAAACCTACACTTATTGACTGAGCAACCTAAAAATAACAAAAATCGTCAGACAAGAAATATGCGACGAATATTAGGAAATCGGGCGTCAACTCGTTAACAGTTTGGGCTGGATCTAACATTGGATAATTCATCCAGCACACTTAATTATTTTGGCAATTCAACTAACGAATTATCCTGTATAATGAACAATGCAAAAAAAGCTACGTGGAGATCGGATTCTCTTTCAAGATAGTTCTAAGTAATTTGTATGGATTATTTGGATTTCGGTATTTTTTAAACTCGTCAATCGGTATTTTTTAAACTTAACCTCCGAAAAACGGGTAAGAATTGCTTCTCCATAATTTCAGTTCAAAATTCTTAAAGTTAAAGGTGGTGCCAAATATTTTCTACTAGTCGAAAAAGAAGCACGTATTTCCTCTAGAGCACTGAATTTTTCCGCCATCAAATCAGTACAACGGACACGGTGCAACTTATAGGATTCAAAATATTCAATGTTCTTACATTCCGTTTGGCTATTGCCACAGAAAAATTTCTAACTCCTCTATTGTAGGGGGCATTAATTCTATCAGGGGGGTTGGAAAATGTCCGAAATTCTCTTCCCTCTCACAAATATTTTAAATTCTCCCAATGTACACCTAAGACCTGTAAAAGGTGCCTTGTTACTGGGAAACTACAGTTGGTTTCTCCCAAAATCACTCGTTTTCAGCCAAATTTGCATTTATCTAACAGGTGAACTGATGATACTAGTTAGGCAAATATTTCGAAAAGTTGCACCCCTTTGGTGCTTGTAAGATCAGTCCAAGTTTTGTCTTTCATCAGTCCGTTTTGCTTTCATTGCTGTTAAGCGCACGTGGCTTCATGGAATTCAGATGATAAAAGGATTGCTGCTCTTGAAATTTTTGTTTAATTTATTGTCTTACTGTCTCTGTTCGTCTCTAAGAAAGAAGAATTCAGTGAACTAGATATAAACTTGTTTGGCACTTTTTAAATAGAAATATTGTTGTTGTTTTTGAGGATAACACTGCCAAAATTGTTAGAGATTGTACTGAGCGTTGTCTCAATTATCGGATCTATTCTGTTTCGGCCCCCAGCGTTATTTATGACCCCCAGTTACAAATTATATGTTATATAGCACGTTACTATGTAAGAAAATAGCACGTGCGCCTGGGGATCACAAAATATTTATGCTCACAAAGCTGTAAGCTGGAGGATAGATTTGTTGGTATAGAGATAGGTTTGTGGAAGATCTGGACGAGAGGGGTCCAAATCGCCAGGTTGGAGGAGGGTGGACGGGGTGTCGCTTCGTGGGATTGTTTCCTAAAAACAGTTTCACACCCGGAAATTGTTTCCTAAAAACAGTGTCAGTGAATCGCATAATTAGAGACTAGTCGTAAGGCTCTAAGAGAGCTACTTGGCCACTTAATGACCTCCGAGCGCTACCTGTTTATCCCGTTTTGAGGACGAAAAGTCAAATAACTTAGACGAAAAAACCGTCAAGCAGAAAATCCCATAAAAAAGACCACAGGACTAATATAATTGCTACAAACTTCGTCTGAGAGCAAATAAAAACATAACAGAGTAACGTCGAAGTGCTCTCGAACGACTAGTGGGACCCTGCTTCAATGTGGGGAGGGGAGGGTGAGCTTGAATGGCACTAAGAAATTCACTAGGCGCTTCAAATATCATCTGAGGTTAATATATACCATTAGCTGCTTGAAATTGTTAATGGGAGAGAACTTTAGATCACGCAAAACGCAGAAACTCAGGGGCGTAAAAGCCGCTCGAAAAGTCAGAAAACGGTCAGGCAAAAGTCTTGCATAAAAAGACGCACACGTTTACAATAAATTCTTCTCTTCGAGAGCAATAAAACATTTTTAGCAACTTTAATTGAAAACAATTTAATCGGCTAATTTGAGAGATTTTTCTATAACTATAAAAATTGTTTTGTTATAGCATCTGAAAACGACATTCTCTTAGATTTGGAAGAGAATATAAGTCTTCTGTTGAGCTAAAATACAATGCAGGAAAAAACTTAATCGGATGACTTAACTTTTTGTAAACGTCAATAGTTCAAGAAATCACAAAGCTGAAAACGTCTCAACAATTGATGAACAAAAAGAAGCAGGACATCATACTTCTGCATTGCAGAAAACCAAAATTAATTTAACGGAATGTCTTCAAACATGAATAGCAGACCTTCTGCCATGCAAATCTTCTAAAACTGTATTCAAAAATTTTGTTTCGCAGCATCATCAATAAGTATTTGAACATAGCAAGCTCGATTGATCCAAATTAAGAGGCTGAAGTGGGTCCCATTTAGTTACTTGCGTTTAATAAATTTTATGCCATCCACAAATAACAAAAACGAAGTTTCTCATAGCAACACAGGGCTTGCACAGTAAAAAAAAATGAAAAGCAATTACTAAAGTAAGCGTTTTCAATCAGACGGAAATTTTGCCAGCAGGGAAAATGAAATACTTACTTTTTACTCTTCTTTTTATACGCACAGAAACACCGCTTTTTCTTAACTCAAAAAAATACCAAAATATTGGGATAATCGTGACAATGACGCTCCGAAAAACACCTCATTTCCTTGGTTTTCTCAAGTAAAGTTTTTGATTTTGCGGCGTTAGTGAAGAAACAAGCTTCATTTTGTCGGCGGACTGACAAAAATTTTTCAGTAGTATCGCGATTTTGGAGTTTTAACAACTGCAACTTAATTTTCCCATGTGTCACCTTTTTGAAGTCTAAAAAACATCACATTGTTTTAGAATTAGCATGAGTATATCTGTGAACCTAACAACTTTTCTTGACTAAAAAAATAAGTTAAAAGCTCATAAATGAATTGTATAAAGCCAAATAGGCGTGCGAAGTACAATCCCAATAATTTTTTGAACTTGACATTTTTCTTTAGTAAAATTTGCAAACATGTAAACATGTTAACTTTGATTTATGACAGTTTGATTTCAAAACCTTAATTGACATTTCATTAGGTAAAAAAAATTGCTCCCTCAGTTACATAATCTTTGTAACTCCTATTGATTTCAAAATCAGATCTCCAGTTATGTAGGTAAAAATATTGGATAAGATGAAAATCTAAATCAGATGAAAAACTAGCGACCATAAAGTCGGATTAATTGCTCTCAAACGCCGGGCGGGGTGGAACATGATCCAGTTTCTCCTGCTTCAAGGGAGGGAATCAAACTTTACTAACGGCTTCAATTTTTTTTATTTGGAACCCCACACAAAATGTTATCAAATAGTTATAGGTACTCCCGTACTCCAAAAATGACTGACTGGACTTAAATAAATCTGTAAATATGATAAAACATTAGAGGAACATGTAAGTCGGCATTTTAGTTGTTGCAAAATAAGTATGAATAGGGAAGGAATATAAGATCTTAACTGCCGTTATAAAGGGTTTACTCCAAAAATGACTAACCCAAAAATTCAGCTCTTCGTTATCTTAAAATGTTTACCGGTTCTATGGGCTAAAAAAATTCCATAGTTTGGCTAAGACTTCGCTTCTGTAATATCAATTGTTTAGTCTTCTTGTTTTGTTGAAACAATAAGCGCTTTACTCATTTTTGTCCAAGTTTCCGATGCTCGCCGTTGAACTATTTCCGCACGGAAAAGTATGGCCCGAAAAATTTGCGACTTGATTAGATCAAATTTAGCGTTTTTCAAGCTTAAAGTGTTGATCGGTACTCTAGGATCCAATAGATTGTTCCATTTCTCAACACCCTTAACTATCAATGATCTACCCTATAAATTTGGATCTGATTTTGTTTATGGTAAGTCAGTTGCTTAGTCTTCTATTTTAGTTAAAATAATAAGCGCTTTGCTAATTTCTATATACAATTTCTTCTATATCCAATGTGTTCTTCAGTATCCAATTTTTTGGAAAGCAGGAGAATTCAGGGAAGTTAGAATTCTCCAAAATAAGTTATCTTTGAAAACATTCATCCAAAATTCATAAGAAATAACCATTTCACAAATTTCAAAACCGCAAAACGTAAAAACCAATTTCAAAAGAAAACAATTCCGTTACATGTTAGCCACACTTCTGAAGCCCAGAACAAAAATTCTCAGAAGTCTTCAAAGCCATTAGAAAGTGACTTAAAGTTTGCCAATATGTTCAAAACCAGTATTCTGATTTTTAAATGTAGCAAGTAGCCCAAAACTTCGAAAAACAATAAAAAATGACAACAAATTTTTAAAAACTTAAAAAAGTTCATTACAAATTTGTGTGAAAATAACGATAACCGATACACATCCTCGAAAATTTGCACCTCAATTTACATTATACAACAAAGAAGACCTAGTTGAACTAAGACGAACCACGACTGAGGACCAACTACCAAAAATATTAGAAAAGTTTTGGGGTGGCGGGTCTGTTTTGTGTGCTTTTGAGCGTGCATGCGCACTTTCAAATTACACTACACTTACCTTTCTAAAAGATGTATCTTAACTAAAATACGTATCTAGAATCTGTTATCTTAACCCTATAGAATCTTACACCAAGCATCGAGGCGTGAAAAGTTTGAAATGGAGAAATTGTGAAAAAGATCAAAATTGCGAAAAACGGCTCATTTTTTCGGGAAATGGAAAATTCTACACAAAATTCTCAATAACTTATTACTACCACTTTTGTCTCTCCACAAAAGATATCCATCGACCAAAATTGGATTTACAGAAAAAGTCGGGCTAGTATATGGCTCCTAGCCCCAAAATAAATTTGAAGGGTCGAAACGACAATCAACTCCACTAGCTAACCGGGAATTGTACCAATACAAAATTTGTTCAATTATAAAACGCAGCAGCAGCAGTAATTTTTCCATCAAAAATCACACTAAACTATGAATCAATTTCGAATTTCTGCACAAATTTTCCCGTGAATTTGCTTTCTTCTTAGAACTCACATAGAGTGCAGATGGGATTAGGTTGTTTATAACCTAAGGTTATAAGGTAAACAAGTATAATTCAAATGAGAAAACATAAACCGACTAACGTCGGATGGATTTCTCTCGAACAACAGGCGGGGCAAAAAATACGACTAGGGAAGAACTCGAACTCGCGTCCTCCTCCGCCCTAAACTGAATGAAGCACTTACCACTCGCCTTTCAGGCCTTACGATCCCCTAGCTTACAATCGCTTTAATTTTTGCAAAGCACGCTTAATTTCTCAATAAGTGCATTTAGATCAATAAGTCAATCGTGAAAAAGTCACTTAAGAAGTGACTCGAAAGAATAATCTAGAACAAAACGGTCAAGCAAAAATTTCGCAGAAAAAGACACGTTTACAAAAGTGCTTCAAATTTTGTGCGAGAGCAATTAAACATGCTAATTTGTCCTATGAGAGGAGGATTCGATATGGCTTGTTTTCACACAGCAGCTTTGAAATATATACCATTTACGACAGCTTTGTAGGAGCTGCTAGGGCCTAAAATCTGATTGCTTTTATACAAAGAAGCATTCGAAATCAAATTACTTATTGAAATAAAAGAATATCAATAGAAGAGAGGTCAAAACATTTGAAGGAACAAACTATTGAAATGAGAAGCAGGAATAAACCAGAAATGAGAAGCAGGAATACTGGTTTTAAACTATTGAAATGAGAAGCCTTGTGTTTAATCTGTTAAAAAATTTTGATCAACAATAAATTTTGTTGGTTCAAAATTGTACGTTCACTGTTATAAACATAAATGATTTTGGCATGTAAAATTTACATTAAAATACACTTCTGATTGCGTAATTTGAATGTGGTTTCTTATACTGATCAGAATTTAAGTGTTTCTTTTTTTTAGGATTCGCAATTAACAGCTGAAACTTCGTTTGAGATCACTTAATAATATCATAAATTGGGGAGCAATAAGGCATCTGATCTTCAAAAACAAACAACGGCTCGCGTCATAGCGAGCAGGAACAGACCGTACCTCGCTGGTTGAACAAAGTTTACAATTAAGTTAGCTGAGGACGTTTACAATGTCACCATTCAAAAAACTGTTTACTCAAGTTAATAGTAATACGGAAGTTTGGTAGATCCGTTTCCATAAATTATTAGATGATGACGCAGATAAAATCGTATATCGCGCCAAACAATTGATCAAAAATTTATTAATTTGCAACTAGAGTAAATTTCAAGATGAAATTCTGCTTCTGAGCTGTTTGACGAGCAATGTAAAAATGAAGAATAGACGACATATGTCGTGCCCGTCAGGAATTTTCCACTTTTATGGACAAGAATAAAACTCACGACGCCAATATTTTGTGCGGTTGAGTTAAGTCCGCCATCACGCTCCTTAAAAACTTCTTAATTTTCACAGAGGCAAATATTTTAAATAAATCTCAAAACAGCAAAGTAAAAACGCTCCAAAGACAATACAACAAAACGGGGCAATTATTCTGAAGTGGATAAAGAAAAATGATAACAAAAAGTGGTTACGCTATTCAAAAGCTCTTTGAGACGCTATAGTTGATACGGGTTCCGTTATTACTGTAGCGTGATATAGTCTGGTTAATGCAGTTGTTCAATCACAACCAAGCATGCAGCCTAAGGATATATTCCTAACATAATTTACGATCAAGGCTATCAATGCAAAACAGGCCATGTGTAAAATTATACGGACTGTGGAAGAAAAATTGTTGTGACGTTACCTGGTCTTGATTGGGCGTGCCAGGTGATCGGCGGGTAGGAAACCAGGTCAGACAAGGTGAAAAAATAAACAAGGGCGATAGTCCAAGGAACGCCCCGTTATTATATGCGTGGCAATGGAAATAAAATGGATGCTGCTATCACATTAAGACAACGAAACCTTTCATCTAATCTTCACATCAAAGAAAAGTAGGAGCCGGGGCAATAAACAGCTAATTGCACTGAAAACAAAGCGATAATTCCCAGACGTAGATATAAGTTAGATGAATACTGGTCCCTGGTAACAAATAGAAGATTGTGCAAACGATTGCACATTCAGACGAAAATTCCACATCCGTCCTTTCGATGACGATTTAAAAAACTCACTTGACCCCACTATTATCACCCATTAATATTATCTTTTGATGTAGAACGTGAGACGTACTTCCCGCTCTCTGAAAAAAAACCGGAAAACTGCCCCTAGACACTCGAAAATGCAAAATTGAGGTTTAAAAATTTTCCATTTTAATTTCGATTACTCAAAAAAAATCCTAAGCATTTGGAGATATCTTTCAGCTTAAAACTTGTAAATACAACCGACTACACTCAGAATTACAAACTGGCTCTAACAGTAGCGCTCAAACCACCGCTAATTTAACAAAACAAAATTTCAATTTAAAAACATAGCACGCAGATTGCCTAACAAGTGCCGCAAAATAGACTGACGAGATCAAGTTAAGGGCCAACAAGAACGGAAGGAAATGATTCAGAAAAAATGATATCCAAAAAATCTGATTCTGCCAACAAATTCTGTACTTAAGTTTAAACCAATTAGAAGAAGCATAGCCGGCAGATGGCATTTCAATTTATGGCCTTCCATGAATTGAAACAACTAAAGAAATAATATAGACAGATTGACCACCAATCCTTTAATAGATCAGTAGACTTTTTGGGTTAGATTCGGACTGTCAATTTATGACACATACGGTCTATAATGAAAAGCCCTAAAAGAGTTTTTTCAAAATTGATATTCGAAATCAAAAACTCAAACCTCTAATACTCAAGATGTAGGTCATATACATTTGGCACTACTTAGAGGCACATATTGATTTTTAACTAGTAAAAGTTCAATAAACTTAAAGTTCATTAAGTTAGTTCAAAAGTCATTTTTTAGTGAGGTAAGTCACGCAATTGACCTAAAAGCAGAACAAATGACGTCAGGCACACAAAGCACTAGAAATCACTGAAATTGAAAAAGTCAGGTCGCAAGAATCATCGATGGAGACGACGAGTTGGAAAACATAGTAGGACAAGTCCTGACGTACAAATAAAAAATTTTCATTGACTAAACAAATATCATAGAAGGGACTATGAGTGAATTGCGAAAACCATTTCTAAAAAAATCAGATCAAAAAAATTTAAAGAAAAAAGAAAATCAATGTCAAAATGCCGAATGTGAACAAAAAACCACTATCGAAAAATAGAAATTTGGTTCAAACAAATAAGTAGGCCTAGAACGAACTATGAATGGATTGGGACAACCATTTAGAAAAAAAATCCAATCCAAAAAACAGTAAAAATCAAAGTGAAATTGCCGCATGTTAACAAAAAATCACTAGCGCGAAAGTCAATTTTTGTTCAAACACCGTTTTCTCACTCTACTTTAAAATTAGAGTGAAAAAAATTCACGCCGCAAACCTAGTCGCGTTTTCGCTCCACTTCCTGTTTCGGCGTGACAAAAATCACCACTCCAATTTTGTCTTCAAAAATCATGAAAACGTGTGAACAGATCTTAAAAAAAGACAGCGCCCCAATACAAAAAAATACGATGTCCCCAATAATAGCCGCTATCGTTTCGCGGCTATAAATCAAAAACTTGTGTTTTTTGCGCAAAATAGCATCCAAAATGATCTAATTTGACCTCAATTGAATTTCGATTAAAGTTAACATTCTCAATTCAGATTTAACAAGCTAATCCAGAAGCTAAAGCATTTTTCGAGTGAGGTTAGTCATGCATGATGAAAAGAATGATCACTCAATTGACCAGGAGACTCATATCAAATTACGTCAGGCATACAAATTCAGCTGATAAATGGCAGAGTTACCGAAAATGGTTTTTTTTACTTCCAATAGGTCACACCAAGAAGACAAGCGACTTACGTCATAATCTTCATCTGCTTCTGAAGACTGATCGGAGTTGTCACCCAGACTCAACAGATTGTTCGCTTCACTCAGCAATGCACTGATGTCCAGCGGGCCCTCTTGCTTTGTAGCTTTTGCTGGAGCTTCTGACTTCGCAGCTGCAAACGCATAAAATATCACAAATTTCTCATCATCAGCCAATTGCAGTTACAATAATCTTTTTGTTTGGGTTGAGGGTGCAAAAGCTGTTTGAATTTTGAACAATGCAGGAATTTAGAGCCACTATTATGAATCCAAAAAATCGATAAGCGATGTAAAAGCAATTGCATTTGAACATCAGCGGGACTACAGCACTCGGCTCATGCGTCCTGGTCGGTCTCTAATAACCAGATAAACAACTTTCGGGCGCTGCAAGTGATGGGAAGGGGTCATGTTTTCGAGGGCTGGACGAGAGGGGAATCCAAACCGCGCCACAGGACCGTGGACTGGTGGTGTGTTGTGAGGTGGAATGCGGGGGATGGGGGTGAGTCGGGGGAATGGGGATGGTAGTGAGTGAGGGGGGTGATTGCGGGGTCAAACTTCTAAGATCATGAACCGTGAAATTAAGAAACATGAAATTGTCTCCTCGAATCAAATTTGGTGATTCGCATTCTTAGGGTTTAGTGAACCTTAATGCCCTCTGGGCGCAACCTTTTTATCCCGTTTTTGAGGACGAAAAATCAAATGCGTCAGACAAAAATTCGTTCAAGCGAAAAATTGCATAAAAACATGGGTGGTAGAATACCGGAAACGACTCGGAGATTAGTACAACATAAACTCATAACTAACCTCACCTAATTCAGAAATATCAAATAAGAATTAAAAACAGTCAAAAACTTTTAAAACCTAGTTAGACACAATTTTTAGTTATTAATGTGTGTAAGGGGGCAGATAGATGGGTTGGGGGTAGTCAGTTGGGAGATGTAGAAGGCAGCTGGTATGTAGAGGGTTTGGTAGGTAGGTGCGGGGGTCGGTAGTTTAGATAAGAAGGAGGGACTTATATGGGAACAAAAATCCTGAAAATGACCTCTTCACCTTGAACATTACCAATTCCTAATTACTATACATTATAAAGTAAGCTAATGTTAAAGCCCAATGTTCGAAAACAGACGTCAAAGTTCAAAAACGGAGGTAAATGGTCGAAAATGAAGTCAAAATTCAAGCCACGAACAAACTTGCTTCAGCTAAAAAAAACCCACAGATCACCATAACTCCTCATAAGTAGACAACAGGAGTCATAAGAAGACAACAAGATTAATATAATTGTTTCAAACTTTGGTTGAGAGCTACCCCCTCAAAGACTTAATTATTGCCACACTTTTTGAATAAAGAATGGGAGAACTATAATAGCCCAACTTTTTTGTACCGACACTTTTAGGGCAACCCAGACTGACATACGCGGTATCAAATAAATGCTCTCTCCATCTAGAGTTTCACTAAAAAAACAAAGAAATTTGACTTTGTTTGCAAAAATTTTGACATCATTTCATGTCAATTTGGAATTATCTGTGGCCAAACTTTACAAAATAGTTTTTTTAATGATGAATTGGGACAAGTTAAGGCCTTTTTGAATGGGATTCTCCGACAAATAAATACGTTACTTCCCGAAAGTTCTGTCTATAATTTAATTAGATAACAAATTTGCAAAATAGGAAATTTTAGCTGCAACTCTCATGTCATTTGAGCATAAACTTTGATGAAATTCTTCTGAAATTAGTTATTTCGAACAAAAATGAAATAATTGAAATAATTAGACACAATTCGTAGGAAATTACAGAACAACAAACACTATCTGTCTTTCAACTTCAGCTTCTAGACAATTTGATCAATTTTTTTGAGTTATTACACCTTTAATTCGTTCATTTTGCTTTTTTCAGATTTTGAGAAATAAGGAGTAAATTACAGAGAGATCAAAAAATGATTAAATGTTCATGAAATTACGCTTAATTGTTCGCGCTTTGAGAAAAATCGCAAAATTAATGAACTATGAAACTTTAAAAAATTAAGAAAAATTTTCTGCTTTAGACACAGCTTCATCAAGAGGCATATTAAACAGGACGTTAACCAAAAAAAAAATGCGGTAGTGCATTAAGTATCTGTTTTTTCGACCACGAGATTCGAAGAAAAACTTTTAGAAAGATTTGATTCAGTTTGATCATTTCTTGAACAAATTGTATCCTTTTTGGTTTCTGGTGGAGTCAGTGACAACAATTTGTTCGGGCTGTTATGAGCAGCCTCACATACTCAGTCGGTTATTAAATTGGGCGTTTGTTTGAACGCCGTCTCTTAAGTTCCGCTCACACATTTTGCTTCTTTGGAAAGCCGAAGCACATTTCAGAGCTCTTATTCTAAATAGTGTGCTCTGCTGAACGCTTATAAAAAATAATTATGCGTTAAAAATTTGAAGCAATTTTTGTCAAGAAGCCTTGTTGAATTTATTATTTTCCCCAGAGTTATTTTGTCATTACTTATTTTAAAAGCGCTTGGTGTTTAATTTCCTATGGCACCAAAATTACTCAGCGCCCCAAAATATTTTTGCCCAATCAGTTTAAAACCACCTCCGCTTTAAGATAGAATTTGTTCCAAAAAAAAATCATTTTCTTAATTGCTGTGGTTCATTTGATTTATTGTAAACCAACTCGCCTCTTTTAAAACAACCAGAAAGCCAGGCGTTTCTTGAATACATTGAATTGTAGCTCACTTGTTTTGCTATATTTTTTCTGTCTTCAAACAAATCATTGTTTCGTTTAAATTGCTTTTGCCGCTTTGTTCAAACATTTTGTATGAAATCCTTTTGACTCCTACAAGGCGTCCACTCTAATTAATATCCTTTTAAAAAGAAGATTCTTATGAAACAATTGGCAGATAATTATGTCACATTGTTTCCCGGCTGCAAGAAATAGCAACAAACGAGTCACATGGGACACCTAATATGTAAACAAATGATTTACTGTACAGTAAAGCTGCATGTTTACAACAACGTCTCACAGATTTACATTGTGTTGGGGATGCTTCAATGATAAGCTTGCCAATAAACTTCCTACCATTAAGCACGGTCGTCACTTATTTCGAAAGAATGTAGCCTTTCCTCTTTTGCTAAATTCGTTATCTACAAACAGGTTTTTGTTCAATTCAACCTACTTCTGCCATTTCAACAAATTGCTAGATATCTTCTTGACTTCTTGACATTTTCATTCTTTCATTCTATCTAAATTTCTGTGAATTATCGAATTAACTAGGACAAATTGAACGAAAGTAGTTTGCTTTAGTGTATAACAATGAAGCAACTGTGAAAAAATAACCAGGGCTTCAAACAGCCCTTTTGCGAACACTCAAATGTATACAGGGCGTTGGTTTTTTGGTTTCATGGTTTTTGAGTTGGTTTTCAACTTTGATAATTCCAAAGCCCTTCTTGCTAGTATTTTAGCCAACAATGAACTCCCTAAAAAAAGCACACAGCATCAAATACAATACTTTGACTGGGAGTGAATCAAAACAAACTTTCAAAACCTGTAAAAGTTTTCAAAAGCTGTAAAAAGTTAAGCAAAAACCGGATGATAGGAACCACAAAGAAAAAAAGGAAGAAAAATAGGAACCACAAAATGACAATTTGGCAATTAATTGATTTATGCTCCTGTAATAGCAACAACCTTGTGTTCAGTTGCTCTTTTCCCAGAAAGCTTGCTATGGCTAATCTTCATGAGTCTATATAGACTTTTTGTCCTTATAGACTAATCTTCATGAGTCTATAAGGACAAAAAAATTGTTCTGGGACCAAAAATTTTTCTCTATCAAAAGGCAAAACTCGTTTGTTAGATTAGCGATACTAGATTGGAATGAACTACCCAGCGAAATTAAAATCAAACAAGACAAAAAAAAAGTTTCCCCAAGCAACTTAGAACTTTCTTCTCCTCAGCTTACAAAAGGAACCCTTTTTTGTGGAAGGTTACTTGTTCAACATGGCGTGACTTTAAATTTGGAAAATGAATTAGAACTACTGTTTACTGGTTGGGTTGACTTTATAAACTTAATTAATTTTTATTTTGAGATATGCGACATAATTCGAATTTAACTCAAGTTTTCTGTTATAATATGTAAATAATAAATCCATTTAAATAATTACACTGCCGGACTAATATCAATTGTAATCGTTGATGTGGATCGGAATTCAGTGTTTTTTTTATGGCAAAAAATTAATTTTTGCTAGGGAAGTGAGTGAGGTTGGGTGGAGTGGGGGGGTCAGATTTTAAGAAAGTTAGTAATAAGTAAGTTTATACACAAACATATATGAACAATATGCATTTATTAAAGCTAGCACAGCTATGGTTTGAAAGTATTACGTGTTATAAAAAAATTTGCTGCATATAACGTAAGCAGCAATGAAATTTCTGTATTATCATTTTTTGTGTTTTCGGCTACAATAAGGTCTCGATTTTTTAATTAATTTTTAAGAAACTATTCTGAAAATGCCTTCAATCTATCTAGACACTCTTGTTTCAATGAAATGCAAATATCGCTCTTACAATTGGCCAAAACTTAAATTTGGGGGTGCTAAATTAACGGCTATATAATGCTTGGGGGGGGGGGGGGGGGCTAGCAGAAAAGATCTGAAGCAAGCTGCCCTTACATGAAATTATCCTGTTTCTCATAATTTTCCTCACATTTCCTACAGGAAATAGCGGAATAAATATACGAGGCTGTCTTATTACGGTATCATATTAAAGCTTTTGAACCGCAAATTTTAACGATATAACTATTAAGTATATTCTAGCAATCTGGAAATCTCTAGCCAATAGCAGTGTCAATAGCTAAAAAGCCTTAGCTGAGACATTCATTGATGCTCAAAACATGGAATTATTTTAGGAGTTTTCGAGGTGATTGGATTGAGAATTGTGAATTTTTCTTTTCACAAAGGATCATATTGTTACACCACTCATTAAGTCGCATATGTTTTACATGTGTATTTTATTCTAACAAGTTGCTTTCTCTAAAGCTAGACAAAATCAGCGGCAGCTATTTTGAGCCATCTTCAAAACTTAGCAAGCTGTTTAAATTTGCAAACAGAGCCAGAATATGTTAGTCAAGCGCCAGAACATGTTGGTTAAATGATCAAATATTTTTTTCAAACTAATTGTCAAATGAGCTGTTTGATTTCGATCGAGCGTTTATTAATAAACACGCAATTGAATTTGCAAAGTTTACTTCAGTGGATGCCGCGAAATGGCAAGAGAGACCATTCAATTTAATTTGTCGCAGAATACCAAGCATAGCTGGAAGAATGCCAGAAAATAGCCGCAGACCAAAAAACTTCTTTATACTAGAAGCTGATATGTTATCTTTTGATCAAGAATCTAATTAACTTATTGCTGCTTCTATTAGCTGCTCTAAAAAAACTCTACTTAAAGTGATACACGCTTACTTGACCTTATTCCTTTGAATTACAGCACAGAAAAGTCATTTTCAGGGTGCGGAAGCCATTTTTGAGAGTGAGGCAAGTTAGGTGTGACAAAAAAATCAAATCATGCTAATCAACAAAAAAATCGCTCAATTAAGAGTGAAAAATGGCTTAACGCAGACGATTGCAGGAACGAATGAAAAGCAGATTTGAACAAATTGTGACGCATATGGTCGTAACAAAAATCTTGACATCAAAATAAAAAAACATAGGACAAATACTGAGACAATTCAAAGAATTTTCGTTAGTTACACAAAAAAAATCTAGAACCAGAATGGACTATGAATTGAATGCTAAAATCATTTTTAAAAAATCAGAAAACTTAAAAAATTAAGAATCCAAGAACTTCCGCATGTGAAACCAATAGCGAGAAAGCGAATTGTTGTTCAAGCACCAACTTCGCGCTCTACTTTAAAATAAGAAAATCACGCCTCAAAACAATTTGCTTTTTCGCTCTACTTCCTGTTTCGTCGTGATAAAAATCATCACTGGCATTTGACTTCAAAAAATCAAGAAAATGTGTGAACAGATCTTAAAAACATAGCCCAAAGAATTCCAGAAATGAACAGAATTACAGAACCAACTTTATTATACGTCTCCAACTTTATTATACTACACAAAAATGAACAATAACAGGAAAACATAGAAGTAACTCACAAAAACTTATATAGCATCTGATAGTATCTGTAAATTGCGAATCCAAAACTCTATTGGCAAAAAGACCCTGTAAAACAGGTAGTTTGCAACAAAAATAATATCAATTGATAGACAATCTAGGAAAATGGGTTCAAAGAGAAAACAGAGGAAAAAGCAGGTGAAGGATAAAATCGAAAAAAAATATACTCTATAAAATTCTCTAACAAAGTTCTCTACAAAAAGCCACTTCATAATCAATGGTCTCAGAAAAATTTTCACTAACTCTTTTGCTAGGCCAATCACATTCAAAACGCGGCAGAGAAACAAAACTACAAAAAATGCAAAGAATTTAAAAAACCTGATTAAAAAAACAGAAATATGTATTAATTATTGGAGTAAAATTACCGTCTGTAGCCTTTAAGTGTCGCTTAATAGCATCAACACATACATAATAGCTTTTATATGAGAATTGATCAATCAAAATTACAGCGAGAAGCATAAAATAACAAAAAATACGCAACCTTAAGAGAAAAGCTTTAACAAAAATTCTCGATTTTTTCCCCAAAACAAATCAAAATAAAAAATCAATCAATATGAAGACCACCAAAGATGCTGGAACAACTAATTTCATGAGAGTTTGCCATAAGAGAGTTTATAAACGACCTGGGATCTATGATCTTCAGCTTATCTTAAGGTAAGACTTGTAAATTTCGAGTCGTAGATTTCGATAAGGATGTTTCTTTCGTTTCTTGTCAGAGCTGCATAGAAAAATTTACTGTTAATTCTCACCGACCGACGAAAAGCTCCCTGTTAGAATTCTTCTTATGCAAGATAACCGAGTACAAGCCATAATTTATTAATATTGCCATTTCTGGTGGCAGGTGCAGACAATTGAGCTATCAATTGGGACATTAATTGGCAAATAAAAAAAATAATCTGTTGTTTGTTATCGATTGCAGTCTCCAAAGTGAAATGGAGATTTTGACCAGTTGCCCACAGACACCAACGACAACACCGGATCTTTAAATATCTTTTACAGTGAAAGCAAAGAAGAACTTCAGCTCACATCCACCTGGCTCCTATCTTTCGCCTTCTTTTACATCTTGTTATGCCATTTCAGATTATTATTTTCTCGACCTCCGGAAAATTTTCAATGATTCGTTGAAGACCGGGCTTTCCCCAGTCCTTTAAAATAGTCATTGTTAAGCCCCATTTGAAAGCAAAATCTGATAATGAATATTTTTCGATACGACCTATCTCACCGAAATTACATATCATATCTAGAAGGGGAGGCTTTTAAGCGATAGCGTAAACACCTTGAAGATAGCAGTCTAATTGGTAAATGCCAAAGGGCCTATAGAAAGTTTTTTTTTCAACAATAACAGCCCTAGTTAAGGTGACTAATGATTTGCTCCTTAATTTAGACAAGACAAGCACTTTTTATATTGGACTAGATTTATCAGCTGCCAATGACCCTCTTGATCATGAATTACTTCTTTCGATTCTTGAAAAAGTTTGGGTTTCAAAAAAAAGCACTAAGCTTTCTAAATAGTTTTCTGAGTAGTAGACTCAGAAAGTGTTAACTGATGGTGAATATCCGATGCCGAGAGTCGCTTAGCAAAAGTTTTTTATGCATACTTTTCTCGCTATCACTAAAAACGATATGAACAGAAGGCAGCTCTCTCTTCCCTCTGCACTTCAGTTTCCTCCACCGCTTGTCCTAAACACTTAGATTTTCACATTCGGCATTGACTTTCACATGTTTTTAAATAAACTCCAAAATTATCGATCTAGAAAACAAGCCGGAATAATTCGGGAAACGACTCGAAGAAAACATTAACCACCCTAACTGACATAAAGAACGTCCTACTGATCAATTTAAACCAAAAACAGGAAATGGACAATAGTATATGACCAGCAAAACTGCTAAAGCATCTGCTAAAACTTGTTGTCAAACTGCGACTCTAAAACAACTACTAACAAAGGACAAGGCGAAATGGTTAGTTCCCATTCATTAAGCGACTACCAATGGACAACAAAACCAACAGATCAAATTTTTGAAGAGAAAACAAAGGGAAGGGAAAGGAAACTAAGGGCAATCAAAAATTCTTGAAAATTAGCCACAAAATGCTAAAACGGTAACTCCCGGCTGTTATTTTGTAACAATTTTTATTACGTCTTCTGCTCAAGCATTCACCAATCCAACACTTGGTAAAAATATACCGAACAATAAATACGCAGGAAATAAAAACTGAAGACTATAAAAGAAGTGTCCAAAAAGCAAAATGCTTAAAATAGCTCAATATTGAATATTTGCTTCAGAAGCTCAGCAACGCTTCCAGAATCACTAAAATTTGTTAAGATAATTGAGAGGAAAATCTTTAACTGACAAAACGGAGTATAAAACTAAAAACACTTAAAAACGCCACATCTGATGAGAAAAAAACTATTTGGTGTATAAGAACGCCATAAGTATGAATCGCCTTCTCAAAACCCAATCAAAATAGTAAAACAAAGAAATATGCGGACAACCGCCAAAAATTCGCCTAAAAATCGGCCAAATAAGCTGGAAAAATCTCCCAAATTATAGCACAAAACTCATAAAAATTACCAAAAATGTTCAAACCACTATCAAAGCCAGACCAAAATTCATACATCACATCAAAATTACTTAATCAAAAAATTAAAAACTGCCTTAAAAGCCGCACGTGAACCAAAAATTTCCCTCACAGAAAATTTCCTTCACAACTCTGTCAAAAACCGTCATCGGTAAGAATGAAAAACCAATCTTTTTTATCCACTTTTCAATTTTGTTCAGCACCCAAACCGCTCTAAATGTTTGCACGATTTTCAATTCCTGCTTCAAAATCACTCCAAAAAAATGATTTTTAAAAACACTTCTCCAATACTCCTATTCAAGCACAAAATAAACAGCGTTAAATACAATTCAAATCCTTCCAATTGTTAAAACCAAGAGAAGGCCAATGAGAGACCTAGCTAACGCTTTGCGGCTATTAGCAAAAAACTCGCCAAGTTACCTCAAAACCATGTCAAATGCAAATTGGATGATGCAAATTGGACTTCCTACAGGAAAAAGGGAACCACTTTTTTTGTAATAGTTTAGTTGTACAATTGGATACCAGAAAACCCATTCAAACATGTATTAAACGCAAGAAAACGTGCATTTCATTATCCGCATGTATACATAAAAGCCTTTCAATAAAAAATAATAATAATAATAATAATAATAATAATAATAAAGGATTTAGGATAAAGTAATCCATGGGTTCGCATAAAACCCGGTTATTGGGTTGTTCAAAATTTATTGTTATTTACGTAAAGATGAGTTTCTTCAAGTCTCTACAGTTATTGCAGCCAGACAAGAGACGCCAAGTGCAAGGGTCTGATTCGTTGTAGCGGGATATGAAGAACCGATTGCAGAGTTCCAGGAGTTTGCTTTTGTGCTCTCGATCAAGGAGGATATCATATTTGAAATAATCATTGAACAGATTTGCAAGGTGACAGGCTCGGTACCAAAAATCTGACTCACTCTGCAACCGCATTTGCTTACAGATAAAATTTCTAGTGACTTGGGCTCTCCGGGTTCCCACCTCAGCAAGAGTGACATGGCTTTGCCAGTCTATATCAAATTTTCCCGATAACATTTTTGCAAATAATAACACGACATGAAGTTCTTGATATAGAGACAGTGGCAAGATGTTGATTTTCGGAAGTTTTTCCTTGTATGAGAGGACGCTGTTGTTGGTCTTGAATATCCAGGACATTGCTTTTCGTTAACACTTTCCAGTAAAGATAAATCGCCATTTGATGGCTTCCACAAGGCCTCGCCATAGCTGACAATTGGCACGACGTAGCAAACATATGCATTTTTCCTGGTTGCAAAATTTGCCTTGCAGAGGTTTCGTTTCAGCAGAAAAAACGCATTCAAGGCTTAATCGGTTCTTTTCTTCGCGTGTAGTGTCTAGTTTAAAGAGTCAGTAACAAAGAGGCCCAAATCTTTATTCGATTGAGCGGCTTCGAAGGTATAATTGGGCAGATATTTGGGCAGAGCCTTTAATACACAGCAGCTTGCTTTTCGTCAGGTTCATTGACATCGGATTATCCTTGCACCACCTCCACAGTTTTCAGATATCTATGTTGAGCGTCACAGGATTGGTCCCTACAATTTTGTAATCATCCGCATAGCCAAAAGCCTTTGACATAATACAGGACGCCAAATCGTTTATGAAGACTAGGAAAACAGCGGGCCTAGAATGGAACCTTGGGGGACGCCACTAAAGACATCAAGTTCTTTTGAGGTTGTACTATTTATTCGCACTCTCTGTTTCCGATTTGACAGATAGCTTCGAAGCAGACTTAGGAAGTTTCCTCCGATGCCAAGGGCCGATAGTTTGTCTAAAAGTAGATCGTGAGAGACTTTGTCGAATGCCTTCTGGAAATCGATATAAAAGGTCGTGAGCTGGGAAGGGTTGGAGTCCAGGCAGCTGAAGATCTCATGCAAGTACTCTATTAGATTTGTTGTGGTCGATCGTTTAGGCCTCAAACCATGCTGTGCGGGATTTAAGGTTGGGTAGACTACTGGAATCAGTTTGTTGAAGATGAGCGTTTCAAGCGATTTCGACACTGCAGACAGAAGGCTGATTGGTCTACAGTTAGAGGCGTCCTTTTTGTCACCATCTTCATAGATTGGTACAATTTCAGCTACTTTCCATTTGGTTGGGAAATGAGCTTTGCAAGCTATTAAATTGAAGAGTAGACAAAGCGATTATGGCAATGACTTGTGGAGGTTTTTTAAGAGCGCATTCCCTATCCGGTCTGGTCCTTTGGCTTTGTTTACATCAAGTTGCAGCAGTGAGCTCTGGATTTCTTCGGTGGTGAAGTAAACGTGGCTCAACTGAATTACAACGTTCTTGTTGTCTGTTTTGACTCTGTAAGGCATCTGTGTGAACACTGACTGGAAGTAGTCGTTAAAGAGGTCCGCTTTAGCAACGTCAGTAGTAGCTGATCATTGATTCAGGAAGATTTCGGCGGGCACAGAACTTGACTTGGTGACAGACGTGAAATAGCGTTGTATGTCAGTAAACCTGCCATCTTGGAAGAGTCGAAGTTCAAGCTCTGGTTGGTCGTGTTGAAGTGCTAGAGCAAGATTCGTTTGCACATGCTCGATTTTGAGTTTAGTTGTGGGCGTTGGTTTCCGTTGCTGCTTTAGTTGAAGGGTATTCAATTTTTTGATAAGGTGAGACGATCCATGACAGACCCAGGGCACGAGTTCAGATCTGTGTTTTGTGATGATAGGTAAGAAATCGGAGGATTTCATAAAGCCATTGGTACCAAAGATCTAACATCAAGTCTACGTTGCTCAGACAGTAAGGAAGAAAAGGATGCCGAGCAATAAACTCGTTTATCTCATTCCAATTAGCCTTCTTATATTCAAAGGCTCCACAGTCGAGCTTCTGCCTTGGTTTTTGGCGGTTGTGTGTGTGATAGCTTGATAGCAAAGAAGACCTTGGCGTGAAACGGCATATGATCGCTTCTGAACATGCTTCTAAAATGATGGTCATGAACAATGCTTGAAACAGTCTGGGTTTGTTGCATAGGAAAATGTCCAACAACTTTCCATCTTGAAATCGAATTAGTTGTTGAGAGTTTAAGTCGCAGAGCTCGTTCAGTACTATCTGCTCGTCGGACGAAGTCGAGGTCATCGAAGGCCAGTGGGTACAGGTCAGATTAATATCCCCAGCAATGTATGAACAGACAGCTCCATATTCATATTGCTTGGACCTCAGAAAGGTCAAGAGTTGTGCGAAGTCAGCAACCGACCATGTGTAATGACTGTTGCGCGGCGCACTGTAAAGACAGCAGATTATGATAGGTTTCTTCATCAGCAACCGGATAACAACACATTCTTTGAAGCTTGAGACAATTTCACAACTTGGAATGTTTCGAGCAACAGCTATGAGTGCACCACCGTGATTTGTGGCCCCCTTTGCACTTGGTCGGTCTTTTCGGTGTATTGTAAAGTTGGCGAGGAAAGTTGCACTGTCTTTGACACTTTCGGTCAGCCACGTTTCTGTAAAGCAATTGATTTGGTAATGATTTGCTACTGTTATGGCATTGGAGAAAGAGGTTCGTCGGTCATATTCGAATATACTTCTGGCATTGTAGATAAGAATGTTGAGGAAGGTGGTTAGTCAATAGGACCCGTGGACTTCGGGTGTATTCTCCTTGATCCATTTTGTGCCTTGACGGATAAATTTCCGTCACGAACTCGAAGATTGTTTGGTTCGGTGCCATCATTGATTAGTTCACGTCTTCGCATTAAAGCTTGGTTTTCACGATCAGCTTCTTCCTTTAGTTGTCGACTCAAAAACACAGGTTCGCCAAAGGTTTTCACTTTTCTCGCAGAAAGTAAAATCATTCGTCGTTGATAGGCATTCGGAATCTTCGAAAGTATTGTTCTAGTTTTGACCTCCTCGTGCCGCCCCAGCCGTATCACATCTCCAATATCCGCATTGACCTCGACGTGCGCCAGTAACTTCTGAACTTGGGCCAGATCATGTTCCTGACGTAGTCTAGCCTCTTTTTCGTTTGATTCAGGGATTCCACGTATTCGTATGCCGTCAATCTCTTCAACAGGTTTCGGTGGCGCTTCAGGTTTTGGAGTTGTTACAACAGTGGGGACTGCTTCTATTGGGGGCTTGCTTGTGAGGAACGACTTGATCTCAGAGACAGCTTTCTTGAGGTCAGTCATTGAAGTGCATCGGCAACCTTTTCTTGGCGTTTATCTTCAACGCAAGCGTTACAAAGCAGTAGGGCATTTTTACCGAGGGCCAAGACTCCTTTCATTGCCGTTTCACTTAGGCCTGTGCAGTTCTCTGTTAGGTGCATTCGACGTACACAAAAGAAGCAGTCAAAAGAGCTTTCATTTTTCGGAATTTTCTCGGCACATGTAGAGCAACAATCGGAGATTAACTTCATTCGATGGCGGGTATTGTGTTTAGACATCTTCCAGGGGCTCAGAGCCAGAGACTCAATAAGCGCGCCTTAGAAGATTAACAGTTTTTCAAATGAACAAGAACTAGTAGGGGCTCAGAGCCAAAGACTCAATAAGCACGCCTACCTGATCTAGAGTTTTCTTCGTTTGGCTTCCCGTCGTTCACCAGCCGATCGTCGCTTCGTACGTGTCTTGAAGATCAGCTTGATGTCAGTGTTGTAGTGTAGTACTGATGCCAGGCTTCGCAGTTCCACGTCTGGGTGTTAATGGAGCTCTCGGTATTCTGCTAATACCAACTCGTCGGTTTGTTCGGAGGCACTAATGATGTGCTTTGTCACGTCGATTACGTAACACTTTAGAGCCTTTACAAGTTTGTCAAAGATATAAGGACCTCCTTCGCATTGGCAGGTGACAACACAAAAGAGGTTGGGAATAGTCTTCAAAGTTTCGATCAATTCGTCAACCGTTTGAGGGGTGTTTTTCTTCATGGAAAGAGAGGTTAAAGTATTATTCAGAAGATCGTGCCAAAGAATAATGTTTCGGTTTCTCAAAGGAGCTGACGTAAGATAATCGTAACAGTAGTTTGATGTGTTTGGGTCTAGGTTAAGGCCAGGGAAAGAGTAAACAATGTCAGAAAGTTTCTCTTGTTCTGATGGTTTTAACTTGTTGATGGAATGATAAAGGGAACTTGCCGCAACTATTTTGATCATACGGATAGAGTGGTGAAAGATGCAAATGATATAATATAAATTGAGAGGAACTAAGCTGGTTGAGGAAGGGTGTTGACTACAGTGTCGAGGTAGGACTTCCTGACAGTAGGTCCACCCAAAGATATCGTTAGAGATAATTGATATCCTCGTGATAAGCTTTTCCAGAAATCAATGAGACTGGGGGCCACCATGGCTGCCCCGCGTATTCATTTTAATAATCTGAAACTATTTAATAATCTGCGTAATATGGAGAAAAAATCTGCGTAATATGAAGAAAACTATAACACTTCAAGTACTTGCTAATGCAAAGAAAGAATGGGCTGGTGCTATAGTTAAATTCAGTGTCTGTGGTTAAATACAGAAGTAAGAAAACCCACACTGGGTCTCGTTCAAATCTTGAGAATAAGCAAAAAAGACAAACAAAAATTAAAAACCGTTCAACCGTTCCTCATAAACAATGACAGAGGACGAATTTTCTGTTGTTTCGTTTTTAAAGGATTTTTATACGTGTATTAAAGGGTTTGATTTGTAATTAAACTACTTGCCTTTAGATTATCACTTAACGAAAGCACGGGTTTTTACACGTGTAGTAAAGGGTTTTATTAGTAATTACACTATTTGCCTTTAAAAGATAATTACTTACCAAAAACGAAAATATACATACCACGAGCAGGACGAGCGGCTTGTTGTTTTCTGTTAACAGCGACGGCAGTATCAGATCCCGACTGAAGAGCGAGCAATTCGGCTTCAAGGTCGGGATCAAACACTTCTTTATCCGTCCCGAAATCATCTCCGTTCATCAATGAATTAGCCTGAAAATATTTTCATACAAAATGCCCAGTTGATGACAAACTAAAATTTATAATCAAAATACAGAAACCTCCTGAAGAATCGATGCAACATCCAACGGCCCACTTTTAGGAGCCTTTTCCTGTTTATCTTTCGAGCGAAACATCTCTCCCTGAAGTTGCAACAGATGAAAACAAGTTAAATTAATAAATACCCCTCCTCAACACTGTAGTAGTAGTATAAAGCTTTATTGCTTTTGAGGCACTAAATATCAAACAAACTCAGAAAATGATAGTCATCATTCTTAACCGCTTAACACCGTAACCGCTTAACCTCTAGTGCAGACTATGACCCCACAATTAGCGAACTCCTCGCCGCTGCCCCAAATGAATTATCGAATTTCACATCAAAAGCTAAAAAGAGTAACCTGGAATGTTTGCTTCGTGAAACCCTGTCGCACTTGAATGACTGTAAAAAGAAATTGGAAACATCTAGTGAAAGAAAACTTGTGAATATTGAACCGGGTGCCCTGAATCATCAAGGCCTGAGCTCCAGTCAACAAACCAACTATGCCGATGCCGTCAAAAGAACCCTCGATGAGCGCGATTATGACATCAAAGCTGAAGAGACTATTGTTCTATTCAACATTGCCGAAGCCACGTCCTCCCATGATGATTCTAATGTACAAACTTTATGCGATAAGCTCAAAATTGTTCCCGAAAAAATAAAGAACATTGTCCGCCTTGGCAAACGCAAACCGGAGGCATCAGCTAGGCCTCGCCCAGTGGAAATCCAGCTAGCCTCGAGCTACGATCGCCGTATAACTTTATCCAACTGTCACTTACTTAAGGGCACTAAAGTTTTTGCTAAACCAAAACTCTGCTGGAAAGATCGGCTCATAGAAAAAGATCTGCATCACAAACAATTTGAATTGATTCAGCTTGGAATAGATCGGGACTTGCTCAGACTCAGAGATCTTAAGTTATTTCATAACGGCATACAGATTGACTCTGCTGAATTGGACGACCTATATCTCTTGTCTGAGAAACTCAAATCATCGCCAAATTCGGTAACCACAACTGTGCCAAACGAATGACAATCCTTGAGGTCACGCATACTACTCCTTAATGTTCGATCAATTAACTCTATGGAAATAGAATCAACTTTACTGAATTACCTCACACTCAACGAAATAGAAATAGCAATCCTGACAGAAACCTGGCTCCATTCCTCCAAAATGAGTGATAACTTCAACCTTTTTGGTCAGTATGAGCTAGTATCGAGTGTTGACTGACTCAAGGGTCAACATGGTGGAGTTGCTGTTCTACGTAAGACTTCAAGTGACTTAGTAACGCGACAACTTAACTTTCTCAAAAAATGACTTTGGAACTGCTTTCGCGGTTGACAATTCGTCTGAAGCTTTTGTTTTCATGTGCGTATATCTACCACCGTCCTCAAGCAAATACAGACTACCGCCTGAGCAACTTGAACTATTTATTGATAGCTGCCTCAAAAAAATGAATCATAGCTATCCAAAAGAGAAGTTCAGTGTATCCCCATTTCTTCCTGGTGACTTCAATCTACCCGCTTGAAACTGGAAGCTTATGACTAGCCCTAGCAGTCAAGAACAAGAAATTCTAAATATCCTAATAAGTCACTCCCTGGAACAATTCATCCATGACACTCCTGCACATCATAGAGGAGGCACTCTTGATAATGTTTTAATCGATGCAGGCTCAGCGGCAGCCTCTACTAGCTGCCAAGTTCGCAAGGATCTCGTGATTAGCGATCCCTTTCCAATCGAATTTTGGTTGACACCAGATTTTTACTTACTTACCCTATCTGACCGACGCAATACTGCTTTAATCAGGCAACAAATCTCAATAAATTTGTTCAATCTTGGACTTATTTCATTTTTGATGCCTCGTCGACTAGCAACGACGTAACAACTCTATATGATTTTCTGTGGAACAGCATCCGAACTAACTTCCAGCGTAAGCGATCAAAACGCAAAGCAAATCCATTCTATTATAGATCGTTAACTATGCACACTTTAAACCAATTGAATACGGCGCGTAAACGAGCTCCCCGGAACCCAACGAAAAGCAATCGATCTCAATTATCTCGACTAGCCTCTTAGTTTGAAGCGTTTTCCGAAATGGATAAGATTTGCTTTATTAGCGAATCAAGGACCACATGTCTAGACGATTGTTTTGCTTTACTACGTAGCCTGAAAACTTCATCTTATCCCAAACAAATGTTCTATAAAAACAAAGCGCTTTAAGATCCTATAGCTATCGCAAACTGCTTTAACAATTTCTTTGAAAAAAACTTCAACGCAAGCTCATATGTCCGCAATCCACTTGCTCCAGCCGATTCAATCAGACTTAAGTTTTTAAGTTCGTCCATTAGACCTGATTTGAGCTTAGATGAGATAATAAAAACAAAAACATCAACTTACCTAACGAATGATTTCTTCCCTTGTTCTCTCCTTAAACTAACTCCACATCTGTTTGCAGATTTACTATCTTATCTCTTTTACTCAATTGCTGAATTTCAATTTTTTCCCGCTATTTGGAAAGTAGCCTATGTTAGGCCCTTGCACAAAAAGCTTTCCAAATCCAACATCGAAAACTACTGCCCTATCAGTTTACTTCCAATAGTCTCTTTGATTTTTGAACGCTTACTTTTCAATTATCTTTATGAATTATCCAAACACCAAATCCATCACAAACAGTTCGGCTTTCAGTCACGAAAAAATGCAGTTCTGCAATTAATCGACTATTTGGAGACATTGTACAGCAATAAATCTCATACCCTTTTTACGATTTACTTGGACTATGAAAAGGCCTTTGACAAAGTTCCGCATGAAATTCTAATTGCCACACTGAACCTTTTTGGCTTCGACGAGGAGATCTGTAACTTATTCGTCTCCTTTCTGGAGAACCGTTCCCAAGTTGTTAATCTGTATGGTTATTTTTCTGATTCGATTTTTGGTCACTAGTGGTGTACCACAATGTTCCGCAATTGGCCCGTTTTTGTTTCTCATCTTTATTATGACCTTCCAAGTATTTTTGTAGACTGTGATGTTTGCATATGACCTTAAACTCTTTTTCACGTCTTTGAATTTTCATAATGATTTTTCGCGGCTCTAAAACTGGAACATTGCAAAAGGAATGATCGCTAATCTCGATAAAACAAAGTGTCTTAATTTGAAAGAGTCTTCCTCTGTTGAAATGAATCGCCATCTCTAAGATAATGTTGCTCATATAAAGGATCTTGGAACAATCGTTAGCAAAAACCTCAAATGAACAGAGCACGTGTTAACAAAGTTGAATAATGCTACGAGATGCTTTCACGCTTTGAAACAGAAAATTCCATGGCAAACGCCGTCATGGAAGATGTATGAACTCTATTAATCCTTAGTGTTATCTGTACTTCTCTATGGAATACCATCTTGGTCTCCGGATATAACACGTCTGAAGTTAATGGAAAAATTTCAAATGCAATTCTTCAAATGGATTTTTGGGAGAAAACGCCATATCAATCACTACTCAAAAAGCATTCCATTCTACCGATGTGTCATTTTATCGAATTCCGGACCTTTGTTTTTCTAGCACAACTCTGTATGGTTATTTTTCTGATCTGATTTTTGGTCACTAGTGGAGTATCACAATGTTCCGTACTTGGCCCGTTTTTGTTTCTCATCTTTATTATGACCTTTCAAGTATTTTTGTAGACTGTCATGTTTGCAGATGACCTTAAACTCCTTTTCACGTCTTTGAATTTTCATAATGATCTTTCGCGGCTCTACAACTGGAACATTGCAAACGGAATGATCGCTAATCTCGATAAAACAAAGTGTCTTAATTTGAAAGAGTCTTCCTCTGTTGAAATGAATCGCCATCTCTTAGATAATGTTGCTCATTTAAAGGATCTTAGAATAATCGTTGGCAAAAACCTCAAATGAACAAAGCACGTGTTAACAAAGTTGAATAATGCTACGAGATGCTTTCACGCTTTGAAACAGAAAATTCCATGGCAAACGCCGTCATGGAAGAAGTATGAACTCTATTCATCCTTAGTGTTATCTGTACTTCTCTATGGAATACCATCTTGGTCTCCGGACATAACACGTCTGAAGTCAATGGAAAAATTTCAAATGCAATGCTTCAAATGGATTTTTTGGACAAAACGCCATATCAATCACTACTCAAAAAGCATTCCATTCTACCGATGTGTCATCATATCGAATTCCGGACCTTTGTTTTTCTAGCACAACTCATGAACAATAAATACAAACTTGACTACGATCAATTTATCACCTTCAATGCTAACAAAGGTGAAAAACGTGTCAGCTCCTCCGGCTTATTTGTAATTGACCCCAAATTTTGCAATTTAAAATCATTCTTCTCACGGTGTACAGTTATGGCTAATTATCTTCTTCGTCATAAGATTATTACCGGATTCAGTAAGAGTGACATAAATGCTGTTAAAGATTTCTTGATTAAAAAAACGTTTTGCGTTGACTTAATCTGTACCTATTATGTTGTATGTACTTGTTCAAATCGTGTTGTTATGAACAACAGATGCTAATACTTTTGGTTTCTATTTGAGAATTAAGTCTTTCTTTCTCTCTCTATTTTGAACAAATTTGAGCATCAATGACTTTAGATTAGAATAGAATAAAGAAGGGTGCTCAAACACATCAAAAGACACAATTTTGTGGAGTTCGTTGGCATACAAGGCACTTCGAATGAAGAAATTTCTCCGCGTAGATTGCTTAATGGTCTTTTTACAACAAATGTCGGCCTGTTGGAACTTCGAACAATGACTCTTGTACTCAAGATAAAAATGTTATCAAGGGGCATGTCATAGAATCCAAACAAAATACGATTGAGCATGACCAGATCCCTGACTTGTAGGAAACACGATATGTAGGAGCTTGCACTTTAGTAGTCGATCCATGCAATCAGTTCCGGAGCAAATCCATTTGCAGAACCTTTTCTGAAGCAATTCCAGCTTCCGCAAATCACTTGTAGAGGGAAACCAGACTTCCGAAGCATTAAAAAGCGATGATAATATATATGACTTGTATAAACACAATTTAGTAGAGGAAGGTAAACTAGAGGGCATATTTCGACAAAGCGATATGAATAAAGAGTAACATAAAGAAATTCCTTTTGAGATGTGCTTATTTCATTTGAGATTATGGCTAATTGTCAAACCCATATCATTAACAAGAGGAATAGAAAAGAGCAATATCATTGAACTTCAAGTTTGTTATATTGTTGAACATGCCACCGATTAAAAGAATTTCTGTTTTTGATGCATTCAACTCCATTGAACTTTCTTCTACCCAGAGAAGACAGGCATCAATTTCAGATTGTAGAATGCAAGGATCAATATTAAGGGCTTTAATGTCATCAGCAAACAAGAACACTGATGAGGAAAGTAATAACGGGAAATCACTAGTAAAAGCAATAAACAAAAGCGGGTCCAGAATAGATCCCTGAGGCACACCACTGGTTATCAGCTGCCAAGTAGATTAACTGCCTTCGACTTTGACACATTGATATCGATCAGAGAGGTAAGAGTCCAGGAGCCATAACAGATTACCACCAATACCAAGTAAACTTAGTTTGTAAACTAGGATTGAATGGGGCAACTTATCAAATGCCTTACTGAAGTCAAGGTAAAGACTGTACGAAATTTCTGAGCAATCCAGATTTTTATAAAATGCGTCTAGATAGAAGAGTAATTGAGTAACCGTAGACTTGCCTCTCATAAACCCGAATTGCCTCTCACTGACGTTTCGTTTCATAATTGGATAAAGAGCTCTAAAGAGCAGTTTCTCAAAAACCAGTGATAATTTTGGACGGATGTTAATTGGGCGATACGAAGTTTCATTGCATTTTGATTTCCTTTTGCAGACAGGGCTAATAACTGTATATTTCCATCGCTAAGATAATAGGGCTGCGGACGTTATAGCTTGAAAGAGCTTCAGTAGATGAAAGGACAGAGGTTTGGCTGCATATCTTAAAAGATGTCCAGAATTATGATCCTTTCCAGTTCCCAACGACGCTGCACTCAGGGCCTAGGAGACATCTTCTAATTCGAAATTAACGTTAGTAAACATACGGTCACAGAAGTCAACCGCAGTCTTGATTGGTGGATTGTTTACGCTAATAAAAAAATTTATTAAAGGCACCGGAATTAACTTGAGGACCGCAAAATTTGCCTTCATTGTAAGTCATTTCAGTTGGAATGGGAGTAGGTTGGAGTTTATTGATGAGCTTGTAACACGCGGATAAACCTATATGATTCTCAGCAAAATCAGTGACAAAACAGGCGGTATCAAGTTCTATGGAGATGCACAAATCTTCATGGAGAGATTGAAGAGAAAGAAAACGATAAAATTTAGAGGCTGCTTTAACTTTGTTATGGAGATGTACAGTGTGCGAGCTGTAATATAAAGGTAACTCAAAGCGTTTTTGGCGCTTGCGCTCTAGAATTTGGTGGTATTTCGTCAAAACAAGCGAACCAATTTTTGACATAAAGTTCATCGAAGCTGATAGAAACGAGAAGAGCTGAGAAGAGGTTATAACACAAATTTTAAGCTATCAAAACTGCTAAAAGGTATCCCCGCTGGTGCATTAAGAGTCGCAGCAGTACTGTAGCTAACCGATGATAAATCAACACAGGAAAGTACAGCAAGATGGTCAGAGAAGGCCACGGGTACGTGACTCTTCTGATGCAAAAATACGTCAAGCGAATTAGTAATTAGGACATCAAATATATAGCCCGAAAAATTAGTAGGGGAAAAATGAGTTAATGCATTGAATATTGAATCATAAAATCTAGGAAAACCTCAAAGTCAGCATTAGTTGTGCTAAAAGAAATCCAGTCAACATTCGGTTCGTTGAAGTCACCCGTGATTATAATTTTGAAATCGTGACTAGGAGTGTGTTGATGGGTGGTAGCGTGATTAGGTATCCAATCGACTCTGTATTGACTGCTTTTCGGAGGATTATAATCACATATAACAGTAATTATTGACTGGTTTGAATGAAATTTCACGGCATAGACAAAATCACAAGACATTCTTAGTGCTTCAAATTTAACAGTGTGTATGTTGAAAATGAGAACACTTCCGTGTTCCCCATTTTTGCAAATCAGCTCAAGTTGCTGTTACATAGTCAGGATTCAAAAAAACATTGTCGACGGAATTATCGTCAAACCAAGTTTCACATAAACACACTATATCAGGATTATGAAGTATTATCCAGTTAGTTAACTGGATTTGTTTGTTAATAGACAGAAGAGAGCGGGAATTTAGAGTAAGCAGTGATAATTGTAGTCTTCATTCCCGTCGAAAAAGAGCTTGAGGTTTCGAATTTTAATTTTTGACCTATCTACATTGTTTTGCAACAGCTCTTAACGATTTTTCAGGACATTTTTTTTCTTGTTGTCTATCTTCGTAAAATAATTCAGGCACTACAAGAACACCCTTATCATGATAGAGGCGATTTTGAGTTGCTTGGCTTCTACATTTTCTGGCATCCCATACATTAGAAAAACTAACAAGAAGAGGACGGTTTTTGTCTTGCGTGTATCATCCAAGACGACGGCAGTATCGACTGTGATATCCACACCAGTCCCGAAGCATATTGTCTCAATAGAATTTTTGTCACTAAGAGTTCGTTCAATTTGATTTTTGTTGTTCAGAACTTTCAGTCACGCCAATAAACTTGAGTTGCCCTTTAAAAATCGAGTCAACTTTTGAGCCTTGTTGGGAAGATGTCCGAAACGAGGAGGACATTTTGACGTTGAATGTGGCAGAGAGCGTTTCAACTTTGGTTTTTAATTCCGATAGCTCAGAAATTTTAATTCGATATCAATAATAACTTGATTAATTTCGATAACACGATCATTTACGGAGTTTATTTGTTTAGAAATAAAAACAATGTTATCAATATAAGACTCGGCTTTTTTGAGGTGCGAGACTGTATCCCTGAGGATGAAAAACAGCCACTCCTTCGTCAGCTTGCCAGTGAGACATCTGCATCCACAAATTCGTCCACTGACGGATAATGAATGGTCTCGGCCACCAGAAGTGGAGAGGTTTCGGGAGCCTCCACGGCTGCCCCCATCATCATTCATTGCAATATGAGACCGTCTAAACTATTGACAGACGGGGTTTTTGGAAATATCAGATACCAGTGAAACCTATCTGAGGCTTCCTATGGTTTGACAAGTAATAAATAATACTAGAAAAAATTAAAATCAAGAAGTTTTTACCAGATACGAATTCTTCCGCCGTAATCCGAAATCTCCAGTAATTGGGGCTTCCCAAACAATGTCCGGCCTCTTATCGCTCAGTAAATAACAACAATCACGACCTGAAACAATAAATAGCCTCCCGGATGCAAAATGGTGACTTTGTATTAAGTTTAACACAACATTTAACACAGTTTATCAAAGTTTGTAAATCACTGGTTAATTATTGGCTGGTCTGGGCACCCAGCACTACGTCTGCATGAAAAATTTCGTATTGTTCAAATCTACCAATAAAATGATATCATACACAAACATCAACTGAGAAAAATGTAAAACAAAAGACCGCCATTACGGCGACAGTAGATGAGTCAAACTAACAGCCTCTCATCTTTAACCACAACTCCCATTGAAGCATCAAAAATCTCGCGCCGGCTAAGTGTCCTTGAGCCTCGAATGCAGAGGATGGAACTCCTTGAGAGAGCGAAGCTGATTTTTGCCCTTAGATATGATATGTCAGCGTAGCTGTCCTCTTTCTGATTCAATAGATGTTTTCCGTTTATGCCTCTTCGTACGTTATGCACCCCCCGAATTATCGAACAGAAAGAGAGAAAGAAAGAGAGAGAGAGAGAGAGAGAGAGAGAAGAAGAGAGAGAGATAGAGAGAGAGAGAGAGAGAGAGAGAGAGTCTACGCTTTTTTATAAATCACAGGGGTTTGCACCCATCCTTGAAGGGTAGAGTGGATTATTTACTGAATTGTGTTGCAGTTTCCAGTTGCAAAGCAGGGTCCATCAATTTTGAAAGTAATTGCTTAAGATCTGTTTATCAATGTTCTTTTGTTCAATATTTGTGGATTTACTGTTAAAATTTAGGAACTCGCTGAATATCACCCAAAAATTCTCATCGGTCTATTGGTGCGCAGGATTTGTCGATTGCTTTGAGCTCATTTGTCGTGTATTCATTGCATTTTCATTTAATTTAATTTGCAATTCAATGTAATTGCCCTGCAAAAAACTTATAAGCGTTAGTAGCTCAGAGAGTTCGAAGCAGTACGACAACGGTAGAAGCTTGATTTCTGATAGCCTCTTTTCGTAATTCACTTCGCAACTACTTAGAATCCATGCAGTGGCTTTCTTTTCGGTACGTTCTATTTCTTTGTATTCAGTTTTAATTAAAAGTCAAAAAATTGAGGCATAGCTTATAATTGGTATGACATATACCACTTAACAATTTAGTTTTGTTCTAAAATTTGCTAAAATAGAAACAATACGTTTAAGAAAGTAGAACGCCCCAGAAAAATTTTGACAACCTTTATTTGGCTATTTTGTTTTCTGGGAGTTTGTCAGCCATTATCACGATCAGATTTGTCTGCTCATTTTTGCTCTCGAGGAAATTTGAATTTAATTTAATATGATGCTTGCTGTTCTTTTTAATTTGTTGTTGTACTGGAAATATACAGCATTTGCTGTCTTAAAGTTTCATTTCGTCCTCCTAGCACCAACAATCTACTACTATAAGATCGGATTGGATATCTGATGGTTGTGTGGTTACGAAATTGAAATCGTCAGCATATCCAAAAGTTTCGCACAATTTCACCCGCTTTGGTAGATCGTTCACATATATAATCAAAAGCAGAGGAATTAATAGTGATCCTTGCAGAACACCACTAGTATCTGGGACTGTTCTGGATTTACTTCCATTGGTTTTAACATAATGTCTTCTTTCAGTGAGGTAGCTAGTTTTTTTGCGGAAGCTACCACCAATATGCAGCTCCTCAACTTTTGCGAGTAATTTTTTGTGTGGCACACAGTCAGAAAATTTTTTGAAATTTGAGATTATCACAAATCATTCTGTTGTTTTTTGTTCAAATTCTTTGTATAGAAGATCAAGGAAATGCAGTAGCTGTGCCACCACGAACCTATGTCCTCTAAGTCCATGTTGAGCTGTATCGAGAGATGGCTTAAGAATATTGTAGACTTGTTGAAAACTAATTTCTCTCAAACATTTCGAGACATTACAACGTCAGCGGATTGGTCTGTAGTTCTCACATTGATCGGTTTCAGTCGTTGAAAAACGGGACTAATTCGCTCGTTTTCCAATTTCATGGAAAAACTCTATTGTTCAAAGCAGCCTAGAACAACATAAGCATTGATTATGAAGGACCTGGCAGGTTTTCTAAGACCATATGACCAATATTGCCAGATACACATGCTATATTGGTCAGAATTTTGGTCAGTATCTCTCTGACTTTTATTTCATCATTTTTCACACTGTTTTATATGTATTTTTTGGAGCAGTAGCTTTTCGGAACACTTTGAAGAAATCACTAAACGTTTTGCACTTCAATCTCTCTTCATTAGTTTCGTTCATCTGGTAAAAAATGTTTCCGGCAATTTGTTAGATTTTATTAGATTTGAAGCGAATTTATGAAGCAACTTTATCACATTTGAAGCTAACAATGAAGCAAAATTATTAGATTTGAAGACAGAATTCAGTTATTTTTGCAGGTCAGAGAATCTCCTGCCCCGAATTTTTTTTTCAAATTCGCTGCAACTTTTTTCCTGTTCTCTCAAATTTTCTGCTTTTTTAACCGTTATTCAATTTGCCGATGTTTGAGTTTTTTGTTTTTCTGTTTACTGTAGATATAACATTCATGATTTGAGAGGATTCATTTTTAACCCTTGGGGGGAAGTTAGATTTGAGCAATCTGATTTTTGGGACATTTTGGTTCAAAAAGTTGTCAAAACATTTTCACTATTAATTGACTAGTTCGTCAATGTTGCTGTATTAGAAAAGTTTAAGTGTTTTTGTATATAGTTTATAGTTAATTGATTTTTTCCCATCGAGTTTGATGAAGGCAAACTATGGCTGTTCAGTTTTGCTTTTAGATTTGTTTGCGCCACAATCACCAGTGTGAAAGCTTCATGATCAGATTGGAAAGAGTTATTAAACTCATTTTCTGTGTCCCGGGTTATTACTTCAACGAGGTTTTTTTGTTAATAAGACATCAAGTTGTCCGTTGTTTTTTTTATTTAACCTTTCTTCAAAATTTTCTGTACGTAATTTCCCTTTAATTGTGATTTCGCATTCATTTTTAGTAATAAAGTCTTACAACACGTAATTTCAAGCTCGTCATCACCTGAAATAATAATTGTTTAAAAAAATTTTTCCGCATAGGTCTCGAACTCATCAAAAAGGTTAATCACTGATTTTGCAGACCAGCTATACGAGCTCGTTTTTGGTGGGTTTTTTTAAACAACGTTATAAGATTGTTGCATTTTTTGGTTGTCTTGTGACAACAACATGCTCTGGTTCTATATCTATGTTTTCCACCGACAGAGAATTTACAAAGTGCGTCCTGCGTTTGAGGTCTACTAGACCACCTACATTGCCAGTTGGAAATGTAATGTCGTTTTATGTGGATAGTAAGTTTCTTATGTCTGACTCATTTTCATTTTCGCTTTAACTCAGATCGACCCATGTCTTGTGTATCTGTTTCTGGAAACAAGATTTCTTGTCTTCAGAATTTTAGCACTTGTACCTTGATTTTTTAGCCTTCCTCTCAATTTTAGCATTCCATTTTCCTTTTCTTGCTCTTCTTGGGTTTGTTTTTTTGCTAATGAATACTGGATTGCTTTAGTCTTTCAGTATTCTTAGGGACAACAGAAATAGTCTTTTTTTATAATAACTATCTATCTTGACCACCAGTCTCCGATGCTTGCTTTCGCAGAATTTACCAGAACAAGCCGCGTGACATTGCAGTGGATTTTTAGGTGCTTCCTTACGGATTTAGTTTTTAGTTTTTTCAAATCATGCTTGGATCTGACCCAAGTACTCCTTGAAAACAGTTCGGGAACGCCTTACACCATAACTCCATCGTAATGTTCTTAACTACCATTTTTTGTACGATGATCCGTTTTTCAGTTTGGATTCAGCAGCGGGAGCTGTGTTATTGGTACTTTTTGTCTTGATTTTGTGGAGGTCCGTGTTTAACGCTAATTTGTGGATTTTTATTTCTGCTCTCAGTTCTTCATTTTCGATCTGCAGTTTGCTGATATTTTTATTATCCCTACATTGGGCTAACTGATCATCTTTCATTTTTAAATCCATGCAATTTTGGCGTGCGAGGAGTTTTTTTTTATAATCCCGATTATTCCAAAGTTGCCTCTCATGCCACTATCGTGCACTTTGTTGTTAGATGCTTATAACCTCCACATGCTACGCAGTGAAAAACAGCTGATTTTGTTTCAATGTTTGCCGAGCACGTTTTGCCTTGTTGATTTTTGATAGGTTGTCTTTTGCCCATTCCCGCCCTTTTTCTTGTTTTGAAGAAAAATTTCACTGGATAATTTTATTGTTGAGGACTGTCTTAGATAGTTGTTTAATAACACTTTCAGATGAAAAAAATATTTAATAAGTGAATTTAATATTAATAAGCTAGAATATAAAAAAGGCACGTGCATTGGGGGGATACAAACAATTCTTCAATTCTGTTTCGGCCCCTGTTTATTGGGAAAAAAAGGTGCACGGGCTATTTTTACGTAAAAACGTGCTATATTACAATATAAGTTTGTAATGGGGGCGTAAAAACCACGGGTGGGTGTGCAGAATATATTCGAAATTAAATTCCGTTTACAGCTGAAAAACACAATCAGAATTTAAAAAAGTTGGGATTAAATTGAGAAAACTTGATGATTCTGTTTTTGCGTTTGATACAGTTTTCCAATAATACAAGCTAAACGCTTGCGCATAAACGATGCAATTGAGTCACATATTTACACCTACAGCCCTTGCGCAGCCAAATGAAAGGTTATATGCTGTTTAACAGGTCTTGTCTAGACAGATAGCTAGCGCTAGTTTACGGAATTTGCCATAGGTTCATCACTTTCCGCAAGAATTGCCAAATCTAACACAGATGGCTTAAAAAGTTAACTGAGAGATTCCACAAACCACCTAAGATCTGTGCTATTTTCAACTTGGCTTGAGGCAAAGCCTATAGTTTTCGAGTCGTATGTTCCAATAACAAGGTAATAAGTAATAATTTGTAAAAAAAATTGTCGTTTCTAGACAATGCTACATTGAAAAATTGACTGGCAAATCTCAACGAGTGACAGAAAATACCTGTTTTTTTCTTCTTTTGCAAAATCACCGAGCAAAGGCCAAGATTTAAAATTGTTACCATGTCAGGTGTCAGGTGCAGCCAATTGGGATATCAATTTAAACGTTATTTTACAAATTGTCAACAAGCTTTTTTTTCTCCAACTTTATATTGCGGCACTTGGAGGGATTTCCAGTTAATTTATCATCACACCTTCATCTTCTACATTGTTGTTTCAATATTATCCGTTCAAAAAATTTTATATTTGTTACACTTTCATTTTGAATAACTCATTGTTATCATAATTCAAACTGAATTCAATTGTCTCTTTTTCCCTCCCTCTCTCTCTCTCTCTCTCTCTCTCTCTCTCTCGCTCTCTCTCTCTCTCTCTCTCTCTCTCTCTCTCTCTCTTTCTCACTCTTTCTTTCCCTTCCTATCCCCCCTCTCTCTTTCTCCCACTATCACTCTCTCTCCCTCTCTTTTTCTCGCTCTCTCTCTCTCTCTCCGGCGCTCTCTCTCTCTCTCTGATTCCATTTCTGCTTTTTGATACCGTTTTCCAATACCACAAGCTGAACGCTGGCGTTTAAAAGAAGAAATTGAATCACATATTTACACCTACAGCCTTTGAGCAGCCAAATGAAAGGTTATATGCTGTTTAACAGGTCTTGTCTAGACAGATAGCTAGCGCTAGTTTACGGAATTTGCCATAGGTTCATCACTTTCCGCAAGAATTGCCAAATCTAACACATATGGCTTAAAAAGTTAACTGAGAGATTCCACAAACCACCTAGGATCTGTGCTATTTTCAATTTGGCTTGAGGTAAGTCTTATAGTTTTCAAGTCGTAAGTTCCGATAATGAGGAAATGATTAATAAATTGTAAAAAAAATTTCGTTTCTAGACAACGCTACATTGAAAAAGTGATTGGCAAATCTCAACGAGTGACAGAAAACGCCTGTTTGATTTTTTCTTTTGCAAAATCACCGAGCACAGTTCGTATTTTAAAAAAGTTCCTATGTCTGGTGTCAGGTGCAGCCATTTGGGATATAAATCTTAACGTTATTTGACAAATTTTCCCCCAGCTTTTTTTTCCTCCAATTTGTTATTGCTGCACTTGGAGGGGTTTCCAGTTAATTTATCATCACAACTTCATCTTCGCCTCATTCGTTTCATTTTGAATAACTCATTGTTTTCATACTTCAAATTGAAATAAAATGTCCTTTTTCTCTCCCTCTCCCTCTCCGTCTCCCTCTTCCTCTCTCTCCTTCTCTCCTTTTCCCACTACCTCTCCTTCTCCCTCCCCTCCCCTCTTCGTCTCCTTTTCCCTCCTCCTTTCCCTTTCCCTCTCCCAGTCCCTCTCCCTCTCCCTCTCTTTCCCCCCTCTCTCTCTCTCTCTCTCTCTCTCTCTCTCTCTCTCCCTCTCTCTCTCTCTCCCTCCCCCTCTCACTCCTCTTCTCACTCTCCCTCTCCCACCTGATCCTTCTCCGTCTCCCTCTCCGTATCCCTATCACCCTCCCTCTCCCTCTCTCTCCCTCTATATCGCTCTCTCTATCTTTCTCTCGTTCTCTCGCTCTCTCTCTCTCTCTCTCTCTCTCTCTCTCTGATTCCATTTCTACGTATTCATCCTGTTACCAGTAACACAATCTGAACGCTGGCACTTAAACAATGCAATTTAGTCACATATGTAAACCTACAGCCTTTGAGCGGACGAATGAAAGTCTATATGCTGTTTAACAGGTCTTGTTTAGACAGATAGCTAGCGCTAGTTTACGGAATTTGTCATAGTTTCATCACTTCCCGCAAGAATTTTCAAATCTAACACAGATGGCTTAAAAAGTTAACTGAGAGATTCCACAAACCACCTAGGATCTGTCCTATTTTCAACTTGGCTTGAGGTAAGGCCTATTGTTTTCGAGTCGTAAGTTCCAATAACAAGGTAATAATTAATAAATTGTAAAAAAATTTTTGTTTCTAGACAATGCTACATTGAAAAATTGACTGGCAAATCTCAACGAGTGACAGAAAATACCTGTTTGATTTCTTTTTTTGCAAAATCACCGAGCACAAGCCATGATTTAAAATTTTTACCATGTCAAGTGTCAGGTGCAGCCAATTGGGATATCAATTTAAACGTTATTTCACAAATTGTCAAACAGCTTTTTTTGCTCCAACTTTATATTGCGGCACTTTGAGGGATTTCCAGTTAATTTATCATCACAACTTCATCTTCGACTCTGTTTTTCAATATCATCCGTTCAAAAAATTTTTTATATTTTTTACTGTTTCATTTTGAATAACTCATTGTTTTCATAATTCAAATTGAAATAAAATGTCCTTTTTCTCTCCCTCTCCCTCTACCTCTCCGTCTCCCTCTTCTCTCTCTCTCTCTCTCTCTCTCTCTCTCTCTCCCTCTCGCCCTTTCCCTCTACCTCTCCTTCTCCCTCCCCTCGCCTCTTCGTCTCCTTTCCCCTCCTCCTTTCCCTGTCCCTCTCCCAGTCCCTCTCCCTCTGCCTCTCTTTCTCCCTCTGTCTCTCTCTCTCTCTCTCTTCTCTCTCTCTCTCTCTCTCTCTCTCTCTCTCTCTCTCTCCCTCCCCCTCTCACTCCTCTTCTCACTCTGCCTCTCCCTCCTTATCCATCTCCGTCTCCCTCTCCGTATCCCTATCACCATCCCTCTCCCTCTCACTCTCCCTCTCCCTCTCTCTATCCCTCTCCTTTCTCTCTATCTCTCTCTCTATCTCTCTCTCTCTCTCTCTCTCTCTCTCTCGCTCTCTCTGTCTCTCTCTCCCCTCTCTCAATCTATCTCTCTTTCTCTCTCTCTATCTCTCTCTCTCCTCTTTCCTCTCTCTCCTCTCTCTCTTTCCCACACACACTCTGTCTCTCTCTCACTCTCTGTCTCTCTTTTTCTCACACAGACATGTTCTCTGTCTCTCTCTCATGCTCTCCTAATCTCTCTCTCTCTCTCTATCTCTCTCTTATTGATTGTAGTCTCCAAAGTGAAACGGATTTTGGACCAGTCGGCCACAGACATCAACATCCTCACCGGATCTGTCAAACCTTTGTTGTTGTTAGGACTTTTCGGCATGTCTTCTGCAATCGGGGCAATAACAGAAAAAAGTCCATGTACCTAACACTCTACCTGAAAATCAGCACCATGAGTTCCCTATAAACCACGAGTTCCCTATATTACATCAGTCAGACTCTTGGCAAGTTTGACAGTTGGGAAAAAAATTTGCTCTCAATTTCTTGGTTTTCAGATTTAGAATTTTGATTAAACTGCTTTTTACTGTAACATACTGGTGCTGAAAGTTTTCAATAATAAAAGAACATTATCTGTATTGTGGTTGAGTTTTAGACAACAAGAGTAAGTTATTGGCCTCTTACGCTAAAAAATTATTTTAAAGCAGCAAGTGGCATTTAATTTCGAGTTACCCAAAAGAGATTCCGTCAATTTCGTCCTGAAATTTGTCACTTTTGTCCTGAAAATTTTTGCGTACAGATAGGGAAATCTAAAAACTAAGGAAGTCGGCAAATCATTTATGAAGAAGCAGAAGAGTTACGGGTCTGTAATTTGTGAAACTCTACTTGCATCCAATTTTATCAATTGACATCAAAATTCCGATTTTCCAACCAATCGAAATCTCTTGATGTTCGTTAAATTTGATAATATCTGAAAACTTAAAATTTTTGGAAACTGGTTTAAACGTTTTAGCACGCTCTGTTTAGAAACGGGCCGGATGTTCTTGGGTCTCGGATTTTGTAACATCGAGATATCATAGGATTGCTTTTTACTTTCCTTAGCTGATATCAACAGTTTTGAGGGTGGGGTCCCAGAATATCTTTGGCTACCCAGTTTTCACACTTCCAGAAAACACCGACCGGAAATCTTTAGGTCTACTTTTTGTTGAGATGAACTGACTGTAACCTCATCTAGAGAAAATAATTTGGCTAAAACTACTGTTTTCTTAAGACCATTTAAGTGCCTGACAATCACTGTCGTGTCACAGCTGGTCACTAGCTTCTGTTGATAATGACAGTTGTCTTCCTCGGGAAGTTCAAGTGGCACCAGTTTTAGATTAAAAAATTTTCCAATCACACTAAGCTGTTCGGTTTTCATTATAGGACTGTCCAGTCAGTGTTCAGATTTTCAATAGTGTGAGAAGTCTCCCGAGAAAACCAAAGAGTTAAGAACTGTTTTTGTAGAGTATGTTTTTGAGAATTTTTCTCTTTTGAGGATTCGATGTACTCATAAAACTCTTTAATCATGCAATCGATAATGGTAAAATATATGTCTCTTTAAAAAGAAATATAGCAATTTCCCTCCGTATTGCATTGTATTCGGCATTTCAATTGCTAAAATTTTTCAAGATTATGGGTTTGAGATCTTCTCTGTTCTCTTTAATTTTGAG
>NC_134470.1:72841205-73001205 GCF_964194025.1 Convolutriloba macropyga
CTTCTGTTCAATCCAAGTTTAGCGACATTTTAAATTTTCTCAAGTAAACTAAATTAGGATGTACATTTTCAAACTAAAAAAATAATTGATCATTTTCCAACTAAAAATACAATTGATCATTTTTACTTCGAAGGAAATGGAATAAAGTTTTTCGTTGAAACCAAAAAACAATTTTATTTGCAATTTTTATTATTAATAAGCTACAACGATTGGTTTTTCACCTTGGAACAACTTCGCAGACAAGGGGCAATAGCGATACTAACAATCTTCTAACAAACAATAGTTCTTCAAGTATTGAGAATATAGAACACAACTATAATTAAAAGTGCTAACAACACTGATTCTATCAAAACTACAACCGATTACGGAGATTTGAAGTTTTTCCATGGCATATTTTTATTTCTACAGTGAGATATAATTCTTCAAATACCAAACATATGTTTCCTTCACAACTAACAAATTGAAAAAATTGTGATTAATTTTTTTGCGGTTGAAATGATATGAATCATAAATTCGATATTCTAATGGTCAATATATATATATATATATATATATATTATATATATATATATATATATATATATATATATATATATATACATATATATATATATATATATATATATATATATATATATATATATGAGCCTCATGCAGAGTGGCGTGACTCGATAGAGCTTCGACTGAATGAAACATTGCTCTTGAACGCGTTTTTAAAATTAAAAAACTCATCTTCAGTAGATTGCTGATTTCAACAATGAACAAATAACGGCAATGAAAAATGGCCAAAACTGGAAAAATCTACGCAATTAGTCAATTTTTTTCACGCAAAAAATCTAGGCAATTTTTTTCATCTAAAATGCCTAATTTCAACGTTATTATTTTGGCTGCAAAAAAACAGAAAACTCAAGTAGAAAAAATCTCTAAAATGTAGCTGAAAAGAAACTTACGCTTATTTGTTTGAAACAAAATTTTTACAAAAAAATATAAATGGTTTTTTTTATTTTCCCGTAGGTTTCTGGGAAAATTTTACACCATTGAACAAATTGGTGGTTCGGTCAGTCACAATCCGTAAAACACGACACAGTTTACACAGAAATGCCGAAAACAAATTTTCTGGAGAATCAGAAAAAGACTAAAAAACATTGACTATGCTTCGCCTTTTGTTGGTTTTATCGGATTCTTGAAAAACAAATAATGTTAAATTTGATCTTTAAAGCAGGCCGTTTGATGAAACAGCATTCAACACTTTTAGATATAATTTCAAAAAGGAATTGTTATTTTCTAAGGAAAAAAATTGAATAGAAATTTGACATTTTAAATATTTGTCCCCTTTAATGCTCAACCTGAAACCAAAATACCCTAGTTAGATAGGGAATGAACTTGATTATTTTTTATATAATAGAGCGCACATGTGATACATGAGGCTAGAACAACAGGACACATTCTTCATTTTAAAGCCCCATTTTAAATTCGAATTTCAGTCGTGCTAATTTGTTCGATTCTGATAGTTTCATATCAAGTCCAGCGGGCAACTAAGGCATGGTCATGGTCAACGAGGCATGTCCAAACGTGTCAAAAAGGCAGTTCATTAATTTTCCGTGGTTTTTTTCCTTGGGTAATATTTACATGGGGCCTCTATTTTGAGTTTTTTTTTCGTTGGAGTTAAATTTTTCAAATCTACAAATGAGTTCACATTTGCGTTAAAGATCCCAGATAGAAAATATATGTCTAAAAAGTAATGTGACAAGTTTCTCTTTCTTGTAACACTTGGCTGAAGTTCCTCAATTTTGAGACTGGGTGTATGAGTTATATGGAACAGTTATCATTGCATACAATATGAATTTTATAGGTCAGCCAAACAAATAGAGTAGGAGACTAGTGGTGCTAAAATGTTCCAAAAATAATTACAAGATGAAGTAAATTTAGTCGAAAATTCGATTAATTAATTCATAAAACTAGCTCCGATAGTACTTGGCAAAATAGAGCTCCGATATGAACAGTAAAATTCAGTTTTTGTTTGGCTATGACCCAAAGTGGGAATCAGATTGATATTGATATGTAAATTGTTTATATTGTATAACACAATGTGGCTACATACAAAAACACAAAAGAACATTCAACTGTTATATATTCTTTATTAGCTATTACTCACTTCTGTGGATTGGATTTAGTAACGACTAAGTTATGATAAAATTTTTAATCGTTAATGAAGCCAGTGAAAAATTTTTGAATAATGTTCCAAATTTTCTCTCAACGGGGAAGAATTTATAATCGAATGCGGCTTTATTCAGAATAATGTTCGTTTTCTGTTTAACCATTGTAGAGAAAAAAGAAACATCATTTTGTAGCACTTAAAAGCTATTTTAAAAATTGATACCAAATATTTACCAATTTCATTGCACGTCGAATAAAGGGGGATTTCTTTAAATCTGAAGGAATACTGGAAAGGAAAAAGAAAGTTTCTCCTTTGGTTTGTGTGTATATGTGTCGTTGTGTTTGCGCTCGTGCGTGCGTGCCTGCCCGTGACTGGGGATTGCAGCTGTGTTATCAAATGAAACTGTCCTTAATAACAGTGAGTCAGAAATTTGTTAAAAATTAGTGGAAAAATATTTAAAAGTCATTATATCAACTACAACCTTAATTTATTTTCATGCCTTATTTTCCTCGCCACAATGCCTAATTTCAATGCTTTTATTGTGGCTGAAAAAATTAAAACATAAAACTCAAGTAGAAAAAATCTCTAAAATGTAACTGAAAAAAACATACTTTTATGTATTTGAAAAAAAGTTTTTACAAAAAAATAAAAATAGTTTTTTTAATTTTCACGTAGATTTTTCGGAAAACTTTACATCATTGAACACATTTTTGGTTCGTTCAATCACAATCCGTAAAACATGACACAGTTTACACTAAATGCCGAAAACCTATTTCTGGAGAATCAGAAAAAGATTAAAAAACATTGACATATGCTTCGTTTTTTGTTGGTTTCACCGGATTTTTGAAAACAAATAATGTTCAATTTGATTTTTAAAGCAGACCGTTTGATGAAACACCATTGAACACATATAATATTAAATAACGAAAAAAATTTGAAATCAAAACTTGACATTTTAACTTTATGTCCCCTTTAAAGCTCAACCTGAAACCAAAATACCCTAGTTAAATAGGGAATGGACTTGATTATTTTTTATATAATAGAGCGCATATGTGATACATGTGGCTAGAACAACAGGAGACATTCTTCATTTTGAAAAAGACATTGTGAAACCTTGCTAAATTTTTGTTCTTTAGATGCTTCACAATAGAGGTCAAAAAGAAAGAAAAAATAGATAAGTTGAAACCATTTTTTTCTCTATAATTTTCGCTTTTATTATCATCTCTTATCTAAACCAAAACAATTGCATAGATGCATAGAAAATCTAATTTTTTTTACAATAAATAATTTGGGAATATTTGCAAATCAAAAAACAAGAAACTTATTCAACCTGATCCCAAAAATATAGCTAAAATGAACCGCCATCAGTTAAATTTTTTGACAAAAAAGTTTACTTTCCTTTACAATTTTGAATATCAAACATTAATAGATATGTTTTTTTGACATGCGTTAGGCCTCGTCCAATATACTTCTGGGCTACCCACTCGATGAGACATACGTCTCTTTGGGATACCCGCCAGGCAGCAACATCTATTGTTTTACATATTTATATTGCTGTTCTGGTTAAATACAAATTCAAAATCAAATTCAAACCTAGAGAAACATGAAACTTAATGTTTTTCAATTTTATTATGCATAATTTTTACCGAAACTTCTTGGTCTAAATTTCTTCAAAAATTGGGTCTCCAATTGACTTCAATATGAATAACAGTTTGGTAAAAGACATATTTTAATATGAATTAGTACTTTAATGAGAGTCTGTTTTATGAGACGGAAATTCTGCACAATCATTCAACTATAGGATGCTCGAAATAAAAACAACTTTGCCGTTCTAATAAAAAACTTATCAAACCTTCAACTCTAATTTTCATGGCTCTCTTTTTATCAATAGTGATTTTTTTACATTGTTAAACTGGCAACTGGATGTTGATTTATTCCATTTAATAAAAATTTTACAAGTTTAGAATGCCTGAATTAAGAGCAAAATGTTCACAAAACTGAAAAGATCTTTCACTTCTCTCCTTGATTTCTCATAAGCTAAAAATTAACGACTAACATCGGAAGGTATGCTCCTTAACGACTAGTGGGAGCTTAAATCTATTGCAGCTTACTTCTGCTGAGGTTTTGTATTTTTATCCTGAGCTTAATACATGAAAAAAAAATTGTAGCAATTGTTTCCCGTAACATTGATAAAGAAAAGAGCTTTTACTCTCATAAGGAAAAAAATTGTCAAAACTAGAGAAGCATAGAGAAGTCAAAACTAGAGAAGTCTTTTCTATCAGCAAATTATTTCAGCTACGGTCTGTTTTAAAAATCTCTGCAAAATTGATCTCAATCTCGAAATAATGCAAATTGTTGGTGACTTCAACTTTCTTCATCTTCCCACATTGACCGATCGTCATTCAGCAAAAGGCTAGAGCTTCCGTCAATTGCCTGTCTATCAGCCGGGACTGTGTTGTGCAGCCATGCAGTGCTCACGAATAGCACAAATCCTCTGAAAACTGACTGATCTGGTTTGGAGGGATCTTTGCAACAGAGGAAACAAAGGAATATTGACACCATCAGTAGAGTCAGTACTATCAGCACCACAATCTGCAACTGGATCATGTCTGAATTAGAAAACATAAGCGACTTAAGTCGGAATAATTGCTCTTGAACGACGGGGAGCTCTAACCTATTGCAGCCGGCTTCAGTTGCTTTAGATGACGTCATTAGAGATTAATAAATAGCACTATTAAGATTTAAAGTGAAAAAATGACACCAATTTTGGCGCAATTTCCATTGGATTTTGAGTAGTAAACTGCTGCAAATTGGACTCAGTAGCTTAAAATTGCGATTGAAGGAAAACTAGATCACGCAAAAAGTCAAGGGCACAAGAGTAACTCGAAAAGTCAAAACGGTCAAGCAAAATTTTAGCATACGTTTAGAATAATTGCTTCAAACTAAAAAGTTTATTTCGAACTGCAGCAGTCGAAATTACTTGCAGGTACATTTTAAGAGCGTTGCATCAAAGATCAGTGAACTCGAAATTTCTAACTAAATTCGTCTGCACTTTTTATTCAATTGACCTGAAATTTTCAAGAAAACTTGCGCGTTGGAAAAAATTCCCCTTTGGCCATCGAAGAAAAGAAGAAAACGTTTATGAGTCAAATGAATTGATCAAAGTGCACGAAAATCAATGAATACAATCAAGACAAATCACTTGAATACGAAAAAGTTGATAGTAATACCGAATGAGTTTGAGTTCAAAACAAAGTTACCGGAAAGCAATCACCGTTGACGCGCTTGATGATGCACAGCGAGATTGAAACAGAAGAAAAGAGATAGAACTTGACCGAATCTTATCCTGTTTTTTTTCGTGTCAAAAAGTGTTCTAATTCGGCCTGCAGTTTTTGTTAGATTGTAGAACTTCTTTCAGCTTTTAAACTGAAAGCTGTTAAGCCTAATACTAATGTCAGCTAGCAAATACTGTAATGAACTTTGATAACCTAATGATCAAGACTTAATGACCGAGCTTTATCGGTTTATCCCGTCTCTTTTGATTTCGATCGTTTGACTTTGACAGCTTTCACAACATTGCGTAATTAAATGCGTGAAAGTATTTAAAATCCATTCTGTTAAAACAGTGAGTGAAGTAAGTCACAAGTCAAACGTGTCAGACAATTATCCCATTTTTTTGGAGTTTGCCCTTTTGACATTGAAGGTATTCACTATATTGCGTAAATCAATGCGTGAAAGAAATTAAAAACATTTGGTTGAAACAGAAAGTGAGGTAAGTCAGAAGTCAAACGTGAAAATCGTGACTTAAAAACGACAAAAAAGTTGACCAAAAGGTAAAGCGAATTAAAAAACATAGCAGGACAAGTCCTGAAATACAATTCAAAGAATTGAATGAAAAACTCAGACGTAATCTACCTGCCCAGCAGATCAATTGAACAAGGCCACCCCGAACAAAAACAAAATCATCTATAAAGATTCAGAGACTAAAGAATCAAAACTAAACAAAATTATACTCATTGCTAAAACACTTGAAGCTTTTAAACCTAAGGCCCTAAGGCTTTTAAAATTTTTCCCTTTAAAAATAGCTATTTAATATATATCTTCGAAACCAGTTTCGTTTTTGAAATCGGTCCTCTATTATATCTGCAAGACCTAAAATATATCCACTGGCCCTTGAAGATCGATTAACTCGAAAATGAACAAAAAATTTAGAAAAAAAAGGAAATCAATTGTAAATTATAAGGAAATATTGCTGAGAATTGTGATAAAATTATCTTCAGAATCATTTTGTGTCCCTAGAGGCTATCCAATAGCCCAATTCCAACATTTAAAAAACTCATTGGCTCATAGATCGATAGGCAATAGTTTTTAGAAAAAATTTCAAACTTCAAAAAATAGAATTTCGTTCCATTAAAATGTTGAAAGCCATTCAATTGCCCCCTAGCAACTATTTAAAAACCTAATGACATACTCTCAAACCCTGGATGAGGTTACCTTGCTACTGAGGCAAGAAAAAAAATAAATAAATTACAAATATTTTAAAAAAAAACTTGAAAAAAATTGCAAATTTTGTCAAAAAATTTCTAAAATTCGAAAAGTTAAATAGCTGAAAACAAATCCATTGAATTTTAAAATCATACAGTAACTTTTTTATCAGAACGTGGAATATGTTTTCTCACACTTGAGAATGGACGATAATGACAAAAACTTTAGGAAGCCTTAAAAAATTGTAGATTTTATCAAATGCTAAAAATCGAGACAATGTTGAAAATCACCCCATTATAACTAGAAACTATGCAGTGCCTTATTAAAAACCTCAAAAGAGATTGTCTGGTCCCGGAAGCTGGAAAACTGAAAAAATGACGAAAACTTTCAAAAACCTGAAAAAAAGCAAATTTTGTCAAAATTTTGTGATATTCAAAAGTTGAAACCTATTCCATGGCCACTAAAAAATTTTCAGTAACTTATTATCCAACCCCCGGATGACGTTTTCTGGCCCCTGGGACTCAAACAGCTTGAATAATGACAATAAATGTCAAAAAAATGAAAAAAACTGCAAGTTTTGTCAAAAAATGCTAAAATTCATGATAGCAAAAAGTTGAAAACCATTCCATTAACACTAGAAACTATGCAATAATCTATTTTCAAATCCTTTATCAAACCCTAGAGGAGGCTTTGTGACACTTAGGGCTTAAAAAAACTCAAAACACGAAAAAAAAATTTTCAAAAAAGCTGAAAGAAATTGCAAAAATTAGTATCATTTTGCGTGTTTGTGTTTATAGTACCAAAACTTATAGCTCATAAAATGGTCTTAACAAGCAATTTTGTCTCGCAAAAGGCCTTCATCAACTTTAAAAAACTTCAACCTAAGACTAATCAAAACAAAGAATTACAACAAAACATGAAAAATTCTACCATTTTGAGCCCAAAAACTCCTAAAAATGATCATTTAACCTTAAATTAAGGCCGCCATCCCAGCAGCTGCACCACTATAAGCACTTGACAGACTAATAAAGCCCAGTTTGAACTACCACTTTGGGCCTCTAAGGAAACTTAATGCCCGCTGGGCTTTACCTGTTTAACCCGTATTGAAAGATCAAAGTCATTGAAAAACGTGTGAACATATCTTAAAAAAAACAGGCAGGACAAGTCTTGACGTACAATTCAATGAATTTTCATTGACTAAACAGAAAACTAGACCAAGAATGGACTATGAATGGATTGGGAAAGCCATTTGGAAGAAAAATCCTATCCGAAAAATCGAAAAACTGTAAAAATCAAAGTGAAATTACCGCATGTGAACAAAACACCACTAGCGAGAAAGCGAATTTTTTTTCAAACACCGTTTTCTCAATCTACTTTAAATTTAGGGCGAAAAAACTTCACGCCAAAAAACCACTCGCTTTTTCGCTCCAATTCTTGTTTCGGCGTGACCAAAATCAATACTCCAATTTGACTTCAAAAATCATGAAAATGTGTGAACAGATCTCAAAAAAAGACATAGCAGGACCAGTCCTGAAATACAATTCAAAGAATTAGAATTGAATGAAAAACTCAGACGTACTCTACCTCATCAGCAAATCAATTTAACTATGCCAGCCAGAACACAAACAAAATCATCTCAAAATATTGGGAAACTAAAAGAATCAAAACTAAACAAAAATACACTCATTGCTAAAACTCTTGAAGCTATTAAACCTAAAGCAAAATTTTTCCCTTTAAAAATACCTATTTCAAGAATATGTTCAAAATCAATTTTTGTTTCTGAAATTGGTCCACTATTATATCTGCAAGACCTGAAAAATATTCATTGGCCCTTGAAGATTGATTACCTCGAAAATGAACAAAAAATTTAGAAAAAAGAAGAAACCAATTGCAAATTATAAGGAAATGTTGCTAAATATTGTGATATAAATATCTTCCGGAAATAAAATTTCGTTCCATTAAAAGGTTGAAAGACATTCAATTGCCCCCAGCAACTATTTAATAGCATACTATCAAACCCTGGATGAGGTTACCTGGCTACTGAGGCAATAAAAAAATAAATAAAAAACAAATGTTTTGAAAAAATATGAAAAAAATTGCAAATTTTATCAAAAAACTTCAAAAAGTCGAAAGTTTAAGTTGTTGAAAACAAATCCATTGAAACTAAAAATCTTGCAGTCACTTTTTATCAGAACGCCGATTATGTTTTCTCACACGTGAGAATGGACAAATATCAAAAAACTTACAAAAACTTTAGGAAGCCTTAAAAAAACTACAGATTTTATCAAAAAATGCTAAAACTTGAGACATTAAAATGTTAAAACCTTTCCATTGTTACTAGAAAATATGCAGTGGTCTATTAACAAACCTCAAAGGAGATTGTTTTGAGATTGCTGGTCCCTGAAGCTGGAAAAACTAAAAAAAAATGACGAAAATTTTTTAAAACCTGAAAAAGTGCGAATTTTGTCAAAAAAAATTGCTAAAATTTGTGATATTCAAAAATTGAAACCTACTCATTGGCAACAAAAAAATATTTTCAGTAATTTATTATCCATCCCCTCATGAGGGTTTTCTTTTCTGGCCCCTGGGATTCAAACAACTTGAACAATGACAATAAATATCAAAAAATATGAAAAAAAATTGCAAGTTTTGTTAAAAAATGCTAAATTTCATGATAGCAAAAGGTTGAAAACCCTTCCATTAACACTAGAAACTATGCAATAATCTATTCTCAAAACCTTTAGCAAACCCGAGAGGAGGTTTCGTGACATTTAGGTCTAAAAAACTCAAAATATGGCAAAAATTATCAACAAACCTGAAAAAGAATTGCCAAAATTAGTATCATTTTGCGTGTTTGTGTTTGTAGTACCAAAACATAAAGCTCACAAAATGGTCAGAACAAGCAATTTTGTCTCGCAAAAGGCATTCATCAACTTCAAAAAACATCAACCTAAGACTAATCGAAACAAAAAATCACAAAAAAAATGAAAAATTGCACCAATTTGAGCCCAAAAACTAAAAATGACCATTTAACCTTAAATTAAGGCCAGCCCAGAAGCTGCACCACTATTAGCACTTAAAGGACTACTAAACCTTACTTTGGGCCTCTAATTAAACTTAATTCCCGCTGGGTTTTACCTGTTTATCCCGTATTGAAAGATCAAAGTCATTGAAAAACGTGTGAACACATCTTAAAAAAAAACAGGCAGGACAAGTCTTGACGTACAATTCAATGAATTTTCATTGACTAAACAGAAAACTAGACCAAGAATGGACTATGAATGGATTGGGAAAGCCATTTGGAAGAAAAATCCTATCCGAAAAATCGAAAAACTGTAAAAATCAAAGTGGAATTACCGCATGTGAACAAAAAACCACTAGCGAGAAAGCTAATTTTTAATCAAACACTGTTTTCTCACTCTACTTTAAATTAATAGCGAAAAAATTTTACCCCACAAAACCACTCGCTTTTTTGCTCCACCTCCTGTTTAGGCGTGACCAAATTCACTACTCCAAAAATCATGAAAATGTGTGAACAGATCTCAAAAAAAGACAAGCAGGACAAGTCCTGAAATACAATTCAAACAAAAAAATGAATGAAAAACTCAGACATACTCTACCTCATCAGAAAATCAATTTAACAATGCCAGCCAGAACAAAAACAAAATCATCTCAAAATTTGAGAAACTAAAAGAATCAAAACTAAACAAAAATATACTCATTGCTAAAACTCTTGATTCTTTTAAACCTAAAGCAAAATTTTTTCCCTTTAAAAATACTTATTTCAAGAATATGTTCAAAATCGATTTTTGCTTCTAAAACCGGTCCACTATTATATCTGGAAGAACTGAAAAATTTTCATAGGCTCTTGAAGATCGATTAACTAGAAAATGAACAAAAAAATTAGACAAAAAAGAAATCAACTGCAAATTATAAGGAAATGTTGCTAAATATTTTGATATATATATATATATATATATATATATATATCTTCAGGATCAATTCTGTGTCTGTGGAAGCTATCCAGTAACCCAATTTCAAGATTTAAAAAACACATTGGCTCATAGATCGGTAGGCAATAATTTTTAGAAAAAAGTTCAAACTTCAAAAAATAGAATTTCGTTCTATTAAAAAATTGAAAGCCATTCAATTGCCCCCTAGCAACTATTTAATAGCATACTATCAAACCATGGATGAGGTTACCTGACTACTGAGGCAATAAAAAAATACAAATGTGTTGAGAAAATATGAAAAAAATTGCAAAATTTATCAAAAAACTTCAAAAAGTCGAAAGTTTAAATTGTTGAAAACAAATCCATTGAAACTAAAAATCTTGCAGTCACTTTTTTATCAGAACGCCGATCATGTTTCCTCACACTTGAGAATGAACAAATATCAAAAAACTTACAAAAACTTTAGGAAGCCTTAAAAAAATTACAGATTTTATCAAAAAAAGCTAAAATTCGAGACATTAAAATGTTAAAACCATTCCATTGTTACTAGAAAATATGCAGTGATCTATTAACAAACCTCAAAGGAGATTGCTTCGAGACTGCTGGTCCTTGAAGCATAAAAAACTGAAAAAATGACGAAAATTTTTTAAAACCTGAAAAAAAGAGAATTTTGTCGAAAAAAATTGTTAAAAGTTGTGATATTCAAACCTACTCATTGGCAACTAAAAAATATTTTCAGTAATTTATTATCCATCCCCTGACGAGGTTTTCTTTTCTGGCCCCTGGGACTCAAACAACTTGAATAATGACTATAAGTGTCAAAAAATATGAAAAAAATTGCAAGTTTTGTTAAAAAATGCTAAATTTCACGATGGCAAAAACATGAAAACCATTCCATTAACACTAGGAACTATGAAGTAATCTATCATCTAACATTTTATCATACACTAGAGGAGGTTTCTTGACACCTAGGGCTAAGAAACTCAAAGTATAACAAAAATTTTCAAAAAGCCTGAAAAAAATTGCAAAAATTAGTATCATTTTGCGTGTTTGTGTTTGTAGTACCAAAACATATAGCTCATAAAATGGTCAAAACAAGCAATTCTGTCTCGCAAAAGGTCTTCAACCACTTTTAAAAACTTCAGCCTAAGACTAATCAAACCAAAAAATCACAAAAAAAATGAAAAATTGCACTAATTTGAGCCCAAAAACTCCTAAAAATGACCATTTAACCTTAAATTAAGGCCACCCCAGCAGCTGCACCACTATTAGCACTTGAAGGACTACTAAACCTCACTTTGGGTCTCTAATGAAACTTAATGACCGCTGGGTTTTATCTGTTTATCCCGATTTGAAAGATCAAAGTCATTAAAAAATGTGTGAACAAATCTTAAAAAAAAACACATCGCACCAATTCAATTCAAATTCTTTGAATTGTAAAAAACACAACGCACCAATACAATTCAAATTCTTTGAACCTTAAAAACACCATGAAAAGTTCGGAATTACAATGCAATGACTTGAATGAAATTATTCCCAATGGGGAACTACTGTACCCGACCAGCAGATCATTGAAGAAAGCCAGTCAAAAAGAAGAACAATCTCAAAAGCTGGGAACAAAGAATAAACCAACAAACTGAACCAAAATATAACTATCGCTAAAAATCCTGAATATTCTACTCAAGTTTATCCATTCAAAAATAGCTATCAACACAGCGACAAGTCTTGAAAGAGTTTTATTGGACAAAAAAAAACAGAAAAAAAATGGGGGGAAAAAGACAAACACTTTGCACATTTTAAAGAAAATTTCGTAATTTTGCGATAATTTATTGTTCACAACCTTTTTTGTGTCTGGAATTTGTCCAGTAACTCATCTGCAAAACCTTAAAAAGTTTCATTGGCCCGTAAAGATGGATAAACTTAGAAATTGATAGAAATTGACAAGTAAATACAAAATATTTGGATTATAATGTAAAATTTTAATGAAAGGCTGCTAAAATTAGCAACATTTATTTTTTTGGGCTACTTCACTGACTCCAGAGGTTATTCGGCAGCCAAATTATATGCCTTAAAACGTTTATTGACAACTAAAGATCGATGAATTAGTAACATGACTATGATTTTCGGACAATTTAAAAAAACTTTTATAACTTATCAAAAACGTGCAAAAATTTGGCATATTATAATGTTGAAAACCGTTCCAGTGCCCCTATTAACCAAGCAATAAAATACTGTCAAACCCTAGAGTATGCTACCTGGCCGCTGATGCAAAAAAACTGAACAAAAGACTGATACTTTAAAAAAAAACTTGGAAAAATTCATGATATTCAAATGCTAAATACAAATCAGTTGTCGCTATGCAGACATGAGTTATCAGACCTTTGACAAAAATTTGGGCCCCTGGAGCTATAAAAACACAAAAAAGACAAAAGTTTCACAAAACGTTGAAAAAATCGCAAAAATTAATGTCTTTTTTCAAGTTCATGCAACACCCAAACAGAGAGCTCATAATATGGCTAATAAAAGTAACTATATCTCACAAAGCACCTTTATCAACTTTTGACAAACGTCAATCGCTTTTGGTAGCTGAAGGACAGGTAATATGGGAAGTTTAGTGAGTGAAAAAAGTATATTTTTTGGTAAAAAATAAGTCGGCCTGAAAGAATAGAGAGTGGTTACTTGCCGTCTTTGGAAGCAAAAATAAAAAAGTTAATTAGAGTTGTAACCTTTTTCGTTTTTTCAAAACTTTTTTGAGTTCATCAATTTAACTCATTTATTTTACCGCTGACCTTTCAGCCGCCATTGACTTCACTGACTGACCTTGAGATTGATACAGTTATAAAGAATATGAGAACAAAAATTGGCGAGATTCTAATTTTGTGTTCTAAATTTCAAAAAGTGATACAATATGGTGCGTAGTTTCATTAAATTTGATTAAAAAAGAACGATTTCGGCCTGTAGGTTAATGGCTTGATACTAACGCCAGTTAGAAGTATACTCTATAGAGTTTTCATTAACTTAATGCATAAAATTTTACTGCCCAGGTTTTATTGTTTTGTCCCGTTCTTTTTAAACTTTTTTCAGTGGAAACAGGAAGCGAAGTACTTCAGAACTAACAAACGTGCAACTGACAACTATTCTAATATGAGGAACGTAATCGAAGAGTATGAATTAAAATTCGTCCTCAGTTTCATTAGATTTAAAAAAAAATGTAGAATTCAATCCTGAATTTTGAGGACTATAAGTTTAATAGTAAAAACAGTAATAAGAATGCTCTATGAACGTTGATAACATAAGAGACTAAGTCTTTGAACATTGGGTCTAAATTCCCGGGTTTTAATAATTTATCATTCCTTTAATTTAATTTATGACCTCGACCGTTTTTGCGTAAATTTATTAAAAGAATTTTGAATTCAAACCAGTTACAGTGAGTGAGGTAAATCAGAAGTCAAACGTCAAGTTTTATGTTAAGCAAAGAAAGTGACAGGGGTTGGCGGAGTGAGGTAACTGATGGGGGTCAGACCTCTAACTTTATGAATTGCTCTTCACACCAGGAAATTGTCTCCTTTAGACAGTTTTAGTGATTAATTAGAGACTAGTGCAAGGCGTAAGGCTCTGCGAGAGCTGCTCAGTCACCTAATGCCATCCTTTTTTTTCACATGTTCATCCCATTTTGGACGGCAGACGACACTTTAAAGTGTCAAAAGAATGGGTCAAGCTAAAGGTCGCATCAAAAAAGACCACAGGTTTAATACAATTGCTACAAACATCGTTCGAGAGAAATTAAAATCTATTGGCAACTGAGTTCTAGTTTTTTTGGCTTCGGCGTCTTGAAAAACGAGGTTTTTGAAAAAAATTATATGAAAGCAGGGAGAGAAAACTCACCATCTAGGAGAATTTTTGATACTCTGCAAGTTACAAGCAAAGACAACCAAAATTATCAAATACAAAATTGAAACTACCACGAAAAACCACTAAAGATTTGCTGGGGATACTTAGTGTTCATATCCTCAACAACGTAGCCGGCAGATTGCCGGAAAAAAGCCCCGGCAGACGCTTGGGGCCTTCCATGAATTGAAACAACCAAAGAAATAAGATAGAAAGATCAACCAACAGTCCTTTAAGAGACCACTAGACATTTTGTGTTAAATTCGGACTGTCAATTTTGACAAATACGGTCTATAAGGAAAAAATGCTCAGAGGGCTTTTTCCAAATTGATATTCAAACCAAAAACTCAAGACTGATACTCAAGAATTAGGGCATATAATATTGGCACTACTTAGATGCACACTATTGATCTTTAACTAAAATTTTCATGAAATTAAAGTTCCATAAGTGACTTCAGAAGTCATTTTTTTGAGTGACGCAATGGACCTAAAAGCAGAAATTACGTCACGCACACAAATTTGAACTGCAAAGCAATAGAAGTCACTGAAGTCAATTCCAAGAAGAAACTTCCAAGAAGTCAGGTCGTAAGAATCATCGACGAAGACGACGAATTAAAAAACAAAGCAGGACAATTCCTGAAGTACAATTCAAAGAATTGAACGAAAAATTCAAAAGTACTCTGCCTGTAGATCAATTGATCAATGCCAGCCTAAACACAAACAAAATCATCTCAAAGAAAATTGAGAAACTGAAATAATCAAACAAACTAAACAAAAATATACTCATTACTAAAACTCTTGAAGCTTTTACCCCTTTGGCAAAATTTCATCTCTTTAAATATACCAATCTCAAAAATATGTTCAGGAGTAATTTTTGTTTTTGAAATCAGCCCAGTATTATATCGCATGACGTGAAAAAATTAATTGGCCCTTGAAGATCGATTAACTCAAAAATGACCAAAAAACTTAAAAAAATGAAATCAATTGCAAACTCTAAGAACATTTTATTGAAAATTGTGATATAATATCCTCAGAATTATTTCTGTGTCTCTGGAAACTATCCATTAACCCAATTCCAAGCATTAAAAAACTCATTGTCTCAAAGATCGATAAGCAATAATTTTTTAGAAAAAATCTCATATTTCGAAAAAAAGAAATTCGTTCTATTAAGAAGTTGAAAACCGTTCAATTAACCCCTAGCAACTATCTAATAACATACTATCGAATCAGGGATGAGGTTAGCTGGTTACTGAGGCCAGAAAAACTCAATAAAAACAAATGTTTTGCAAAAACTTGAAGAAAGTTGCAAATTTTATCAAAAATTTTCTAAAATTCGAAAACTTAAATTGTTGAAAACAAATTCATTGAAACTAAAACCTATGCAGTAACTTTCATCAGACAATGAAATATTTTTTTTCTGGCACTTGAGAAAGGACAAACATCAAAAATTGACAAAAACTTTCGGAAAAAATGCAGATTTTATCCAAAAAATCCAAACTAAAATGTTGAAAACCAATCCATTATTACTAGAAACTATCTAGTGCTTTATTATCAAACCAAAAAAGACATTTCTTGGCCCTTGAGGCTGAATTTAAAAATGACAAAAAAATGGAGCTGCACCACTCTAAGCACTTGAAGGACCACTGAAGCCCCCTTTCGGCGTCTAATGAAACTTAATGCCGGCTGAGCTTTACCTGTTTATCCCGTTTTGAAAGATCAAAGTTATTGAAAAACATGAGAACACATCAATACAATGCAAATTTTTTGAATTGTAAAAAACCACGATGTCCCAAATAATAGGCGCTATTGCTTTGCGGCTTTAAATCTACACTTTCCAGCAAAAAAATGACGCAACAACCCTGTTTTAATCGAAAAAGCGTTTAGCAGACCACTTGAGCTCGGTAAATTCAAATTTTATTAAAAAAACAAGAATCATTGCAAACGTGTCAATTTTTTGCCATGTAATACCTGAAAACGAATTCATTCATCGCAAAATTCACAAAAGAAACTAACTTACAGTTTATCAAAAGAGTGTTTGGACATATAATAGGCAAATAGAGGAAAAAAAACAAAAACTGTACAATAATTTGAAAAAGGGCAGAATTATTATAACAAGTTGGTGAAGTTTTTCAAACGAATATCCTCTATATCATTTTCGTGTTGTTGAAATCTATTCAATACGCCAACAGAAAGCCATAAAAAAGCTTCATCGTTCCCCTGATATTAAAAAAAAATGAAAAAAGTTATGATTTCTTGTGGGCATTACAGCACATATATATGCCTCGTTCAGCAAACATAAAAAAGTCAACTCAGCAAAAAATTACTATATACCGAGACCAATATCCGGACACTAAGCACTTGAAAGGCTACCAGGGCCACCTTAGGGATTATAATAAAACATATTTTTTACTGTAATTCACCTGTTTATCCCATTTCGAAAGCTCAAATTTATAGAAAAACGGTCCAATACATCTTAAAAAAACAACAGCACCAATGCAATCAAGATTTTTGAATTTCAAATGAGGAGCGCCTAAGTAAAAGCCTTCCAAAAGGTGGCGGTGGCTATTAAGTAATGGTAAAGTGACTCTGCATGAAGTCATTGAGAACTTCTGGCGTTTATCGAGAACCGAGAAGCGGTTCGAGATATTAAGTAGGAATTTCGAAGTGACTTCTGCAGAGTTACTTAACCATGCTTAAAGCACGAAACTCGCACGTTTTAAAATGACAAACGTCAACGAAAATCAACTTCTGGCTATGTAGCAACTTCTGGCATTTTGACTTCTGGCACTGCAGACTTTCGGCATTTTAAAATGTGCACGTGAGTGTTTTAAGTTTAATTATTTAATTGATTCAAATTATCTACATTTTATTGGCTTTAATGATTCTCTTCTTTTCTTTTTAAATGCGTAAAAAAATTTTCAACTTTTGCTGAGCAGAAAATACGGCCTGCTGCAATTTAATTTGACCACTTCTTCAAAATTTGGAATAACTAGACATGGGTTTGATAGGTTTGAGGAAAAACTTGCCTGATTTCATTTCTTTGAGGTATGCAGTGCAATCACACTGTCCATAGTGTATGGGCAGTTTCCACCTGTCCCAACAGACACACCTGTGTTCACACTCCACCCCCCAGTTGAGTCTCTCAGTGTCACACCAGTGGGGTACAACCAAGTACCTCCTAATCTCATCTTCACCAGAATTCCGCTTCCGATCATTGCTGCTATCTGGTTCAATGGTATCTGTTTTATTTTCTGGGCTTCAAAAACAATTGTTGTTATTTTGTTCAGAAGATATGAAAGACATTTCCGGGTGTATGAACAAAGCCTGACATGATAAAACGGGAACGCGTGTTTCGCAAAGCAGGATTTAAAACTCAAATTCTCAAATATGTAAATAGCAGAAAGTGATTACTATTCGCCGGCGCAAAAATTCTTAGACAAATATCAAACCGAAACTTTATGCTGAAGTAAAAACAAACAAAACAAAACTCTTGCTGAGAAGCGTCAACAATTGGAATAAAGTAAACATACCCGGCAGATTGCCGGAAAATAGCCGCCGTTGATTCCAATAAGCATGATTGGGATTGAAAGAACAGAAGATATTAAAAAAAAGATTTTTGCAAAAATAAACATTTTTTAAGTCCGATTTATTTTGATGGCATTTCGTAGTTGAACATAACGTACTTCTGTTTTTTAAAGAGAGGCTACAGGGGCTGCTATCAATACCAATAAGCTATTAGAGATTGTAACTAAGACTTATAGGAACGACGTTCAAATAGCGGGCATCTAAAATTGGGCTTTACGGGTTTATCCCGTTTCTAATTCTGACTTCAATTTTTTATACTGACTCTGTTCATTTTGAATTGCTTTGCTGAGCAACTGATGTTCAAAATCACTTTTAGCAGAATGAGAGAAGAGAGAAACTAGCCTAGAGAAGTCAAAAAGATATCGCGCAAAATGTTGAAAAAGCGGCAAAATGAGGTAAAGCGAAACATTTTTGTATTCGAAGAAGTAAAAAAACATAGCAGGACAAGTCCTGACGTATAATTCAAAGAATTATCATTGACTAAACAGAAAAACTAGACCTAGAATGGACTATGAGTGCATTGAGAAAACCATTTTTCAAAAAAATCAGATAAAAAAATAAGAAAAAAAACAGAAAATCAATGTCAAAATGCCGCATGTGAACAAAAAAACCACTAGCAAGAAATGAAAATTTAATTCAAACAAAAAACTAGGCCTAGAATGAGCTAAAAATGGATTAGCAAAACCCCTTAGAAAAAAATCCGATCCAAAAAATTGAAAAAAACAGTAAAAATCAGAGTGAAATTGCCGCATGTGAACAAAAAACCACTAGCGAGAAAGTGAATTTTTGTTCAAACACCGTTTTCTCACTCTACTTAAAATTTAGAGCGAAAAAAATTTCACGCCGCAAAACCACTCGCTTTTTCCCTCCAGTTCAGCGTGACCAAAATCACTACTCCAATTTGACTTCAAAAATCATGAAAATGTGTGAACAGATCTAAAAAAAAAAAGACAGCGTCCCATTACAATTCAAATTCTTTGAATTGTAAAAAAAAATTAGGAGCGCTATAATAGCCGGCTGAGAAGATGAGGGCGGCTATTAGCCAGCATGAAAATGTTCATAGAGTAGAAAATCCGGACCGTTTTTGTCACAGTAAAACATGAATTGATCATATATTTTTTATCAAATGACATCCCAGGTTGAGGTGCAGGCCCAAATTTCTTTATGATCCGACCCAATCAAGCGCACACCCGTGTGTTCCGAGACCAAAATTACAGGGTCTGGACGGATGTTCGAGCGCACTACAGTCTGGACCATGGTCTGGAGTTGGTCTGATCAAGGGTCAATTTGGTTTGAAAAATCTGATCATAGGCGTATTCGAGCGCACTTGAGTCTGAACAAAAACATTACCAGCGCAATTGGTTCTGACCAGAAATGTTTTTGAACGCAATTGGGTCTGATCAGGGACCATTTTGAGTGCTCTATTTTTTCATTATTTTTTTTTATTGAGAGATGTTGGCTCTGCCAAGAGGCAACAATAAAGCAGAGTTCTGATCAGGGTCTCATCTATACTCCGATGGCTTTGATCAGAAAGAGGAGTCCAGCTGATAGTAAAGGCCGGTCCCTTCAGAGGAAATTTTGAATAACTGGAGGCCACGATGTTTCTTTTGGAAAGCTGTCTAAACTCATGCATTTAGTCAGAACTATACACTTAACGGTACACTAAATAAAATTTGTTCTCAACAGTTGGGTTTCGTTTTCCTTAGCAATACTTTTATAGTTGGGTTTTCCTTTGATGAATTAAATACTGCAAACATCGGTTTTAAGAAAATAATATATTATAGCAAAATTAATAGATTTGTCCATAAGTAAAATCTTTCTCTGATCAGACTATTTCGAGCGCACTTGAGTCTGATCATAACTTCTTCGAGCGCACTTGAGTCTGATCATAGTCTGATTAAGGTCTGGGTAATGGTCTAAATCTGAGTCTGGACCATGGTATGAATATGGTCTGATCAGAACGCCTTCCGTCTGAAAATTCTGATCAGAGACACTCTGTGTTTGGAAAGTCTGATCAGAGGTAACTTCGTTCTGGAAAGTCTGATCAGAGATAAATTCGGTCTGGAACGTCTGATCAGAGGAAAATATGGGTCTGGACCTCAACCTTGGATTAAATTGTTTCAAAGATATGGATTAACTTGTAAAGGAGTAAATTTTGCTTACCGCCGTGAAATCTAAAAAAATAGCAACGAAGAAAACAGATACCTAATATGGGTGTAAAATGGCACACGTATGATCCGTACAGTGCATACGTCATCTTACGAACTATCAACGTGGAAGAATCCAACCTCAATTCGACATTGCCATCTTTGGATTTGAGTCTCTTGTCATACAGAGATAGTTTTCCCATCTGTGATGTCGTGGGAAGACGAACCTCAAGGTTTGCAACCTCTGCTTCTTCATAATGCTCTGAGACGTCTGAGGGGTTGCATTGCAAAACCAGCTGAGAATTGACGCCGACGAAGATGATCTGGTCATTGTCTGTTAGGTCTGAGAAGAACCTATATGCAATATTTCTGTTTCGCCACTGCACGATTTCCGGTTAAAAGAGTTTAAAATTAAGGTATCTCGACAAACTTTTTAAGTTAAGAAACATCTTAGAGCTTCGCAAATGTTTTAAAATGGGCAATTAAAACTAGGATAACTTACATTGAGCTGAGCAAATTACATTGGAATGAGTGTGATCGGTTATGCCTTCTTACCGTCATGCAGCAGTAAATTGTACACTTAGAGACTTACAGCTCTACGAAAACTGGTCAGCGACTTAATGCTTTCCGGGCTTCACCTGTTTATCCCGTTTTTGAGGACGAAAAGTCAGAAGGGTCCGACTAAAATTGGCCAAGACATAAATGACATAAATGAAGACCACAGGTCTAATATAATTGCTACAAACATAGTTTGAGGGTAATCAAACATTTCAAAATCAAACCTGTATTTTTCTCCCAACTGGTCATTTTTAAAATTGTTGTTATTTGTTTCGTCATCGTGAGAAGCACGGGGTTGAAATTGTCTTAAGAAAGCCTCTGATCTTGCTTGCCAATGGCTTTCACTACAGTTGTGAAAGTTAACAGCCACAGTATAGGGACACAAGCCTTCACACGCTTCCAAGTCAAAGCGCACGTTTTGTCTGCACTGTCTCGACGAAGAGATTTTCTCCCCGTCATCACTGAAGTGTACTTTGAAACCTTTTTCCTCTCAGCCGTAAAATACTACCATTTAAGGCAGACCCTATGTGGGCTATAGTATTCATATTTTCGATCGGTGAAGCTACAGGTTTTGTAATCTCTGGAATGTTTGTGAATGTAAATGGTTGATTTTTCGCGTTATTAATTTCAATATTATTATGATTAATTGCTAGTTTTTGTATGATTTCCGATGGTACTTCTGTGATAGTTATAAAACTTTCTCGAAACCAATTTGAGTCATAAATATAGTGTAGTGTTTCTGGTATTTTAAGCTTGAACTGCGGATACGTTTCAGCTATGAGATTTGTAGCTGGGAAAATTTGTCTTACCAGACTTTCCCAAAATCTATGTATGAAATAGGACGAGAGTGTAAAGAGTGTAAGAGAATCGAGAGTCTCTTCTTCGGATAAGTCTGAGTCTTTTGCAGATTTTACACACACACACACACACACACACACACACATATATATATATATATATATATATATATATATATATATATATATTAGATGAGTGAAAAGTTCAATTTCTGTTCTAGCGATTTTGTGTACGCTTTAATTTCGTGACCTGAAAGCAGCAGTATTAAGTGTAGAAGCTAGACAATTTAGAAATTCAAATGATGACTTTCTGAATACACCCATTCTATCAGAGGGTTGTATTTCTGTCCACACTCCGTTAAGAAAATCGAATAGTGTATCGGAGAGTGGGTAAAATAGGCTGTCATATATGAGAGAAATATAAGTGTTTGTGAGGGGATCTTGAATAAAAAAAGAACCTAGCATTTTGTGAGTTGAGCTCCATAAATTTCAATTCGATATAAAAGAAAAGTAGTTAAATGAAACTTGTGATGATTTATCCGGTAATGAGAGAAGAGGCTTTTGCTCTACTGCAAAGAATTGATTTTTGAGTTGTTTTGCTGTGTTTAGAAGTAAATTTAATTCAACTTGGTGTTGATAGTGTTTAATCTGAAATGGTAAAACTTCACGTATGACAAATTTGTTCTGTTGTGCAAGAACAGCTGATTGTAATTCGTCAGAATGTGATTCTGAATTCGAGGAAGTTTGGCCAGTGTGAGGGCTCATTTACTAAAATTTGTATTTAAGCTTAGGGGTTTTGTTTTTTTTGTTGGGGTTGTGTTCCCCGTTTCCGGAGTTTTAGATGAAAAAAAAGTTCTGTAGACTATTTCTAATTTTCTTTCTCAAAAGAGAACAGTGTGTTTTATGTGAGTTCTTTTTACGGTTATTGTATGTTAATTCACTGGTCGCACCAGTTAAGGCAGGCCAAGATGGGCTCCTTTTACAGTCTGAATGTATAAAGAGCTAGGGCTACTTATTTCTGCGCGCGAAGTAGGCTTACCTATATCTCTCAGACTAACCGACTCTGTAAAACACTGAAGGTACACTCAATTATAACGATGTATAAAACAGTTAACACCGGAGTCAGAGGTATGCACATCGTTTAGCTACTCTAATAGACTGAATATAGTTAATGGAGTTAGTAATATATAAAACAGAATAGTGTCTTCTCTTTTTTGTAACAAGTAAATTAAAATTATAACCATACGGTTAAATATACCTGAAACAAAAAAATATTTCAAATCATTCGAACAATAATATTATAATGAACATCAACAAATTTCTTAAAGAATCACATTATGAAATTTGTATTTGATTGTTTTCCTCCTAAAAATAAAAATAACTTTTAAAAGGTCCTACGTTACTATTCAAAAGAATTTTTTCATGTTGTGAGAGCAAGAAATCATTCAACGTTTTCTGAAAAATCGTTTTAATTTTTGGCAAACCCAAGCCACTGTGGTAACTTATTCCATTTTTGTAAGCATTGACGAAAACTTGAATTCATTCCAAAGCTGGTTTTGGCATTTTGTCTAATTTTGAAAGGTTTTGTTCGAGTATTTTGATGAAGACTCAGATACCCGTGAAAGTTTTCAGAATTTTCTGGCCTAGCGATATCATAGCGAAATTTGATTAGCGACATTTTTGCTGTTATTAGCTCAGCTGGTAGTGTCTTTGTCTGGATTAGCAGATCTCTCGCTTTGTCATACTTTTTGCGTAGAAAGCACACCTTTATAGCCCCGTTAATCTGTCGGTTCAGGCGTTTTAATTTTTTTGCCGATAAATTTTGAAAAACGATTTCCGAAAATGATAAGTGTGAAAGCACGAGTGATTTTAGAAGAAGAATTCGCGCGTTCAGGGGAACTTGATGTCTTATAAGGTAAATTGATCTTATAGCATGAGCCATCTTTTCCAAGGTTTTATTCAGCTGCTCCTCGAAACTAAGATTCCTGTCAATTTGAGTACCAAGATATCTGCAACTTTTTTGTGTTGTGAGAACTTCGTTTTTGTAAAAAATAGATCCGAAATCTAAATTATCGCGCGAGAAAAAAATTAATTCGGTTTTGTTTGTGTTCAAAGTAAGTTTATTCATCTCTACATATTCTTCTGTTTTTTGAAAAATTTCCGTGATTTTTCCATGTAAGCTACCTTTCTGTCCACAACAGACAATACTTGTGTCATCTGCGAATTGAATTACCTTTTACGTTGTGCTTATATTAGATGAGAAATCGTTCATATATAAAAGAAGAATGAGTGGTCCTAAAACAGTTCCGTGTGGCACACCGTTATTCAAAATTTCACAATCAGAGAATATGCCATTAAGTTTTACCTTTTATCTGCGGTTGGCAAGAAATGAAAACAGTAATTCTTTCGCTTCCTTGGAAAAACCATACTTTTCAATTTTTTTAAGGAAAGTGTTGTGCGAAATGGAATTATAGCGAAATGGTTTGGACTTTTATTTAGCTTTCAGCCCTATGTATAATTTCAATGAATGCCAGAGCATATTAAAAAATTTAATGCGAATCACGACAGATGGAATTTACGCCTAAGTTTAATTGAAATCAATTGTTTTTGTTAAATCTAGTTAGAAGAAAGACACTCTAGAAATACGATTTCAATGAATTGGTTGCACAATTCTGTAAGCACTACATTAGTACAATTTCGTGAGGAATTTCTATCATCTGAGGTTAAAAGCTCATATCAAATCCGCTTCGAATCACTTTAATAGTGAGATGCGAGTTTGATAAATACTTTTTAACGATCTGATGTCGTGTTAATATGAAATTGAAAGAATTTCCAAATCAAAAATTAAGATTAAGGGATTGCGTTTTCAAAATAAACAGTGCTTATATTAGATGAGAAATCGTTCATACATAAAAGAAAAATGAGTGGTCCTAAAACAGTTTCTGGTGGCACACCGTTGTTCAAAATTTCACAATCAGAGAATATGCCATTAAATTTTACCTTTTATCTGCGGTTGGCAAGAAATGAAAACAGTAATTCTTTCGCTTCCTGGGAAAACCATACATTTCAATTTTTTTTAAAGAAAATGTTATGCAAAATGGACTTAAACGCTTTTGCAAGGTCTAGAAGAATAGCAACAGTTTCTTTGCTTTGATCTAAATTAGCCGAAACTGTTTCAACCAGTTCTAGAACTGCATCTGTTGCAGACTTTTTTTCTGAAATCCTAATTGCTCCTTGTTTATAATTTTATGCTTATCAATGAACTCCATCATCTGATTCAGAAGGAGGCGCTCAAAAATTTTTGCAAAAATAGGAGTTTCAGAAATTGGTCGATAATTTGTGCTATCTAATTTATCACCTTTTTGAAAATTGGTGTTACATAGGCTAGTTTCATTTTAGTTGGGAAAATTTTCTCCTTAATGCACTCATTTAAGGCGAATTGTAGATGTACGCCTATAGCTAATTTGCAAGACTTTTTGAGTCGAATTGAGATTTCATCAGGTCTTGCTGCTTTGTTATCGTCCAGCGAGTCAATGACTGAATAAAGTTCTTTTCTAGTCGCAGTTCTGAATGTGAATTCAGGTATATTAAGTTTATCAGGGTATTTACAAGGAATCAGGGTATTCTGAGTCTCTGATTGACTGGAGGTGTAAATCCAGTATATCTACTGCTACACATTATCCGGAATAGCAAAAATAACGTCCAAAAATATGTATAAAATAAAGATATTCGCTAGTAATGAACGAATTCAAAATCTTAAAAAGATATCAACATTGACAAAGATTTAAATCAGGGATCTAATAATTTAGAAAGTAGATTTGGAGCAATATAATGTTTATAAAAAGGGTTTCAGAACTCATAGAAATGCACTCATAGATTATGTAGTAATTGTCCAATGAACAGAAACTTGATACACCTTGATAAGAGAAACTTTGATATTAAAACATGGTAAGTCTTGCCAACAGCTTAACATGGCAATTGCTCTGAAAACATCAAGATTTGTACGATCTTGCTAGATCTTGGCAAGTTAAAAAAAATATAACCGACTAAGGTCGGGCAAATTGCTCACAAACGACTGGCAAGCGGTTGGCTTTGTCAGTACCAAGCCACGATTTAGTGAGGCTAGCTTTAGTTTGATTAAAGAGGCGTGAGGTGAGTGCAGCGGGGGAGCGGTGCATTGGGGGGGGGGGGGGGGGAGCTGATGAGGGGCAACAGGGTCTTTGGCTGCACGGGACGCTTACGAAACAATGTGCAGGGGTGGGGATTGGTGGAGGGGGTAAGGTGAAGTGAAAAGGGGGAAGGGGGATGATGTGTGAGTGTATGTGGGGTTGGTTAATGTGTGTGTGTGTGTGTGGGTGTGTTTGTGGTGTGTGTGTGTGGGGGGGGGGGTTTTGGGGGGGGGTCTAAGAACCGCCTTTCACACCATAGGTATGTCTCCAAAACAGGTTCTTGGAATTGCATACTTGGAGACTAGGGAGCTGAAAGGCTCTAAAAGGACTTAAAACCCGCTGGGCGCTACCTGTTCAACCTGTTTGTTAGGACGAAATGTCAAATGGGTCAGACAAAAATCGATTAAGCAAAAATTTGCATAAAAAGACCAACAGGACTAATATACTTGCTACAAACCTACAACAAACTTCCTTTGAGGGCATTTAAAAAAAATTAACCAAAGCTTGGCAAGACATTTTAAATTGCAAAAATTACAACTACCTGTATACAAGATTGAGCACAAATTCATAAGACTACGCCCAACAGCAATTGGGAGCATTAAAATTGTCATCAAGATTTGTCAAGATTTTGCCAGGAGCTGTCTAGAAAATTTCTTGGCCTATCTCGATAAGATCTTATCTTGATTTTATCAAGATTTACAATGAAAAGTTGTTATTATAAGTTCTTGGCAAGGTTGTTTAAAGTCGTACTAGACAGGTCAAAATTTTAGGCGTCTTACCAATCAGTTTAAAAATTCAATTTACTGGATGAACTTTCAATGATAATCAAGCTCTAGTCCATCCCTAGTCCAAAACTCCGCTGATAAAAGAAACCAAAATGTCTAGTGACGGGAGAGGGGGCTAAAAATGGCTCAAATCACTTGATCTACTTTTCTAGTTGATTTCGAGATTAATTCATGGGTCTATCAAACATCTTCCCGTGGGTTACATTTTACTAGAAAAATCTAGCGAGCATGGCCTGTTGACGAGTCAAACAAAAAGTTTTCACTTTGAGATCTAAAAGCAAATCCATTTTATTTTTTTTAGTTCTTGGAAAAACACTTTCACTTAAAGTTTGTTATTTCTTCCGTTTCTCCCAAAACAGGAAGCAGAAAAGCATATAAATCAGGGAGTCGATTTCAAAAGTAATTGTAAAGTTGTCAAAAACTCAATAAAAACTGACTTTCCATGTGAACAATAGATTTTTCAGGAAAAGCTTCTTGAGGCAAAAAAACACTGTTGAAAGGAGTTTTTCTCGACCCAATACTCCAAAATATATCAACCCATTTTCTGTTTGCCATATTTGCGTTTGACAAAAATTTTTGTCTTTACATTTCGAGTTCAACAATTTGAATCAAAGCTGGATACCAAAAAAACCCGGAGCTCATTTTTGGTCCAGCAAAAGGATTTTCATGGCCAATTTGTGCCGAGCACAGTCATTTAAAGTAAATTTTTTTCAAACATGGTCTATGGTTTAATCTTCAGAGCCCAAGGGTTCCCGTTTCTTATGACGCTTTCCATGAATGAACGGATGCCTCAAATTCTTATGGTTTTAAAATTTTTTGAATTACAAATTCCTATAAAAAGGAAGAAAATTTGATAATTTTGAAATTGAAAAAATCATTACCCAATAGTTAGCAGTGAAGGTGAGGAATTCTAGCGTAGGGGCGTTATTAGCGTTAAAGGAACCTAACTCCCATTAGTGTGACTGTAAAACTAGTGGTTGATTTATTTTTTTGGTGATGTTACAATGATGGTAAGTTCAAAATGCAAGGCTCATTCACTATGTATAGCGTTTTAGATAGCCAATTTGCAATTCCCTATAAACTGTTTTCCTCAGCTCACATGTTATGCCAAATTAAAATACTGCTTGGAGTTATTGCCTTAACTGAAGTGCGTGACAAATTTTTTCAGGTTGATCTGGGTCGGCAGGGAACCATTCAGACCAAAATCAGCTTAGGCTCGAATTGGGTTGCACACTTGGTTTGCAGATAGTGATACTCAGAGATAAGGGTCTAAAGATGAAACACATTCATGAAAATTGATATGATGTATTCATTTTGAGAAAAATTGACTACTTTTTTATCATCTGAGTAATTGGGAAAAAATTTAAACAAATAACGATGCCTTATCGGTAATACCAAAATTTAGTATGCCTTTAGCGTGTTATTTTCTGCAGAGCATTAGAAATTTAGCACCCGGTCAAAATTTCATTCAAAAATTATGTACTAAAGGCACTGAAAACCGACAAAAATATTTACCGACAAAAATGTTTTTTCACACCCCTTTTTTAACGCAATTTTCATCCTCTCAGCATGTCCGTTACTTAATTTCTATTTTTCCGCAGATTTCTTACAACTTGCTCACGTTCCTTACATAATTTTCAAAAGTTGCTGACATTATTTGCGAAAGCTACTAGCCTGTGTTTTGAATGTTTTTCATGTTTTTCTAGTTTTCCTTCCTCACCTTCATTATTGCTGTTACATAATTTCGGGGCGTGGGGTATAAAGCAAAAACTCGATAAATCAAAAGGCATTGTTGCAGCCAGCGGGCAAAACTTTCGAAAAAGTGTTTTGTGGAAATTAAGCGAATACCAATTAAAACACTTAAAGGAGAAAGTGCAATATCCACTGGGTCATTTGATGTAATTGAGCGGCTATAACAAAAAATTTCTCCAAAAAAAGGCTTAAAAACATCAAAAAATGAACTTAGTTTTCAAAATTTGATCAGATAATATGTAGTTTTGGGCATTTTTCGTGCTTTATTTGCTACTGGTTGTTCTAAATTATTTACATTAAAACGATTGATAAGTATATTAAATATGTTGTCATTTCTTACTGTTGTAGAAAACCAAAACTATTTTCCGCGACGACACATGAGGAAACAGATGCAGAACACTGAAAACAATTTTACAGTTTGCATGTAATTTTAACAACTCATTTGCATGTAAAGACAACTGTCAGGGACACGTGACAACTATATAGCATCGAGCGGATTTTAAGAGCGGAAGTACCTCTTTTAAGTGTTTTAATTGCTGTCTGCCTAATATCCACAAAACTTCAGTTCAGGATTTTCGCCCACGGGCTGCAAAAATTTCGTTCGCCTAATTGAGTTTTCGCCTAACATTTCATCCCCCGTAATTTATACTTGGAACACATTATTTATATAATTTCCATATTTTTGTGGCACGTTCTTCCCAACATTTATGATGTTGGTTTTATTAATAAATGTGCTCAAGCATGAGAAATTTTTTGCGAGAAATTAGTTAGGCTTATGAACAGAAATTAGCAGAAAATAACGAACAGAAATCACCTGAAACTATGAACAGAAATTAGCTTTGAACAGAATTAGCCGAAACTTAGACTTTTTGAAGTGAGGAAACTATGCAACTACTTTGTCAAAAACTTGGATTTTTCTGAAGGTTGTGCAAGAATTTTTATACGAAATGCGTTGATTGTGTTGAAAAAGGGCAGAAGTTTTGAAAGAAATTCGGGAACAAGTGTTGAAATAATTTTTTCTTCAGCACATTCAGTGCCTAACACAAAGCACAAGGAAATTCATCACATTTCTCGCTAAATTTCCACCCAACCAGTGATTTTTTTGAACAAAATTATCATCTTATATCCGAGGACACCTCGACCTGGGCTATCGTTTTGGAAGAACCTTGTCTTCAGCAGTTCATGAATCTGATTATTTGGGGACTTGCCGTTTTCTGCCTAGGTTGTAAAGTCCCGGGGTCAAAATACACAAAAAATTTTGATCAGTTAAGTATTATAAGCCCTTTAAATTAAAGGTGTTGTTTTAGGTTTCTACCATATTATGAAAAAGAAGCTTTGCCTAAGAGGAAACAGATCCGTGTGTTCTTTCCCATCATCATTTCCATCATCAGTACCAAACTGGTCCTGCTTATTAGATGTAGAAATATCTTGAAGACGTTCCTGATACACGTATAGGTCCACGGCCGCCGTCTCACCCAAGCTGAACGCAATTCTAACTGGCTGGCCTGGCCGCGTTTTTGGCAATGTTACAAAACACATATAGGTTGACGCTTTCAACTGCGTGCATAGGTCCGGCGATAGCTGGTGTTGGTGTAACCCAATCAAATTTCGACTGAGGGTGACCTGGAATTTGAGGATGTGCTGCGGAGGCCAGAGATAAATGTTGCGGTTGTCCTCAACGCAAACCAGCAGATTCCTCGAGCGATCATCAGTAGTTGAAGAGCAATGTAAAGAAACAACTTGATGAGCCAGTAAGGAAGACAAAACAAACAAATAAATGAAAAGAAGAATAGCAGCCATGATGAAAAAGTGTCTGATTTTTCTTCTTGAAAAAAAGGCATACTCGTTGTTTCAGTTCAACTTCGTTGCTTGCCCTTGGTTGTACTACTTTGTCAATATCACATTGATGTCTGTTGATTTCTGGGCAATCTGTTGATATGTAACAAATTGTATATGTTAGAATCACTTTGCTTCTAAGAAAACCCACGGTACGATTTCACTGATCACTAAAAGTTCGAGGCAGAGAGTTTAGTTTGAAAGATGCATTTAGGTTTAAAAAAGTTGAAGTCAATCTTTCAAACTGAGAAATCTAATTTTTTGACACCTGAATCAAACCGCTATAAATAATCAACTGTTTTGCTATCAGAGACCAAGACGTTTGGTTTATTTCAACTCCTGTGTATTTTTAAGAAAACTTTTCCTTCAGTAATCTGCGCAATTCTACTCTTCGCTGCAATTTCAAATTAAATCCAACACTCCTACCCTTTACTTCTCTAAATACGTCAGAACAAAATCCTAGTCTCCATGGGCCTCATGCCCAGTACTTGGGCGCAAGCGCCCTTAATTCAGGGCACTAAGTCCCTCGGGTGACTAAGATTTTGTTCTAACAAATATTTAGGTTACTGATAATCAACCTCCGGTTATACTGGTTACACCTATCCTTTGGCCTCGTTTTAATCATTTAATTACTAAATAATTCATAAGTATTAGTCTAATTTAAGTTAAGATAATGAATGTTAGCAGCCAGCGTTATTCTGTGCCAGCATACCAGCATGCATGAACAAGTTCCGATGCACAAAAAGGTATTTTTTTATCATAGTTTGGAGAAACAAAGGGTAAATGTACATCAAGAAATTTGTCTATAGCATTTAGTTGAAAAATTTAGATAGGTTTAAAACTATTTTTCAATTGAATATCAAATTTCTGCTTTTTGATATATTGTGTAATTGATTGATTGAAACGAGTCCGAAGGCTATTTGAAACCCTAAACAACGATAGTCAAGAGCAGTGTCTAACGCTCTAACGCTCTTATGCCCATTAATATGACTCTAAGAATCATTGTTCAATAGTTAAATTATTGAAAAATTGAGCTATTAGACACGTTTTGTCATGTAAATCTGTCAACTTAAATAATTATACTACTTTTTTACAATCCAAGAATTGGATTGTATTGCGCCTCTGTCTTTTTCTGTAAGATGTGTTGAAACATTTTTCAATGACTTTGATCTTCCGGAACGGTATAAACTGGTAATGACAGTAAGCATTAAGTTCAAAATAGAGGCGCAAAGCTGACTGTAGTTGCATTTTAAGTGCTTAGAGCGTTGAACCTGCACGAAAAGCCTACATTCATTGTGAAAATATCTTTTTCAGGAGTTCTTTGAACCCAAAATGGTTCAATTTTTCACGTTTTTCATCATTTTTTGAGACTTTTGTCTGATTGCTCTTGAACTGACGTCAGTCAAAATTCATAGTGGTCTTTTGCAAAAGCCTATAATTACAAATTGTTGAACTGTATGTTTCTGTAATGCAAACGTAAGCACAAAAAATGATGCTAATTTTTTACAATTTGCTTTCAAATTTCTCTAAATTTTTATCAATTTTTTGCCTTTTTGCCGTCAGAACACCAGTGTACGATCTGATGAAGGGGTAATTTATGGTTTTTGGAGGCAATGAAACGGTTTTCAATTTTTCAATGTCACAAATTTTCTCACTTTTCCCAAGTTTTTTTGAAAATGTCTGTATTTTTTTCAAACTTTCTTGCCTCATTGGCAAGATAATTTCTTCTAGGGTTCAATAGCATGTTTTTTCATAGTTGCTAGGGGATATAGATAGCCTCTGCAGACAATTAAAAAGTTCTAGAGGTGATATCAAAATGTGAGCATTATTTTATTAAAATTTGCAATTATTTTCAAATTTGTTTTTTAATTTTTGTCATTTTCTATCATCGATCTTTACGGGCCGATGAAAATTGTTAGGTCATGCAAATGGATTACTGGACTAATTTGCGGTTTTGACAAGAAAGTGGTTTTGAACATTTGGCATTGCGAAATTTTAACATTGCAAAATCCTTTATTTTTTGCCTTTTTCAATTTTTTTAGTATTTCTTTTATTTCTCATTTTTTTTAAATCTTTGCCAGTAAAGCGCCATCACGGCTTGTGCGTGGTTTTATGGATATACTTCAATTAATAAAATTTGGCCTTCATGGTAAAATCTTAAAGCTTCATGAGTTTTAGCATTGATTTTATTTTTGTTAAGTTTGTTTGAGTCTTTTAGTGTCTCAATTTTTGAGATTTTGTCTTTTTGGCTGGTATTCTTCAATTTCTCTGGTGGTCAGGTAGAGTAGTTCTAAGTTTTTGTTCAATTCTTTGGATTGTATTCCAGGACTTGTCCTGTTATGTTTTTCTTTTTGAGACTCGAGTAGAATGGTTTTTCTTGGCCGTCGACTTTGTATCAGTCCAATAATAACTCAATTCGCGGTCAGTGGTTTAACAAGAACCTTTTGCACAAATGACGTACCATGCATTAAATCTATTGGGCTGTTGGCCTAACATGAGCAATAATGAGTTTTGCTGATAGTATTGTTGTGTTAACGCATTCGAAAATTTTACATATCTGCCAATTTATTGTATTTTCAATGTTTCAGGGATGCAAAAAAAAACCACCAAACTCGACCCAGCTTAAATAATAAACTTTCTAATTACTTCAAACAAACGTAATGAATGAAAATACATTCTTACCGTGAATTTCTCTTCCTAGCTCAACTACAGTCCTCAATTTTTACTCTTATGCAAGAGTTAACTATAATACCGTTTTAACAGTTGGTACTCCAACAGCACTAGATCAAAACTCCTTGTACTCCTCGGGCATTGTGCCCAGTAACCAAGAGCAAGCGCCCTCGTGTCCTAGGTCTCAGGACAAAAATTTGTTCCAGCAGTTCATCGATGAAAGAAAGCTTCCAGCTGCAAGCGCATTGCGGACGTTATATTAGAATTACATATCAACGAGTTACTCATTTAAAAATAATTCCGAGTACTGATTCTGAGACAAGATTGAAACAAAGCTCTATTCAAAACATTAGAAACGAGTTAAACACAGTAGTCTAATGAACTTGTTTTAATAGTGTGCGTGCTCTTGGCACCCTTTACTAAATTTAACTTTTTTATTGATGATCTGACGATTGACATAACAGGATGCTTTATTATTGGACCCACGTACCTTTGAGTATTAGTTGCTATGTTGCTTCTGGTACGGTTTTAACAACGGATTCGACTTTTTCAAAAATTATTCGAACTTTAACCACCATAACACGTTTTTTGTAACTCTAGCTATTCTGGCTGTTTTGGCGGAAACCTTGGAAGAAGGTTCAGTGCGAGCTGTGTCTCGTTTTTCTCGAGAGTTTTCACGATCTTATGTCAAACCTATTGTCAAAAAATCTTACAATCTGGTTTTGTCAAATTTTCTAATTTTGTTTCTTCACCTCATCTTGAGAACTAAGAATTCAGAAAGTAAGTAATAGTTACCGATCTATTTCGCCATAAGCGAATTGATTTCTTTACCAAGCAGATTTGAGACAAAGGAAACTTCGGTTTGATATGGAAGTCAGACTCCAGCCAATGAGTAAGAACTATTTTTTCTATTTTTTTCATGACACGAATTAAAGCGAAAGAAGACAAGTTGATCTAATCAAATTTCTTTTTCAAATTCATGAACATTTAAAACAAAACTTTCTTGGCATATTTGATTTTTATTAGTAGACATGAAACACAGGATAACCGAAATACAATCATTAAAAATTGGATGTGTTTTCTGAAATAGTATTTGTATGACAAATCTGGATAAAAAAATTGATACAATGACGGCATTCATATTGAAAAATAATCAGAAACCTACAGATCAGCTTTTCAAAGTATTTACAATATAAGAATTTACGTATAAGCATTATCTCCAGATAATTGAAATGTTTTGATCAGCCTCCATAACCAAGCTAGATTTCATACCGAAACTCCGTTTCAAAAAAACGTTACTGTACAGCAATATGAAGATTGGCGCAAATATGTGCGCAGAAAAAGTAAACAAAAAACATCCTTCGTTTGAGAGAAAGATTCCCCTCTTCGCTGCACTAAAAATTGAAAAAACTTCGGAGAAGTGTCGATTGTTTCAAATATGATCAAAGAAACCCTGAAAAAATTTTGTATTCTTATTCTTTTGTTGAAAAATTACAAAGAAATCCTTCTGAAAATAACTCAGAATCCTTCTGAAAAATTGGCAAAACTTGGCTGTTTGTGTATTACAAAAAATCAATTATTCGTATCAAGAGATTGTATTGTGTTCGTAGTACATTGTAGTGTCTAATAAAGTTTCCATTTCTTTTAAAAAATGCTTCTGGCTGTTTTTTTGCAATCAAAATTTAAAACAAAATTCTAACATCTAAATCGCAAGAGAAAGTTTGAAATTATGAAAATCATTTATCAGTGAACTCAAACAATGATAGCGTTGAAGACATTCAGCTAAGCGGAACAAAAGTTTCGTGATCATGCCTTAGAGTAATGAATAAAATACCAGCTTTCGCAGGTCCACCATTTTTTCTGTTCTTTTGATTTCTGTTCCAAATTACTTTTTTTTAAACAAATATTCCGAAAACAATGGTGAGGGAATTTTTTTTCTCAGTGGACGGTAATTTGAAAGACAGTTCTGGAAAAAAAACATATGTCACCTGGGAAACCCGAACCCAAAAAAAATGATAGAATCTTGTCCTCAAAAGGCGAGTCAGTTAATCACATTACTTCATTACAAATCATTCCAAAAGAAAGTGATCCAAAAGAAAGTGAACCACATAAAAAACATAGCTCGCAAATTACTGAAATTAGCAGCTATAGCTGCGTAGATCTGCAGTCTCCAAAACATTAAAAAGATTACTTAAAAACATAGCCGGCCGATTGCCGGAATAGCTACGAACGAATAAACTTGCGTGCCGTATAATAGAGATAGAAACAGATAGAGATCTAAATAGAAAAAAAATGACGAACCTCAAAAAGCTAGGTAAAAACACATTCAGCGATAAATTAATGAAGCTTGTTAACATTCATTTCGCAGAAGCCTTTTATTAGGGACCTTTACTGTACATATAAGTTCCTTTGACCTTAAACTAATTCAAATTAAACTTAATTAAACTTTAAAGTGCAAAAGTCATTTTATTGAGTGAGGTAAGTCACGTATGACCAGAATCTAATCATGGAAATGATCTTAAAGCCTTTGCTAGAGAGAGAATGGGAAATAACGTCACGCGCGCAAACGCCGTTAGTGAGAGGAAGTAATTCATAAAATTTAACTTTTTCAGCTTTGCTGTGTGAACAAACGTAAAACAAAATAGCGCGTCAGAAGAGGAAACGAAAAACATAGCCGGAAGAATTCCGGAAGTGACTCGAAGCGTAAAAAATTCAAAACCCATCGTAATTAAAGCAGAAGTCAATAACTTTTGTATTAAACCATTAACTTATTACCTCCCTAGGTCTGATCTGAAAATTGGTGAAATTTAAGCCACTATCACCAAGAGAAACAAACTGCAGCAAAATGTTATTTTATTGGAAACGTTTGGTAACGTTAAAAAACTCCGATATAATTAGGATGGTAATAATACTGATAAGGTGAAAAAGCTGAAAATGCTATCAATTGACCTCAAACAATTCATAATTCTAATCTCAAATAGATCATGAAAGCAAACGGCAGATAAGAATCTTAGAGACTAAGTTAAATGTTTCAAAAGAATGCTCAAATTTATGAATCAGAAAAACACTACAATTAATATTATAATCACTGCAATTAATACAAAAGCAACACATACTTTTGCATTGTTGCATATATGCTAGACAACCTGATTTCACACTAATTTGAAAATTAAATTAACCATAGAAAACAAATAAGCTACAGAATAAAAATCAAACGCAAGAAATCGTTTTAAAACAAAACCAAGGCCGGAAGAAAATTTCAATAAAAAGAACTAAGTGAAAATTTTGAAAATACTTTCTAGAAAACTCTCAGTACTGCCCTATGTTGAATGAAATCCATTGCCTACCAAAGAAATGACGAAACGAAAATCTAAGAAAAAGCTGAAACCTTCATTTTTTCTCAACTAAAAAAAATCGATATAACGAATATAAATGTCGGTGCCAGTACAAAGCTAGGATGATAAAAACTTGAATGCGAAGAACATGGATTTAATATAAGGCAAACCCAAAAATAAACATAGCTGGCAGATTGCCAGAAAATAGCCGCAATAGATTCGTAGATCGGCAGTCTAAAAAAGTTAAAAAGACAGACCAAAAAAATCGTCTTTTCATAGAAGGCTGATCTGTTATACTTTGATTGAAAATCTGTATACTTTACTGCTGCCTCTATTAGCTTATCTCAAATAACCTTCATTTTGAGAGACGCACACCCATTTGACCTTATCTCTTTGAATTAAAGTAAATAAAAGTCAATTTCAAATTGAGGAAGTCATTTTTGAGAGTGAAGTAAGTCAAGTGTGACCCAAATTTAATCACGCGAATGAACAAAAAAAACTCGCTCCACTAAGAGCGAAAAATGACGTCACGCATGGAATTCAGTTGAAATTGCATGAACGAATGAACAAAAAGTGTCTGTGACGTCATCTGGTCGTAACAAAAATCATGACGAAAAAAAAAAAACCATGAGAAGGCCAATAATAGCCCCAGCTATCGCTGTGCGGCTATTAAAAATGAACACATTTCATTGCTCAATATTCGAGACAGAGAAGAGACACCGAGTCTTCCGCGGTAAAGATTCTTCCTCCTGAACAGTAAAAAAAATAGAAAGCAGAATTCAAACATACGAAACATTGAGAAATTTTGCAAAAAAATGGTCAAAAAACTTTTTAAGAATTTAATTATGAGAAAAATTTCATTTTCAAAAATATCGCCAAAAATGATTAATTTTTAATTGAAACGAAATTAAAGTCACTCGTGTTGCACAAAAAAGTTTCTAGCAATTAAATCCAAAATACGCACAAAAATTTTGGAAAAAAACTACCAAAATCAGATTAGCATATGTACAATTTTATAAAAACAAAACTGAATCGAGGTAGAAAGAGGCGTTGAGTAAATGAATTATCAAAGGGAAATTGCTATACTAACTGATTTTTGACAAAAAGACGACTCAAAGATACAAAAAACGAAGAAATTAATAGAAAAAAGTCAAAAATTAACTAAAAAAACAAAAATTGTGTGTCAATTTTGAATTTGAAACGCATTTTCAGGCTCTGCAAAACACTGTGGTATCAATTTCCGAGGTTTAAAACTAAATATAGCATCCAAAAACAATTATTTCCACAAAAAAATAGATTACAAGCAAAAAAACGGCCACAGACGAAAAAACGGCTAAAAACAGGTATCTATATGCGCCATTCAGTCAAAAACTACTTTTCAAAGTCAAAAAGTCATTCAATAAACGCAGCGCAAGAGCAAAAAACTTCTCTCGCTCAGAAAAAATTAGTTCATACTCCAATTTTACTCACTTTCGCTTTCAGATCAAAACAGCGTCTGAACGAATAGTACTTCCGGTAAAAAACCGTAAGAAAACCAATACCCCTCTTCGAGTTGTAAAAACCAAGATCACCGCAATATAGCTCCGCTCAGCTTACAGCCATTAAAATATTTTTTTTTGGTATGAGATGTTATATTGCTGCCTATATTAGCTGCTCTCAAATAACCTTCATTTAAAGTGACACACATTCACTTGCCCTTATCTCTTTGAAGCAAAAAGTCAATTTCAAAGTGAGGAAGTCATTTTTGAGTCATTTAAAGTCACATTTGACCAAAAATTCAAGTCATATAGTCGTAACGAAAATCTTGACGAAATAAAAAACCAGGAGAACGCCAATAATAGCCCCAGCTATCGCTGTGCGGCTAGTAATAAAACAACACTAGAGCTCTTGGGGATTGCCTTTGTTAGTACCCAGCTCGGGAGATGCAAGCTGGGGGGGGGGGTGCGCCGAGTGGTCGGGGTAGGGTTCGGAAGACTGGATGAGAGAGAGGCAATACAAAACTCCAGCTCGAATGGACTCGGGATGGGGTGAGAGGAAGGCGGGGGCGCAAAGTTTTCGGATTAAGAACAGCCCTCAACAATTGTCTCCTCAAAACAGTTTTGCTAAATCCCTTCTCAGTGACTGGTATAAGGCGTAAGGCTCTAAGTGCCCTTAATGCCCGTGGGTTAGACGAAAAATCGGCAAAGCAAAAAATCGCATAAAAAGACTACAGGACTAAGAAATTGCTAGAAAATTCGTTCGAGAGCAATCAAAAAACTAATTTTGCTCCGCGATCTTTTCGCAGTCCAAAGAGCTAATAAAATAGCATCAATTTTAACTCGCAGAAAAAGTATAGTTATACGCAAAATATATCATTGCAAAAAGAACATATTTCCAAAGATCAAATATTATATGAAATCCTGTTGCTTTCCAAATAATAAACATCAGTTTAGACTGACAGTTTCTATGTTCAGATTTAACTTAAAAATTTCAAGATTCTATCTCACTTCAATTTTCCGCAAGTTAACCGAGTTTCAAAACCAATCAAAACTAGACTAGGCGACAAAACTGTCTTCTTCATAATTTGTAAGCAAAGTGTTTAACATAGCCGGCAGATTGCCGGAACAGCTGCGAAAGAACAGACCTGCGTGCCATATAATAGAGATCGAAACAGATACAGATCTAAATTGAAAAAAAAATCGACGCCGCTCAAAGAAATAGGCTAAAAAACATTCAGCGATAAAATAATAAAGCTTGTTAAAATTCATTCCACAGAAGCCTCTTATTAGGGACCTTTACTGTACATATAAGTTCCTTTGACCTTAAACTAATGCAAATTAAACTTTAGTTTTAAAGTGCAAAAGTCATTTTATTGAGTGAGGTAAGTCAAGTATGATCAAAATGTAATCACGCAAATAACCTAAAAACTTTTGCTAAAGCGAGTGAGAAATGACGTCACTTGCGCAAATGCCGTTAGTGAGAGGAAGAAGTCATTCAGAAAATTTGACTTTTTCAGCTTTGCTGTGTGAACAAATGTTAAACGAAAAAAGAGCGTCAGACGACGAAACAAAAAACATAGCCAGAAGAATTCCGGAAGCAACTCGAAGCGTCAGAACTTCACTAACAAAACCGTAATTGCAACGGAAGCCACTACCTTTGGTATTATACCATTAACTCACTACCTCTCCAGGTTTGCTCTAAAGATTGGTGAAACCTAAACCACTGTCAAGAAGAGAAACAAAATGCAGCAAAATTTTATATTATTGAAAACGTTTGGTACAGTTAAAAAATCCGAAATAATTAAGGTCGTCAAAAACCTGATAGTCTGAAAAAGCTGAAAAGGTTCTCAATAGCCTTCATATAATTCATGATTCTAATCTGAATAAGATCGCGAAAGCAAACGGGAGATAATAGTTTTAGAAACTAAGTTAAATCTTTTCAAAAAAAGAAAGCTCAAATTTAAGAATCAGAAAACACCTATAATCAGATTTCTAATCACTGCAATGAAGACAAAAACAACGAACACCTGTTCCTTGTTGTACATATGCTAGACAACATGATTTCATACTAAATCAAAAATAAAATTGATCATAGAAAAGACATAAGCAGCAGAATATTCACCAGCAAAAAATCATTTAAAATAATGCCAAGGCCGGCAGAAAGCTGTAGTAATTAGCCATAAGTGGAAATTTTGGGAAAAGCTTGCTTTCAAACTCTCAGTACCACCTTATGTTTAATGAAATCAATTGCAAACCAAAGAAATGACGAATATCTTAGAAAAAGCTGAAATCATTCATTTTTTACAACTGAAAAAATCAATATACCGAAAATAAAAGTAGGTGTCAAGACAAAACTAGAATGATACTAACCAGAATGTAAAAATGGGCACAATGCAAGGAACACCGTAACAAAAAGTCATTCTTGATTTTTAAAAGTTAAAAATCAATTTAAAAAATTCAAGAAAAACGAATACATTTCATTGTTCAGCATTCAACACATAGAAAATATAACTAGTCATCCGATACAATGATCTATCCTACTAAAGAGAACAAAGAAGCATGAGAACGCAGAATTCATAAATACGAAACATTGAAACATTTTGCAAAAAAAATGGTCAAAGAACTTTTAAGTTAAAACTGTTTCATAAATGCTGTCTTAACTTAAAAGTTCTTTGACCATCTTTTTTTGCAAAATGTTTCAATGTTTCGTATTTATAAATTCTGCGTTTTCATGCTTCTTTGTTCTCTTTAGTAGGATAGATCATTGTATCGGATGACTAGTTATATTTTCTATGTGTTGAATGCTGTCTTAACTGTTTTTTCAGAGAGCTTAACGCCAAAAATGATTGAATTTTTATTGAAACAAAATTAAAGTCCCGCATGTTGCACAAAAAAACTATTTCTAGCAATTACAATCAAAATACAAACGAAAAACTGAAGAAAATCGGAAAAAAACTACCAAAATCGGATTACCATATGTACAATTTTATGAAACAAAATTACATCGAGGTAGAAAGAGGCGTTGAAAATAGAAATTATCAAAGAGAAATTGCCATATTAACCAGATTTTTGACAAAAGACGGTTCAAAGATCCAAAAATGACGAAATTAATACTAAAAAAGCCAAAAATTAACTAAAAAATCAGAAATTATGTGACAATTTTCGATTTGAAACGCATTTTCAGGCTCTGCAAAACACTGTGGTATCAATTTCCGAGGTTGACATTTCAATATAGCAAGGAATGAAATTTATTTCTACAAGAAACCAATTTAAAAGCAAAATTGGCCCACTTAGACGAAAAAACGGCTAAAAACGGTTATCTATATGTGCAATTCAGTCAAAAACTACTTTTCAAAGTCAAAAAGTCATTCACTAAACGCAGCGCATGATCAAAAAACTTCTCTCGCTTAGCGAAAATCTGTTTACCAAGACAGCTTTTCTCACTTTCGCTTTTAGGTCAAAATGCCGCGTGAACAAATCTATTTCCTGTAAAAAAAAATCGAGAGAAAACCAATACTCCTCTTCGAGTCGTAAAAAAACCAAGAGCACCGCAATATAGCTACGCTCAGCTTACAGCTTCGCAGCTATAAAAAACGCTGTCTCACGAGCCCATTTTTTAACGATTATTTGGCACAAAATATTAAAAATTTCAGCTCGAAAAATGGTTCAATCTAATTCAAGTTCACCTGATTCGCCATGCTCGGTTGTTTAAAGATATCACCTTTTATCTAATGTTTCTATTTTCGAAATTTCATACGGTAAAAAATATCCTGTGTATGATTGCTTGTATGAAGGTCGGACATATTGCTCTCGAATCGAACACAAATTATAATTGCTCCAAACTTCGGTCGAGAAAATTTAAATCTATTTTCCCAAGATACTATTGAATAAAATTTCCAACATTCTATTCAGTTTTAGAAGTTTCAATGATATCACTTTTATTTCTCCCAATAAGACACCCAGGATAACATGCTGCATGCCAACCACTTGAACAGTTGGAACAGGAGACGAATGATACTGTACTCATCGACATCACTTTCTATCGTGAGCTTAAAGTAAAAACACGAATAAGTAATTATTGAATTAGATGTTTAGTCGAACTCGTGGGTAGTGTGGAAATTTGAGACCGCACAATATGATTACATAAATTGTGTTCATATTGAAGCTGTACATAGTTCTGGCTCAGTTAATTCTATTGATATTTGTGCTACGACGAGATCGCTCCGGCTAACAGCTTTCAGCTCATTTGCCAAATCTCCAGACCATGTAAACCTGTTTGAATTTGTCAAAACCAGCCAATACACCAGCTCCAGCCACTCCTCTCAAAATGTTAGCTCCGGCTCCCTTCATCATGGACATGAATCCTTCATTCTTCATAATCTGCATCGCACAGTCAATGGATCCCTTATACTTCACAGCTTGTCCTGCAAATAACATCAATTAATCACTTAAACATCAATTGATGAAATTGAATCAGATCAAAGAAGCAACTGAAACAAAACAGAAGGAATTCAATTGGAGGCCCGTCAACTCGTATCAGGCTATCGCACGCAAGGAAAGTTGTCTTATTTTTCTTTCTAACTTGCTCCTGCAGAAGTCACTATCATTCTTACGAACGGGCTTCAGGCACTTTTTGGAAACCATAATAGCTTCAGCAGAAAAATTCCCTAGTTGAAGACCACTATTTTTTAAATCAACATCACCGGTCATAATGAGGCACGAGACATACACACATGATCAGCAGGATTTAAATTTTAAATCAAGCTCTACGCATAAAAAAACAAACTCTAAACGTTTTCAGTTAGCCAAGAAAGAATGTAAATTGAGCTGCTTGGTCTTGGGCAAGTTTAAGGTTCAAAGAAAAGGCAAAACCTTACGATGTCAAGAAAAACCACTCCCACCAAGCTTCAGTGAACAGCGACCTAGAAAAATAACGTGACCGAGGAAAGAAACATTCAAAAAGCATTGGTTTCACACCACTCAGAATTGGTTCTATTCAGTTGGAATTGGCATATGAAAAATTAGTTGGTGAAACAAAATTACCTGAGCAAAAAACGCTTTCCGATAAACTTTCATAACGCTTACGATAAATTATACAAACGATTCCTGTAGCCTGAAAAATCTATTTCCTTGCAAAAATTCTTAAAGCTGAAACTAATTTCAGAAAGGCTCATTTGAAAAGGAAGTTTGACCGCTTATCAGAAAATACTTTGTTAATTTCGCATATCTTTGTGGTTAAAAATTAAGCGAATGAAGTAAATATAAACATAAAAGTCTTTCTCTCATTTCAAAATAGTGCCCACCGCATATAAATTGACCGATTCGAACGCGCCTAAAAAGTATACTACAGATAGCAGCTCAAGTTAAGACCTCTGCCAAGCCAGATAAAATATCTCACTGTACTCAAATTCTAAACAAATTGAGTTTCTCTGAATACAGTTTTGTTGCTTTTTGACACCAATATAAACCCACTAATTTCGGATGAAATGCTCACCAACCCACAACGAATTGGCTTGAATTGGTCATGCGTTCTAGAAACGGAACGCAACAAAAGCGAGATGTTTTTATTATTGGTACGTATTTAGTTTGCGATGCTAAGCAACACAAGAAGATTACCATTCTATAAGATCTATGCTACAAAAAGTCAGGAAAGATTTCGTACCCACTTCATGCATTCTAGAGACAGAACAAAACACAAGTGGAGAGTACCATTCGATAAGACCTATGCCCTATGCATGCTACGAAGAATCAATCAAAATGTCGTACCCACTTTATGCGTTTACAGAAAAGGAACGCAACAAAAGCGAGATACTTTTATTATTGGTACGTATTAGTTTGCGATGCTATACATCACAAGTGGAGAGTACCATTCGGTACGATCTATGCATGCTACAAAGAATCAACCAAGATGTGGTACCCACTTTATGCGTTTACAAAAACAGAACGCAACAAAAGCGAGATACTTTTATTATTGCTACGTATTTAGTTTGCGATGCTACGCATCACAAGTGCAGAGTACCATTCGGTACGATCTATGCATGCTACAAAGAATCAACCAAGATGTCGTACCCACTTTATGCGTTTACAGAAAAAGGAAAGCAACAAAAGCGAGATCCTTTTATTATTGGTACGTATTTAGTTTGCGATGCTACGCAACACGAGTGGAGAGTACCATTCGATAAGACATATGCATGCTACAAAGAATCAATCAAGATATCGTAACCACTTTACGCATTTACAGAAACAGAACGCAACAAAAGCGAGATACTTTTATTATTGGTACGTATTTAGTTTGCGATGCTATGCATTACAAGTGGAGAGTACCATTCGGTACGATCTATGCATGCTACAAAGAATCAACCAAGATGTACCCACTTTATGCATTTACAGAAAAAGGAACGCAACAAAAGCGAGATACTTTTATTATTGGTACGTATTAGTTTGCGATGCTACGCATCACAGGTGGAGAGTACCATTCGGTACGATCTATGCATGCTACAAAAATCAACCAAGATGTCGTACCCACTTCATGCGTTCTAGAGACAGAACGCAACACAAGTGGAGAGTACCATTCGATAAGACCTATGCAGATACAAAGAATTAATCAAGATGTCGTACCCACTTTATGCGTTTACAGAAACAGAACGCAACAAAAGCGAGATACTTTTATTATTGGTACGTATTTAGTTTGCGATGCTACGCATCACAAGTGGAGAGTACCATGCGTTAAAATCTATACATGCTACAAATAATCAGGAAAGATGTCGTACCCACTTCACTCGTTCTAGAAACGGAACGCAACAGAAGCTAGATACTTTTAGTATTGGTACATATTTAGTTTGTGATGCTACGCAACACAAGTGGAGAGTACCATGCGATAAAATCTATGCATGCTACAAATAATCAGGAAAGATGTCGTACCCACTTCACGCGTTCTAGAAACAGAACGCAACAGAAGCGAGATACTTTTAGTATTGGTACATATTTAGTTTGTTATGCTACGCAACACAAGTGGAGAGTACCATGCGATAAAATCTATGCATGCTACAAATAACCAGGAAAGATGCCGTACCCACTTCACGCGTTCTAGAAACGGAAGGCAACAGAAGCTAGATACTTTTAGTATTGGTACATATTTAGTTTGTGATGCTACGCAACACAAGTGGAGAGTACCATGCGATAAAATCTATGCATGCTACAAATAATCAGGAAAGATGTCGTACCCACTTCACACGTTCTAGAAACAGAACGCAACAGAAGCGAGATACTTTTAGTATTGGTACATATTTAGTTTGTGATGCTACGCAACACAAGTGGAGAGTACCATGCGATAAAATCTATGCATGCTACAAATAATCAGGAAAGATGTCGCACCCACTTCACTCGTTCTAGAAACGGAACGCAACAGAGGCTAGATACTTTAGTATTGGTACATATTTAGTTTGTGATGCTATGCAACACAAGTGGAGAGTACCATGCGATAAAATCTATGCATGCTACAAATAACCAGGAAAGATGCCGTACCCACTTCACGCATTCTAGAAACGGAAGGCAACAGAAACTAGATACTTTCAGTATTGGTACATATTTAGTTTGTGATGCTACGCAACACAAGTGGAGAGTACCATGCGATAAAATCTATGCATGCTACAAATAATCAGGAAAGATGTCGTACCCACTTCACGCGTTCTAGAAACAGAACGCAACAGAAGCGAGATACTTTTAGTATTGGTACATATTTAGTTTGTGATGCTACGCAACACAAGTGGAGAGTACCATGCGATAAAATCTATGCATGCTACAAATAATCAGGAAAGATGTCGTACCCACTTCACACGTTCTAGAAACAGAACGCAACAGAAGCGAGATACTTTTAGTATTGGTACATATTTAGTTTGTGATGCTACGCAACACAAGTGGAGAGTACCATGCGATAAAATCTATGCATGCTACAAATAATCAGGAAAGATGTCGTACCCACTTCACGCGTTCTAGAAACAGAACGCAACAGAAGCGAGATACTTTTAGTATTGGTACATATTTAGTTTGTGATGCTACGCAACACAAGTGGAGAGTACCGTTCTATAATGTCGAAGCATGCCACAAATTTCCCCAAGAACAACGGATCATCTACTTTTCGATTTCGCGAAGTGGAATACAAAACGGTACATTTAGAGTGGAATACTTTTGTTACATTTAGAGTTCCCGACCCCCGATTAGTAATCATTTTGCACATAGTGCCCAATTACCGAACATGTTCCATTGTCCGGGGGGGTGGGGGGGGGGGGGGGTGGGGCTTCGATGAATGGAAATACCCACTTTATTTGCTTATATAATACCTGTATTTTATTTCAAAAATACCGCATTTATGTGAACGGTTGTTCATTTATACCGCACTCAGCAAAATTACCGCATTCCTTGATCATTTTTATTCCGCAAATATTTGAGATTCAAGCAGTTTATACAAATAGATTGAATTTTAATTGTGCTGACAAAAACTAAATCAGAAGGGAATATTTGGAAACTCACCAGATGTCATCATCATTCTTCGTCTAATGGTATCTATGGGGTATGAGATAAGTCCTGCAGTCACGGTCACACCGTATCCCAAGCAGAAGGACAGCAATAAGTTGGCGTTCTCTCCCAAGAAGATGGGCTTCAATGTATCGTACATGCCGAAGTAGAAGCCTCGATACACAAAGATACCCACGCAAGAGATCACGAATCCTCTGTACAATCCTCCAATGCCGTCAGATGCAAATGTCTTTCTGTACACGTCTACCATTCCGTTGAACTGTCGTTCTCCGCCCTAAAACGAAATTATGCTTCGCTGCAGATGAATAAGAAAATAAGCGCCTAATGCTGGCGAAATTCTGCTCTCAAGCTACTAACTAACGAGGGGCGATATTTGGTAGGGAGGCGGGTGGTAATAGTCCTTTTTTGTGCTGGTGGGAGGGGGGGGGGCGAGTACCAGCAATTAGTTCCGACGTTTACAAAAGGGGATTCGAGTGATCAAAGAATTCAATTCGTTCTTTTATAGGCCGAAAGTGAGCGGGAGATAAAACCACTAAGTTCACTGATAGGTGAAGGACATCTTTGGAGCGCGTTTCATTTTTTTGTTTTGTTAACGGCCGGACTCGATATTTACATTTGATCTCTTCGATTTATTTCAATCTATTTTCAATGTTTTTTTTATAGTTGGTTGAGAATTTTTTGATCCCTCTTTTTTAAGTCACCGAAGCACGAGATCAATGTACCCAAGCAAGTATTCTCAGAGGTAACTAACTTACAAAGAAAGAAAGAAAGAAAGAGAAAGAATAAATTTCTCCAAATATTAGACAGCAACTTAATTGCAGCCACCGTTCTGTTCTTTAGATCAGGTTATTCGGCGCATTTTTACGGAGACTTTCTAATGTCGGTTCTTACAAAAATTCTACCATAATAACTCCTTTACACTTCATTCGAGCAATTAATCAGCCAGTGTTTGTCTGGGCCAAAATTATCTGTGAGAAATTTCAGACACAGTTTAGGAGCTAAACTGGTGCGATGACTGACTTGCTTCAGACGCAATGTTAACTACATTCTGCTTCATTCATATATTGCATGAAAGAACCAACCGGTTAACTCCAATTGTACCCAATATGGTTTCTTTACAATAATTGGGGGTGGGGTGGGCTATACATTAAACGACCACGAAGCTTTGGTGGATGGGGACATAATGGGAAAGAAGATATCTACCAACCTTTCCAGCAGCTTTAGCATCATTTGCCAATCTGGTTCGGCAATAATCCAGTGAGTAGACAAAGCAGAGAGACAGTGATCCGGCACAGCCACCGCTAGCAATGTTCTTACTGAAGTTGACTACGTAAGGATCTTTTTTGTTGGGTTTGAAGAGAGCCTTAATTTGATCTTTAAACGCAAAATTAAGAGCTTGCGTTGGGAAGTATCTAATACAATTAGCCAGATTTCCTCTCCAAAACGGAATTACTCCTTCTGATGCGTAAGTTTTATTTACACAATCAATAACGCCCTTGTAAGGTTCAGCTAATCTTCCGGCTTTGATCATCTCATCTTGGTTTTGTACAAGCAATTTGACTCTTTCGATGGGAGCAGCAGCTGTCTTCGAGATTACCGCAGCAGCTCCGGCAAGGGCAAAATCTTCGAAAAAAGAAAGCTTGGGCTTTCCAGTTTGGCTAGCAGCTGTGAGAGGCATATTGACTGACTGAAAAACACGCATACAATTAAGAACTTCCGCTAATTTAACGTTTTTTGAACATTAGAAACTAGAAGTAGGGATTGTAAATTTTTTTATTAGACATCTATTAACTTTATTAGCTAAATTTCATATATTTACTACACTAAATTAAACTCAAAATAATAATCGTTTGATCTGTATAAAGAAAAACAATTCAGTGTGGATGGGAAAACTATTGTTGGTTTTGTTTCAGGAACCCTTTAACTTTGTCAACAATTTCGTTATGAGTATCATCTTTCGTATCATCCATTTCTGCAGCAACTTTCCTGTTCATAAGCTCGTTGTCAACAGGATGAGCGGGTTTAGGATCAAGAGGCTCGTCCTCTGGTCGAACATGAATTAGCTTTTCATTGGCAGGTAGTTCATTGTTAATTGGTTGCTCGGATTGCTTGACCGCGATTTTAATTTCGCTCTCCTGTGCCTTTTCAACTTGGATATTTGGCACTACCTCAGGCAAAACAGCGACCTGTTCAATTGGTTGTTCTTTGTTGAGTTGTGGAATGGGCTGCTGACCTGCTATATTATTCCCTCGATTTAATTTATTGATGCAACTTTGCAAATCGGCTTCAAGCTTCACCCCATTGGTGCTCGAAATTTTCAAATTTGAGCTGCATTTTGACATATTATATTTAAGAGCGTCGATATCATAATTGCACTTTGCTTGCAGCGCTTTTAGTTCGGTTGAAATGTTGGTTAGATTGTCTTTAGCCTTTGACTGCAGACTTCGTAAATTTCTCTTCAGTTCTTCGTTTTCATGCACAATGACAGATTCCTTTTTAACCAATTCTTGCACATGAGACTCAAGTGCTTTGCTTGTCTGTTTTTCTTGATAATGTTGTTTCTTGTGGGTCTCAATCTCATCTTTAGCCGTGAATAGATTTTCTCTCACAACTGCCAACTCCTTTTCTTGTTGAAAATATTTTACCTCAGCTTCCTGAAGAAGTGTCTGATAGCAAAATCGCTGATAAATTACATACGCAGCCAAAAAGAGTGATAATACTAAAGGCAACCTGGTTGCTACCATGGATTGACTTTGGTAGGTTCCATGACCGTGGTGCTTTCCGTGAGTAGGAAGCATTTTGAAAATCAGACAATCATCAACACTGAAAAGAATTTCGTTGAAAAGAAAATCATAACTACAAATAGTAGCCAAATGGATCAACCATCGATACAACACAAAAACCATGGTTTGAAGAAATAGGATTGAAATTAGGTCTGAGAAAATAAAAAATACCGAGAGTTGCGGTGAAACTCAATTCAAAAGCTCTTTAACATTTCATCAATATGGAGAAGCCAAAAAATCTCTACCGACTAAGAGAGTAAGAGCAAGGCGTACACATTTTCCAAGATTTAAATGCAGTAGGACTAAATCAATTACTTGAAAAATGAGCTAAATTAGTGCAAAGTTACGAAACAAATTAAAACTGGTTTAGAATACATTTCTCTCTGTCTCAGCTAAATCCTGTGATATTAGCAGGCAGCTAGAAAATTTTCTAAAAACAGCAGAAATGAAATTCCAGGTTCAACAGTAAATCAAAAGGGCCTGAACGATTGATTATCACACTGAAATCAATCAATGACATATGTCTGGAAAATTCATTTACACACTTTCCTTACTCTTCGAAAACTATGAAAATAATCGACATATTCCCAGGAAATAGCAGCAGTAGCTTTGTAGACCTGCAATCTCAAAATGGCATCAAAAAACAGCGAAATTTCATTTAACTAATAACCGTTAATTTCTGTTAATTTAACTGAATAACATACTAGGGTATATAACTGAATAACATACTGAATAACATACATCAATTTAAAAAAATCAGCTGAAACAAATGAGCAGCTTGAAAATTTTCGTATATTGTTTATGCTGATCCATAGAGCTGATCCGTATAGTAGCACAAACAGTGTAAATTGCATTTTTTTCATTTTGCTGTTTTAATACAATTGTCACATTCTCTCGCAGTTCGCGTGGACCACATCCCCAGTTTGAAAAATGATCTGTGCTTGGTTAAGTCTTTTTATGTGATCAACCACTTGAGGTCGGAACAAATGTGGCTAACTTACTTTTTCCAGTGTGTGAGCGTTTCTGTCAATTGAAAAAGCAACTTACAAAAAACTATAAAAAAACTATAAAAACTTAAAGTTTTCGTGAAAAATAAAAAATTTTCAAATAGAAAAAAAATAGCCAAAGGACCAAAACGTAGATTGTATTGATAACCATTGCTCTTTAATACTTCGAACTGCTTTTTCGGCTAACAGACGTTTCTTCACCTGTTCGACACAAATAGGCAGTTCCAGAACAGTCACAAGCCTCAAATTAGGAAAATTATATACGGGCAACAAATTAGTGTTTTAAAATGCACAACCAACACTAAATCTAGCTGATAACCCATCCACAAGATTTAAAATTTTAAAGCCCGTTATGCTCATATCAAAGTCCATTGTTAAAATACGATTACCGATACAACTGCCTGAAGAAGTTATCTCGTTTTATTTAAAAAACGAACATTTCAAGGGTGATGATCCTGCAGTAAAGACCAATTATTTAGAATATTTTACTTATTTTTTGGTTTCGGCCAAAACGTGTAAAAACTCATCAAAACTTAAGTCCAACAAAAACAAGATTTACGAATTATTCACCATTGGGACCTGTGACAAGAGGAGAAACATCAGATTATGCCCCCAAACCGCTTAGTCGGCAAATATTTTTTACGCCCCTTCTCTCCTCCCCCAGGAGCACCGGTTAATATCATGATAAGCAACGTGCTATATAACAGAACAATCGTTCCATTTTTCAAAATGGAGGAAAATATAATAATAATAATAGACTTTTGGAGTAAATATCTAAGGTGTCCTCAGACCCTCAGTTTTTCAAGTTCATAGACAAGGAAAAATTGAGTTTCTTTTTCACTTCTTTGCAATTAGTACATCCACAGACAATTTTCCAGGTACATGATACATCATAATTTTTGTACAAGTAGAGAAAAGAGATCGAAGAGTTTCATCTCGAGGTCTTCAAATAGAACTTGAAAAAAATTGTGAAATACGTTTGCTAGGTTACAAGCGGAACATTTGTAATGTGGACACATTTATGCCACTCGATGTCAACTTTTCTAGTTACTGTTAGCGTGCAAAAAAATAGTTATGAAATCCTGAGTATGGCTAAACTACATTTGTACGATTGCTGTATTTTCAAACAAAAAACCCATGCTTTTGCTTTCCTCTGAACAATTTCAATTAACGTCAAATCCGCTTTGCTTGGTTTCCATAGCTGTGAACCAAAACTGACATTGGTCACAATGTAGCTCTGATAGGCATTTTTCTTGTTTCGCGAGGTTGTTAACCAAGTTTCTCTTGATTGCTTTAAAAGTTCTTAATGACTTTTCTACTCGCTTTTTTGCGTGCCAAAAAAGCGAACTAGCGGCTATAATTTGAATCATACGAGTATGGGATATGGGGAGGTCTTAGGAGTTAACCAAGTTTCTCTTGATTTCTTTATAAGGTTTTTAATGACTTTTCTCGCTTTTCTGCATGCCGAAAAAGCGAATGGGCGGCTATAATTTGAATCATATGGGTATGGGATATGGGGAGGTCTTAGGAGGTTGGTACAACCAAGAAAAATAACGTAAATAAAGGGAAATATTTGAAACAAAGGAAAGGTGAGTATATATAGAATTTATCGATCAGTGTTGAACACTCAATGTCGATTGTGATTGTTTGTGACCTGTCCACTTGTGGACCACAACGGTTGCCTCCGAAATAATAATTCTGAGGCTGATTTAATTGCATTTAATATTGGAGGCAGATTTTTTGTTCAATCAAATTTTCACTGTTTATGCCTCGTAGAGAAAAAAAGTACTAGCTCTAAGAATCTAGCTTTCATTTAAATTTTACGCTGTTCCACAATTTTGGATAGCAAATTTTTAGAAATTCAAAAATTTAAAACCATTGGTCTTTGAGAGATGACAGATAGCTTGGAAATTTTAGCTAAAAACGGAAATTTGTAGTACTTTGAATTTGATTCTCACAAGCAGTTTTTACAGGTTCAATCCTGAAAAAAAAGAATTTAAACTAAATTTCGAACAATTAGTTTTTGAGCAAATGCAATAAAAATTTTGCAAAATCAGGCCGTTTTTATCCCTCTTCTATGATTAATGCCGGAAAAAACTAGCATTTGAGCCAAAATTTTTCTGTACAAATTTCTGGAAAACAAAAGAGTTGGGTATCTCCCGTTTTCAAGCGTTCCGACTTTTGTATCGAGTAGTTAAATGCATTCTAATAGCATTCGGTAGACATGTGGCTGAAAGCCCTTAAGTGGAGGTAGCGAAAACAATCTCTCTTCCCCCCCCGCTCTGCTTAGTGGGTGCATATCATTTGCAACCCCAAGCTCACGTCGCATATTTTTACACTATTTACTATGTATTGGCGCAAGCGCTTTAACTGGGAGTAAAAAACAAAATGGGACACAACGAAAAAGATCTCGAAAAAAAACTTTCCTTAGCGATGTTCGTGTTATAACTGGAATATGGGAATCTATTTGTCCCGCCATCTGAGTGGTCTTTAGCTTTCACGCCCCTCAGTGGTCGTATTTTTTACACATTAACGTACCAACAATATGCAATTGGAGGGAATAAAAAACACTGCTAGAACAATAGATCCGAGTAAGGTTACATTGCACTCAAATATTTTGCATCACAAAACTAATTTTAACTATACACCTTATCCCTATACTCACCCAAATTGGATCTTCTGAGTGTGCACTCGCCCCAGTACGTTATTCACTATTATAGAGCATATGTTGATAAAATAATTAAAAAGTTACATGTTGGATATATTAATGTTGGCTCTCTGATGGCTGATTCTGGCCATGGCACACAGGTTCTGACTCACTGGTCCCATTTGGTACGCATATCCTTGCCCACACCATCAACTCTTTACTCCTGTTATTTTCCATTCATCCACCCCCGCCCTCTCCTCACAATTGCGTTCCACTGCTTCTCGTTTGTTTAGATTTGGAGGAGCTCAAGATTCTCATCAAATGAACTATGAGACGTGCACTAACCTTGCAATAGGCACATCCAGAATCAAACACATCACGGAAGAAAAGGCAGGATGAGCAGTTTACGCATACAGAGGAGCTAGGCTGGTGGACTTGTGCAATGTTTTCAATTGCTACCCTGACCAAAAACTACACCGTCGGAGTAATAGCCGGCTTTAATCTTCACAGCCTTTCTCCCACATCTTTAGTTGAGTATCTCAAAGTTCATTCAAATAATTCTTATTAAGTTCAATCCTTCACACCTGATCAAATCTAACAATTTCATTAACATATAATAACTTCAATTTTGCGCTTTATGGCAACATTGACTCCAGCCCCTTTAAAGAATTTTTAGTTCCCCTGAATTTAATGAAGTTCTCATATTTAGTGTATTGTGGAATGTTCGTGGCGAAGTCCCACCAAAGCTTTCCAAGACAAAATCCAAAATTACTACAACACCACAGCCCACTGGAAAGCATGTCTTCATTGTGCACCAGACAGGTTATATATTTGTGGATACCTCAATGAGCTACTCCGACCAATAGCCGAAATAAGCAACATGCGGAGTTTGCCCTCTACGCTGCCATGTAGAGCCAAGGACTAGATGAGCTGTTTTTTTAAAGCAAAGCCCTTCACCTCCGACTACCAAAAGCTTCAAAGAACAATCAAAATGAAGTGAGCCACTTCAACCACCTCAATCACCAAGGAAAATTCCAGCAATTAAACGGCAGATAGACCGATTATAGCCCGAGGTCTATCCCAGATTACAGCGCGAGGTTAGACCAAGATTATAGCGCCAGGTTAGAGCTCAGAGTTCTATCTCTAAGTCAATAGGATCGTCCACGGTTCTAGATGTTCGAGAAAAGCACTCGGTTCCAAGCGAAGCCGACCCAGCACTGAAACTCGATTTCGAAAATCCCGATCTTCCCATCATCCTTCAGTTTATAAAAATAGCGCAGAAACGGTCAAAGAAGCAGCATTAAAAACCCATGGTAGCCATGGACCCTCAGGCCACGATGCTGACGAATGGTGTCTACTTATTGCATTTCAATCCTCCAACCTTTGCAAAACTGGCATATCGAATTGCCACCGAAACTTGACCCCCACATCATTTGGCCGCTTACAATGCCTGTCGTCCAATCCCGCTTGGCACGCACCCTGGTTTTGAGAATAATCGGGTGATGTTTTGTATTGTGTGTCAAAGTTGGAAAATTTAAATTAGAAGGGAACAAAGTACAATAGCATATATACAAAATGTGAGGTTTAATCAGGACAGTTACAGAAAGGTCGAGAACAGTACTTACAAAAATGGTGGCAAAAATTAGTTCAATCGCTTCCAGTTAAGAAAAAGAACGAATTTAAAAAGGAGATGAGAGAAGGTTGGGTACAGCAAAGGGTTTGCTACAAACCAGCAATTAACTTAAAGTGAGATAAAAATTATCAGAACGTAAAACAAATCTAAAAGAATATCAAATAAAGGAGTATCAACTTAAAAGCCTCCCTTCCTCGACAACCGACCCCATGGTAGCCTCGACCGACTGCGGTCGTCGGAGCGAGCGGGAACCGCGAAGGCAGAGTACGGAGCTCCGGAGTAGCGCAAAGCTGATTTTCGTTCGGATAAACGTGATGATGTTGGCGTAGGAGTCGTCGTTCTTAAGGCTCAGTTTTCTGGCAACTTGCTGTATCACCCGAGTTGCTGAAGGTCCTGCTCCTCCTGTGCAAGAAAAAATCAACGGACTGAAAGTGCCCTTCTCAACATTTATAACTCGAGGCTCGTATTTCAATTTTTTGATATTTTCATGGTAGCTATACGCGTCTTCGATATTTTTCGGGCAGCTTTTGTCAAAGGGGTTGAAGATTTTTACATCGAAGAATTCTATCTTCAGGGCGAATGACGTTGAGTTCACCTTCGCGTACGGGGAGTGAAAATATGTCGCGATAGGTCTCGTCATAATTTGTGTTACATACAAGGTTAGGGATTAGGTGATCATTGATAACTTTCGGCTTCTTCCAACAAGTCGGTAACCTTTTCGATGAGGGGCAAAATAGCTAGTCCATATATTGCCATTGCAAGTGAGTCCCTTGAGTAGTTCCCTCTCGGGATTGCAGAACTTTGTGAGAAACAGAGATTAGATGGGGTCTTATAAGAGTTGGATAAAGCCAGATAAAGAGATGGACAAAGAACTTCGATGTTTTTTAGGACTAAGTCTCTGTTCAAACTGTTGAAGGCATTTTTCGCATCAATAAGGAGGATGGCCTGTGTCTCCGGTTGCTCGAAGGCCTCACGTAGAGAGTGAATGGCATGTTCAATGCCGCATCTGTGGCGCTTAAAAGCCGTACAGAGATTGGCTTCTAGGATCAGCGATAAGAAAGAAGATTCATATTCGGACGTGATCACGTACATAAGGACAAAATTAAGTTTCGCTCTTTTACGTAGCTCCATACTCTGCCTCCGTGGCACGCGCTAGAAGCGTCAATAGGAACCATTGTAGAGGAAGGGAGGCTGTTATGCTAAATGCTTGATATTTTTACGGGTGCAAAAAATTCCGTAAGGATGGATTCGAACTCGGGACATCCCGAACTCTCGACATAAGTTAGTCACTCGGCGCTCATGCCCTTCATTTTCTTACCTTACAATCACTTTATTTTAGCAACAAAATTTGGTTCTTTCGTTCTTTCCCATTATAGCCCCTCCAAATAATAGCCCTCGTTATTCTATGTTTACATGCTTATGTTTACATGTATTATAGTCTGTCCCATAAAGTTGAAATAAGGGAACGTTCGAAAACGTCAAAAACAGGCAAGTGAGCATCAAATTGGTCATTTGAATGTCAACGTTTTTTCCATTAAGCTTCTATTCATCAATTTTTTCAACATGTTTTAAATTTTAACTTTGACCTTTGAACTCCAACCTGTGGCTTTTGAAACGTTTGCTTATTTCAACTTTGTGGGACACGCTATATATTATATTGTATTGTATTATTGTATCTTTACATGCTGGGGGGTGGCGGCTATAATGGGAAAGACCACGAACTTTATTTCGGAGTGAGAGCAATTGAGATCACTCAAAAATAAAGGTAAGCGTGAATGCTCAGGCAAAATTTTGCAAAAAGACGTTGTTTTGCTTCAAACTTCGTGGGAGAGAAATTTAAAATAAGAGAAGCCAGGTAAATTGAAAAGTTAATCTAATGAAAACCAAAGTAAGAAAAAAAATCATTTTCAACCGCTAAGCTAAACTGTACTTAGATTGCTATAAAGGCAGAAAAACTAGTGCATATTATAAGACCCAAGGGATAACAATTCCCAAAGATAATCAGACTTTACTGACCAACAACACCTTCGCTTTCAGCGCCGGATCAGTTGAAATCGATTTTTCCCGCTCCCACCCCATTAAGCTTTCGAGTTTAATGATAAAAGATCCAGTTGATTTACCTGTTCATTTCCAGACCCCAATGAGGAAAATCATTTTCATGGTAATTTATGGCGCTTACCAAACTACTATCTAATTAACCCTTTGAAATATTTATACCCATCATAACGAAACAGCTTGTTGTTATATAACAGTAATCTAAATGCTTTGCTCCCTTTGGAGAAACGGGGCTGCGCAGTTAATTAAGGGCAAGGAGCACGAAATGTCGATGCAATAATTCCTATTTATTGCTAGAATTGGGAGTTAAGTACAAAATTGAAATGAATAGCAAATTACCTTTTTTGGGAATTCAAAATTATAACCCTATACCACAGTTCTACTGATTATAATGGATTAGCTAAAAACCCAAAAACTCTCGGAACAAGATAACAATTTACCAATTAATAATCCGGCATTTCTGTAATACAAGGTAAATAGAGACACCAAACCACGAAATTTTATAGACAAACGCGAAAGTTCTACAATACCAACAACTGTATCTATTTAGAGTATTGCGAAGTATTCACCTAGCATCTGAAAGCAATTAACAGGTAGGTTATCCAATTACACTAACATAAACTTTTTGCCATTGACCTGCAATATGCAATTTGGCACGTGTGAATGAGAAAAGTTGTGAAAGGACACGAAACAGAAAACGAAACGCAATGGTTAACAATCAAACGAAATTTTCAAATTAATTTATGACTCTTTTATGTGGACGATGAAACTGCTCACAGAAAATTTGAAAATTTGCACTGCACACTAGAGAAATCAGCCTAATTATAGTTGTAGCATATATCCCACCAAAAACCGATTAGAGACAATATATCAAGCACCAACCAATGCTAATAAATTCTGCCAAGGCAAAGCACATATGATCCTGGACGGCGACTTCAATTGCTGACTCTACTCAACGGAAAAAGGCAACTAACACTGCGAACTTTTTTTAATTTGATTCTTCGTTATGTTTACGACAATAAACGTAACCTTCGAATTTCAGCATGGTAAAAGCGTTATCGATTGATTTTTCTTAAGCAAGGAGCTCCTAGAACCTCTAAAGGAGATGAAGATCACCAATTCATTCTTTACAAAACAAAAACAGGTTTCTTGCTGCTTTGAATTGAGAGACGATATAGCTGAAAGCAGAAAGAAGCAAGTGCGTAAATTCGTTGTTGAACAATTGAAAGAAACAATGAAAATATCAAAACCCACATTTTAAAATGAAAAGAGCCTTTAGCAAAACACAAAAAACTGATGCGTGAAATAGATCGGGAAATCAGAAAAGCGGGAGTAGGAAAGATAATTTTGGAAAACTCTGAAGTAAAAGAAAGTTTTAACAAAACTACCAGGAATTTCATTTCCGTGGGAATGATATTTCAAGGTCTTTTTAAAGCTAAGAGCGAAATATCGGATGCTAAAATGCATTTCCAACGCTATTAGATGAGTTGATGTTTCAAGATATACACGGATTAAAAGACTGCCCGTTAAAACACTGGAGAAAAATTGACAAGTTCTATGCAATGGACTGCATAATAATTGTAGTACGGAAGGTTGTGACCAATGGGAGGAAAACCTATGTGTGTGTGGATTTTGCAACAGAACTTGTTTATCAACCGATCATGTTTTACTGTTTGATTTTTTTAAAATTTGACACCTTTACCAAAAACTATTCCATAAAGTCTCGAATAATTAAATTTAATGTTTGTTTCCAACAACTAAAAATAATTTCCGACTTTCTGTCAGTGTAATCTGATGGTTAATCTTCTTCTTATTCTTCTTCGAAACTGCTCACGATACTCACCGTAGCGATAGAGGGATTAAACCTCATAGTTTTTGCAGCCTATTTTGGACAGAGAAGGGATTTGAAATTCATTTACCAGGAACTAACAAAAGTCATGAAGAATTGTCATGGCAGTAGACAAGTAGTACTTGGAGGTGACGTCAATTGTAGACTCAACACCACGACTCGCGGTGACTCTCTTTTAAGTCTTGAATAATTGGGAAAAGCACTGCATAAACGAAAATAACGCTCCAACTGACGAACCTCAAAACGGTAAAAGCGTAATTGACTTAATCTTTGTAAGAAGCCAAAATTAGATTCGAGCCACACCGATAGAATTAAAAGACACGTTCTTAACGAAACACAAACAGTTGATATGCAGAATTGACCTAAAAAGCAAATTTGAAACAGCTGCTGGTAGAAGAATGCAAATACGCAAAATAGACCTCGATAATTTTTTTCAAATGCGCTGAAAAAAGTGCAAAAATCATCAACGCCAATTGAAGTCGACAATTCGTACTCACTTTTTCCAAGGCCATATATGAGTCAGCGTCTGTAAAAAAATCAATGAAGTTGTTTAATAAAGAATTGTACTGGCTGCACAAACACGTGAGAAATGAACCCATACACAGGTTCCAGGACTGATCATGCTTTCAAATAAAGCGACTTTCTAAAAAAAGTGAAAATTAGAGACAAAACTGTATCGAATCAGCCGAGCGAAGTATGTAATCGCAAAAGAGAAAAAAAAGAGTTCTGGAACATACTAAACTCAAACCAGTTTACTTCTAGATTAACAAAGTACAATTAGGGCTTGGGAGGCTTATCTCAAAGGACTTTAAGGGGGCCTAGAGGAGAATCTTTTCCCAGTTGAAATTTTGGGGAACCATGATAGTTCTTTCAGCAACTGGGAGTGTTATTCAGGCCTAAATACCCAAATAACAAAAATGGAAAACAACAAAAAAACTCAAAACTGAAAAACGGTAAAACTGGAGGACCGGATGGCATAAAAAACGCATGCACAAAAAAACTTCGCGTCGTAATTGACGATTTTTTTAATTGTTCAATCTCTGTTTTACTGGGAGTTCACTTCCCATCGGGAAATTACATTACATACAACCAATACATAAGGGAAGGATAAAAATCAGAACCAAATTCTTCTAGATGAATTAGTTTGCTATGTTTTTTTTGTACAAAACGTTCAATTGAATTGTTTTTCAACGTTTAAGATATTGGTCAGAAAATTGCGGAGTACTACCGACAAGCCAATACGGTTTTTCACGTGGCCTCTCAACAATGCACGCGGCCTCCCATATCAATGAAGCAACCAAAACGAATGTTAGACAATGTGGAAAGTTCTAAGCATACCCTAATAATTACGAAAAAGCATTTGATTTTAATGACCAGAATCTGTGAAAACAACATCAGTTAAAATGGGATTCTATGGGAAAAACATAACAACGCTGCAATCGGTACTTTGGAGCAACCTGCAAAAAGTATTAGATGAGGAAACGGTATCCTAACACATAAAAATAGAAACTGGTGTTGCCCAAAGAGACAAACTATCACCTAATTTTTTAGTCTTTTTATTCCTGATCTATACTACAGGTTGATATCAGAAGATTTAGAGGTAAATTTTGCTATGCCGATGACCCAGCACTTGATAGCAGCAGCCACTCTTCTTTGCAGGAAAGTCTAAACAAAGCTGAACTATTTTGTTCTAGAAACTGCTTGAATGTTAACATCGAAAATACATCGAAAAATCATGAAATTCAGAGAAGATGAAAAACTTTTTCTATCTGGCAAAACAATATTCTACACTAACACATTGTGTTTTCTAGGTGAAATCTTTTCATGATTCCAAAAACCAAGGCACCACTTGATCAACTTAGTTACCAAAACCCATTAAGCCGTTGGAAACCTTAATCAAAAATTCAACTTTTAGAAAACCAAATTAATTTCAGCCCATCGTATGTTCAACTCAATTGTTTTTCCTGCGGCAACCAATCGCCTCAACTTTTACTTACACCGACTATCTACTCGAAAAAGAGATAAAAAACACTACCCTTAAAATTAAAAGAATTTGGTAAAAAATCCTGGTGAGGTTTGAGCAAGTAAACTTTCACAAGAAATTTTCAGGAAAAATTGATGTTCTTTGATTAAAGTGGGATGAAAAACTGTTCCCCCAAACAGAGAAGAGAGATCGCAATGTTTTATGGGAACTGTCTGCACAACTAATTCTGCTGTATGAAAGGCCGTTACAAGTGGGAAGAAAACGTCCGCAGATTTCCTGAAAAAACTATTTTATCTGATTATCATGAAATATATTGCGCTTCATTTTCAAAACTGTCAGCACTTGAAAAACTTTACAAACCCACAAGTTGAAGTTTTCAATTACAATCTGTAAATAACTGAAATTCAAAAAACCATTTTTAATTTGGCCAGTGGAATCTGACATTCAATTCAATATTTCTCTTCTAAAAAGGAAGGACTACCAAGTTCGGCAAAATCTTGAAATATTCGCTTGATGAAAACTACTTCGAACTGTTATTGGTAATTTCGTGTCGACGCTGTCACTCAAAATTGTGATGTTCTTCAAGGTGACCCCCAATCCCCTCTAGTTTTTGCATTACACTTATCCCAGCAATGTTTCTCTCTACACGAGATTACTACAGCAATTTTTTTAAGCTGACCACATAGTTTTGAATCAAAAAATCTCGAAGATCTGCGACATGCACAAAACAGGACCACAATTTTCTATGATGATCACAAAATGAGTGTCAACGTATCCAAAACAAATGCATTGAAAATTAGATCGGGGTTAACTTCTGAAAAATTATCAATCTCCTCTATAACAATATTGAAATTGATTTTTGCAATAGTTTGATTCATTTAAGTGTCAAGGTTCAGATATCCACCACCGACACTAGTACAAGACATCTCTAATTGTTACTAAAAAAAGGTGCGAAGTAAAAACTTTTTTCCGGAAAAATTTGGCGATTATCTCAAAACTCAAAAGAAACACGAACATCCTCATGAATGTATATGGTAGTGATGATTTGGACATCAAAAACAATTATGAAGCTCAGAGACGCTTATTGCTATGCATTATGCCAATAGAATGCACTATCGTATATGCCAATACACAGATTGCTGCAATTCCCAGCCACAGCATTGTGTTTACAAATTTTGTGATTGAAAAATCGAGTCAGAGGCACAGCTCATCTTAAACCGCGTTTTTACCTAACGAGAAGCCATTGATACATTAAAAACTATATACCTGGCCACATAGACTTAAAATTGTTTTCATTGATTCATAATTCTATTACTTTGCACGTGTGATCTAAGCAAGGAACTGCAATATTTGTACGCCTATCAATTCAATTCTTCTTCAATTAACCTTGTTTGATTTTAACTGACAATTCCCCAGCAAAAAATTATGTAATTCAAGATGTGAATTAACTCAAAAACTATGCTGATTACAAAAAGATTTTAGTTTTCAGATTTTTTGTTTAAACGGTGTTTTTTTGTTGTTTAGGAACTCACAAGGAGGACCGCGAAACCCGCTTTACATTAAATTGGAGTGTTAGTCAAGCCTACAAAATTGGAAATCACCAAAGACACCTGAAATTGAAAAAACGGCAAAACTGGAAAACCAGATGATATAACAATCTAATGTAACAAGAAAACATATGTATCAAAAGAAGAAAAAACCACCCAGAAAAATTTCTCCGTAATGGACATTTATGTTTTTCATTCATTTAATCTCTGTTTTTTAAGGGTGCTCACTTCATAACAATTGGAAATGATCGTACATACAACTATTTTACGACGGGAAAGGTCAAAGAACAGAACAGAATTTATACAGAAGAATTTGTTTTCTGTGTTTTCTGTTGAAAAAGTTCGCGGAAATATTTTATCAACGTTCGCAAAAGTGGTCCAAAAAATTTGGAATATCACCGTCACAAAATTACTGTTTTCTACGTGGACTCTTGACAATGCATGCAGCCTTCTGTCTCAGGGAAGCAACCAAAATGAACGTGACACAATGTGGAAAATTCTAAGCATGCTTTAGTGATTACAAAAAGCATTTGAATTTAGTGACCGAAATTGATTTATACTTGATTTATACTGTTCAATTCAAAAACTAATTCACAGTTAACATCGCAAAGACAAAAACCATCAAATTAAGAAGAATGGTTTTACCATAAAAAGACGACAAAATTTTTCAATCTGGCAGAACACTTATTTACACTAACATGTTCTGTTAAATAGGAGCCATCATTTTATGTGTCTTATTAACAAGACAACACTTAAACCACTTAGTTAAATAAAGCCCATCGAGTTTTTGCAAATCTTAATCAAAAATTACAAGTTGCAGAAACCCAACTTTAAGTTCTGCACATTGTCTGATGAATTCAATTGCTTGGTCTGGCTGGTACTTATGGCCTCAACTTTTATATCGTAGATCTGAATGAAATAGAGATAAAAACACTACAGCAAAGTTGAAATCTTTTTTTTGGAAGAGCTTGTGCGGACTGAGTAAATAATCTCTGACAAAAAAATTCGGCAAAAACTGAGGTTCTATGAACAGCATGGGCTGAAAAAGTTTCTCCACAAACACAGAAGAGTGATCGCGATTTTTAATGGAAACTGTTTCTTAACCTCTTTTTTTGCATCGAAGTCTGTTACAAACGGGAGGAACATTTTTGCATCAGGAATTTTGTGAAAAACTTTTTTATCAGATGATCTTATAGTTGTTTATTGCACCCCAATTTCATTCCCCCTTCTCACCAACTCAAAAGTTTTCTTAGCTCAGAAATTGAATAACACAACTACCCTCTGAAAAAATTCGACCCTGTAAATACCATTTGTAAATTTGTCACAGGGAACTGAAGTTGGAATCAATCATCTCGTTTTTCGGTTTTTGTTAATTTGAAAATAAAAATTTCATAATATGTCTGATGTTTATTTCAATCCTCTGTTTCTAAATCTAAAAGCAAACCATATAGATCAAACAACGCCTCCTTCTCATAACATCTCCCAAGAAAATATAGCAACCACTATGGTGCATAGGGCCAAAGGTTATACAGGAGAGAAGAGAAAATTGAAATGAACATCAGATTTCATTGACAAATTTGCAAATGGTGTTTAAAATGTCATTTTTTTAAAAATGTAATTCTTCCCTTCTTTTTCTGAGTATTTTGTATTCGCGACACTTTTAAAAATGAAGGGCCATGAAGTACATGATTATCCGATAAAGTGAATTTTTCACAAAATCTGCAGACGCACAAGTTTTCCTCCCATTTGTAACAGATATCCATGAAAAAGAATAGGTTGTGAAGACAGCTTTCTTAATAAATGGCGATGACTCTCCTGTGTTTTGGTGGACAATCTTTCGAACCAAATTGCTCAAAAAACATGAGTTGTTGCAGAAATTTTTTTGTCAAAATGTAATTACTCACACCGCACAAGCTTTTTCGAAAAATTCTTTCAACTTTGCGGTAGTGTTTCTTTATCTCTATTTCAACTACATCTACGACACAAATGTTGAGGCCATAGGTTGCAGCCAGACAAACAATTGAATTCAATAGACCATCTGCAGAATTTGAAGTTTAATTTCTGCAATTTGAGTTTTTGATTTAAGTTTGCAACGGCATGATGGGCTTTTTTAACTAAGTGGTTTAAGTGTTGTCTTGGTGATAAGACCTTTAAGAAGGTGGCTCCTAGGTAACAGAAGGTGTTTGTGAAGATCATTGTTTTGACAGATAGAAAATGTTTGTCGTCTTTTGCAAGTTGACCTGCCCTTCTGAATTTGATGCTTTTTGTCTTTGCCAGCTCTACATTCAAGCAGTTTCTAGAACAGTAAAGTTTGAGATTGTTTACACTTTGTTATGCCACATGGACCTCTAACTTTACAGTTTTAAATATCTGAGATTTCTTTGGTGATTTACATTCTATTGTTTTGGTAAATTAGGCTTAAATATTGAATACTCTCAGTTAATGAATAGGGCGATCCTCCTTGCGAGTTCCCGAAAAAGAAAAAAACAAGGCATAAACAAAACTTCTACACGCGAAATCTATTTGATTTTTATAAGCAGCAGAGTTTTGAATCAAGTCACATCATCAGGGACCAGAAAACGTTCCAGACAAAACAAGTGGCCTTCAGTGTTGAACTAAAATGCAAACATGAAATAGTATCAAGTAGCTAAAAGCATTTACGCAAAATTAAAATAAGAAAAGAATTAAGTGTTTTGACAATAGTTAAAAAACTGAAAGCATCAATTGAATATGACAATTCGTACTCCGATTTGTCGAAGGCCTTTTATCATTCAGTAGCCTCCTCAGCCGAACGAAAATCATCAAAATGTTCCAATAAAGTCCCGGGCCAAGAACTTTGCCCAAAAATAACGGGGAAAAGAGTGTAAAGAGTGTAAGATTAATATTTTTACAGCGTTAGTGTCCCTTATTAAGGGTGGAATTACTGTAAGGGTGTTATTTTAGCGGTGTAATTTTAAGATTTAGCGGTGGAAAAAGAGTGGAATAACTTATTTTTACACTCTTTTGATTACACTGTTGAAACTTATTTTTACACTCTTTATTACACCGTTAAAAAATATTTTTACACTCTTCATTACACCGTTAGAACTTATTGTTACACTCTTTATTACACCGTTTAAACTTATTGTTACACTCTTTTTTACACTCTTTTTCTATCATTTACACCCGTAAATTACACTTTAATATGTAATTCCACCCTTAATAAGGGGGGCAATAGCGGTGTAAAAATATTGTTTTTCACTCTTTACACTCTTTTCCCCGCTATTAGACCCTGAATAAGGGGGGCACTAACGGTGTAAAAATATTATTTTTACACTCTTTACACTCTTTTCCCCCTTATTTTGGGCAAAATCCTCGGCCCTTAAACTGTCTCGAAAGCACGCGGTAGTCTGATCAGATGCACTAAATGAGTCTATAAATTTAGCTACAGTAGTGTCGGAAATATCTCAATTTGATTTAAAAACAATCAATTCATGAGATTTTTCCTTTATGATTTGGGTGTGTTTCCCTCCTCCTTATTTCAACCGGGCTGGGGACCGGCTACGGCGGAGTTATGAACATTCAACTATAAGAGATTTTTGAGCAAAGAAAAACCAGGTCTAAACTGTACCTCAAAAACAAAATAAAAGCCAACAATAAACAAAACAATTATATAAACAATTATATAAACAATATAACAATTATTCGAATTAGTCGGAAATTTACATACGAAAAACTAACTTTTTTCCTAGACAATCTATAGCAAAAATTCTTTTTGTTGTAGACTCTATATACACAGGGGATTGCCCATGCCAAATTTGTTTCAATTTGAACAACTCTATGACCCAATCAAAAAGACCTGATTTTAAAATTATTAATTTGAAATAATAGCAAATTTCCGTATGAAAAACTAACTTTTTTCCTAGGCAAGCTATAGCATTAAATCTTTTTGTTTCAGACTCTATATAAACAGGGGATACTCCATACCAAGTTTGGTTAGATTTGGACAACTCCTTGACCCGTAGAAATTGGCCTATTTTTAAAACTCAATAATTGCAATTTAAACGAAATAATTGCAACTTTCCGTATGAAAAACTTACTTTTTTTCTAGGAAAGTTAGGCGGACCATTCTTTCTGCATAACAACCTAAATAGTAATGATAGTCTGGGATATCAATTTGGTTCTTTTTGAACAACTCCTTGACTTGCTGGAACTTCTATATTTTTGAAAATAGAATAAGCGAATAAGTCAAAATTTCCGATTGAAAAACCAACTTTTTTCTAGGAAATTTAGGCGGACTATTTATTTTGCATTACAACCTAAAAAATACTGGTAGTATGGGATATCAATTTGGTTCACTTTTAACAATTCCTTGATCCGATAAAAAGACCTATTTTTAAAATTATTTATTTGAAATAATAGCAAATTTCCGTATGAAAAACTAACCTTTTTCCTAGGCAAGCTATAACAAAAAATCTTTTTGTCTCAGACTCTATATAAACAGGGGATACTCCATACCGAGTTTGGTTCACTTTGGACAACTCTATGACCTAACTAAAACGAATTTTTTTTAAAATTATTTATTTGAAATAATAGCAAATTTCCGTATGAAAAACTAACTTTTTTCCTAGGCAAGCTATAGCAAAAAATCTTTTCGTTTCAGACTCAATATACACAGGGAATACTCCATACCAAGTTTGGTTCGATTTGTGCAACTCCTTGACCGACAAAATAGACCTATTTTTAAAATTCAATAATTGCAATTTAAAAGAAATAATTGCAACTTTCCGTATGAAAAACGATCTTTTTTTCTAGGAAAGTTAGGCGGACCATTCTTTTTGCATTACAATTTAAGTAGTACTGGTAGTCTGGGATATCAATTTGGTTCAGTTGAACTTTTCCTTGACCCGATAAAAAAGACCTATTTTTAAAGTTATTTATTCGAAATAATAGCAACTTTCCGTATGAAAATCCAACTTTTTTCCTGGGCGAGCTATAGCAAAAATTCTTTTTGTCTTACACTCTAGGTCCCCATGGAATTCTCCATGCCGAGTTTGGTTTGATTTGAACATTTCCTTGATCCGATAAAAAAGACCTATTTTTAAATTTATTTATTTGAAATAATAGCAAACTTCCGTATGAAAAACTAACTTTTTTCCAAGGCAAGCTATAGCAGAAAATTTTTTTGGTTTACACTCTTTTTACACATAGGAAACTCCATACCGAGTTTGGTTGGATTTGGACAACTCCTTGACCCGATGAAAAAGACCTATTTTTAAAAACTAAGAATTAGATTTTCGAATTAATCGGAAATTTCCGTACGAAAATCAACTTTTTTGCTAGGCCAGCTATACCAAAAATTCTTTTTGTCTTACACTCTAGGTACTCATGGTATTCTCCATACCGAGTTTGGTTCGATTTTAACAACTGCTTGACCCGATAAAAAAGACCTATTTAAAAAATTACATATTCAAAATTATTCGGAAATAATAGCAAATTTCCGTATGAAAAGCTAACTTTTTTGCTAGGCAAGCTATGGCAAAATTTCTTTTTGTTTTAGGTTCTAGGTACACAAGAAATACTACATGCCAAGTTTGGTTCGATTTGGACAACTCCTCGACCCGACGAAATAGACCTATTTTTAAAAATTAATATTTGCAATTCAAACGAAATAATTGCAACTTTCCGTATGAAAAACTAACTTCTTTTTTAGGAAAGTAAGGCGGACCGTTCTTTTTGCATTAGAATTTAAATAGTAATGGTAGTCTGGGATATCATTTGGTTCACTTTGAACACTTCCTTGACCCGATAAAAAAGACCTATTTTTAAAATTATTTATTTGAAATAATAGCAAATTTCCGTATGAAGACCCAACTTTTTTCCTGGGCGAGCTATAGCAAAAATTCTTTTTGTCTTAGACTCTAGGTCCCCATGGAATTCTCCATGCCGAGTTTGGTTTGATTTGAACAACTCCTTGATCCGATAAAAAAGACCTATTTTCAAATTTATTTATTTGAAATAATAGCAATTTTCCGTATGAAAAACTAACTTTTTTCCTAGGCAAGCTATAGCAAAAAATCTTTTTGTCTCAGACTCTATATAAACAGGGGATACTCCATACCGAGTTTGGTTCACTTTGGACAACTCTATGACCTAACTAAAACGACTTTTTTTTAAAATTATTTATTTGAAATAATAGCAAACTTCCGTATGAAAACCCGACTTTTTCCTTGGCGAGCTATAGCAAAAATTCTTTTTGTCTTACACTCTAGGTCCCCATGGAATTCTCCATGCCGAGTTTGGTTTGATTGGAACAACTACTTGACCCGATGAAAAAGACCTATTTTTAAAAACTAAGAATTAAATTTTCGAAATAATCGGAAATTTCCGTACGAAAATCAACTTTTTTGCTAGGCCAGCTATACCAAAAATTCTTTTTGTCTTACACTCTAGGTCCCCATGGAATTCTTCATGCCGAGTTTGGTTTGATTTGAACAACTACTTGATCCGATAAAAAAGACCTATTTTTAAATTTATTTATTTGAATTAATAGCAAACTTCCGTATGAAAAACTAACTTTTTTCCAAGGCAAACTATAGCTGAAAAATTTTTTTGGTTTACACTCTTGTTACACATAGGAAACTCCATACCGAGTTTGGTTGGATTTGGACAACTCCTTGACCCGATGAAAAAGACCTATTTTTAAAAACTAAGAATTAAATTTTCGGAATAATCGGAAATTTCCGTACGAAAATCAAATTTTTTGCTAGGCCAGCTATACCAAAAATTCTTTTCGTTTTACACTCTAGGTACCCATGGGATTCTCCATACCGAGTTTGGTTCGATTTTAACAACTGCTTGACCCGATAAAAAAGACCTATTTAAAAAATTACTTATTCAAAATTATTCGGAAATAATAGGAAATTTCCGTATGAAAAGCTAACTTTTTTTGCTAGGCAAGCTATGGCAAAATTTCTTTTTGTTTTAGGTTCTAGGTACACAAGAAATACTACATGCCAAGTTTGATTCGATTTGGACAACTCCTCGACCCGACGAAATAGACCTATTTTTAAAAATTAATATTTGCAATTCAAACGAAATAATTGCAACTTTCCGTATGAAAAACTAACTTCTTTTCTAGGAAAGTAAGGCGGACCGTTCTGTTTGCATTAGAATTTAAATAGTAATGGTAGTCTGGGATATCATTTGGTTCACTTTGAACACTTCCTTGACCCGATAAAAAAGACCTATTTTTAAAATTATTTATTTGAAATAATAGCAAATTTCCGTATGAAAACCCAACTTTTTTCCTGGGTGAGCTATAGCAAAAATTCTTTTTGTCTTACACTCTAGGTCCCCATGGAATTCTCCATGCCGAGTTTGGTTTGATTTGAACAACTACTTGACCCGATGAAAAAGACCTATTTTTAAAAACTAAGAATTAAATTTTCGAAATAATCGGAAACTTCCGTACGAAGATCAACTTTTTAGCTAGGCCAGCTATACCAAAAATTCTTTTTGTCTTGCATTCTAGGTCCCCATGGAATTCTTCATGCCGAGTTTGGTTTGATTTGAACAACTACTTGATCCGATAAAAAAGACCTATTTTTAAATTTATTTATTTGAATTAATAGCAAACTTCCGTATGAAAAACTAACTTTTTTCCAAGGCAAGCGATAGCAGAAAAAATTTTTTGGTTTACACTCTTGCTACACATAGGAAACTCCATACCGAGTTTGGTTGGATTTGGACAACTCCTTGACCCGATGAAAAAGACCTATTTTTAAAAACTACGAATTAAATTTTCGAAATAATCGGAAATTTCCCTACGAAAATCAAATTTTTTGCTAGGCCAGCTATACCAAAAATTCTTTTCGTTTTACACTCTAGGTACCCATGGGATTCTCCATACCGAGTTTGGTTCGATTTTAACAACTGCTTGACCCGATAAAAAAGACCTATTTAAAAAATTACTTATTCAAAATTATTCGGAAATAATAGGAAATTTCCGTATGAAAAGCTAATTTTTTGCTAGGCAAGCTATGGCAAAATTTCTTTTTGTTTTAGGTTCTAGGTACACAAGAAATACTACATGCCAAGTTTGGTTCGATTTGGACAACTCCTCGACCCGACGAAATAGACCTATTTTTAAAAATTATTATTTGCAATTCAAACGAAATAATTGCAACTTTCCGTATGAAAAAATAACTTCTTTTCTAGGAAAGTAAGGCGGAGCATTCTTTTTGCATTACAATTTAAATAGTAATGGTAGTCTGGGATGTCATTTTGGTTCACTTTGAACACTTCCTTGACCCGATAAAAAAAGACCTATTTTTAAAATTGTTCATTTGAAATAATAGCAAATTTCCCTATGAAAACCCAACTTTTTTCCTTGGCGAGCTATAGCAAAAATTCTTTTTGTCTTAAACTCTAGGTCCCCATGGAATTCTCCATGCCGAGTTTGGTTTGATTTGAACAACTACCTGATCCGATAAAAAAGACCTATTTTTAAATTTATTTATTTGAATTAATAGCAAACTTCCGTATGAAAAACTAACTTTTTTCCAAGGCAAGCTATAGCAGAAAATTTTTTTGGTTTACACTCTTGTTACACATAGGAAACTCCATACCGAGTTTGGTTGGATTTGGACAACTCCTTGACCCGATGAAAAAGACCTATTTTTAAAAACTAAGAGTTAAATTTTCGAAATAATCGGAAATTTCCGTACGAAAATCAACTTTTTTGCTAGGCCAGCTATACCAAAAAATTTTTTCGTTTTACACTCTAGGTACCCATGGGATTCTCCATACCGAGTTTGGTTCGATTTTAACAACTGCTTGACCCGATAAAAAAGACCTATTTAAAAAATTACTTATTCAAAATTATTCGGAAATAATAGGAAATTTCCGTATGAAAAGCTAACTTTTTTGCTAGGCAAGCTATGGCAAAATTTCTTTTTGTTTTAGGTTCTAGGTACACAAGAAATACTACATGCCAAGTTTGGTTCGATTTGGACAACTCCTCGACCCGACGAAATAGACCTATTTTTAAAAATTAATATTTGCAATTCAAACGAAATAATTGCAACTTTCCGTATGAAAAACTAACTTCTTTTCTAGGAAAGTAAGGCGGACCGTTCCTTTTGCATTAGAATTTAAATAGTAATGGTAGTCTGGGATATCAATTTGGTTCACTTTGAACACTTCCTTGACCCGATAAAAAAGACCTATTTTTAAAATTATTTATTTGAAATAATAGCAAATTTCCGTATGAAAACCCAACTTTTTTCCTGGGCGAGCTATAGCAAAAATTCTTTTTGTCTTAGACTCTAGGTCCCCATGGAATTCTCCATGCCGAATTTGGTTTGATTTGAACAACTCCTTGATCCGATAAAAAAGACCTATTTTCAAATTTATTTATTTGAAATAATAGCAATTTTCCGTATGAAAAACTAACTTTTTTCCTAGGCAAGCTATAACCGAAAATCTTTTTGTCTCAGACTCTGTATAAACAGGGGATACTCCATACCGAGTTTGGTTCCTTTTGGACAACTCTATGACCTAATCAAAACGACCTTTTTTTATAAAATTATTCATTTGAAATAATAGCAAATTTCCGTATGAAAACCCGACTTTTTTCCTTGGCGAGCTATAGCAAAAATTCTTTTTGTCTTACACTCTAGGTCCCCATGGAATTCTCCTTGCCGAGTTTGGTTTGATTGGAACAACTACTTGACCCGATGAAAAAGACCTATTTTTAAATTTATTTATTTGAATTAATAGCAAACTTCCGTATGAAAAACTAACTTTTTTCCAAGGCAAGCTATAGCAGAAAAATTTTTTTGGTTTACACTCTTGTTACACATAGGAAACTCCATACCGAGTTTGGTTGGATTTGGACAACTCCTTGACCCGATGAAAAAGACCTATTTTTAAAAACTAAGAGTTAAATTTTCGAAATAATCGGAAATTTCCGTACGAAAATCAACTTTTTTGCTAGGCCAGCTATACCAAAAACTCTTTTTGTCTTACACTCTAGGTCCCCATGGAATTCTCCATGCCGAGTTTGGTTTGATTTGAACAACTACTTGATCCGATAAAAAAGACCTATTTTTAAAATTGTTTATTTGAATTAATAGCAAACTTCCGTATGAAAAACTAACTTTTTTCCAAGGCAAGCTATAGCAGAAAATTTTTTTTGGTTTACACTCTTGTTACACATAGGAAACTCCATACCGAGTTTGGTTGGATTTGGACAACTCCTTGACCCGATGAAAAAGACCTATTTTTAAAAACTAAGAATTAAATTTTCGAAATAATCGGAAATTTCCGTACGAAAATCAAAATTTTTGCTAGGCCAGCTATACCAAAAATTCTTTTCGTTTTACACTCTAGGTACCCATGGGATTCTCCATGCCGAGTTTGGTTCGATTTTAACAACTGCTTGACCCGATAAAAAAGACCTATTTAAAAAATTACTTATTCAAAATTATTCGGAAATAATAGGAAATTTCCGTATGAAAAGCTAACTTTTTTGCTAGGCAAGCTATGGCAAAATTTGTTTTTGTTTTAGGTTCTAGGTACACAAGAAATACTACATGCCAAATTTGGTTCGATTTGGACAACTCCTCGACCCGACGAAATAGACCTATTTTTAAAAATTAATATTTGCAATTCAAACGAAATAATTGCAACTTTCCGTATGAAAAACTAACTTCTTTTCTAGGAAAGTAAGGCGGACCGTTCTTTTTGCATTAGAATTTAAATAGTAATGGTAGTCTGGGATATCAATTTGGTTCACTTTGAACACTTCCTTGACCCGATAAAAAGACCTATTTTTAAAATTATTTATTTGAATTAATAGCAAATTTCCGTATGAAAACTCAACTTTTTTCCTGGGCGAGCTATAGCAAAAATTCTTTTTGTCTTAGACTCTAGGTCCCCATGGAATTCTCCATGCCGAGTTTGGTTTGATTTGAACAACTCCTTGATCCGATAAAAAAGACCTATTTTCAAATTTATTTATTTGAAATAATAGCAATTTTCCGTATGAAAAACTAACTTTTTTCCTAGGCAAGCTATAGCAAAAAATCTTTTTGTCTCAGACTCTATATAAACAGGGGATACTCCATACCGAGTTTGGTTCCTTTTGGACAACTCTATGACCTAATCAAAACGACCTTTTTTATAAAATTATTCATTTGAAATAATAGCAAATTTCCGTATGAAAACCCGACTTTTTTCCTTGGCGAGCTATAGCAAAAATTCTTTTTGTCTTACACTCTAGGTCCCCATGGAATTCTCCATGCCGAGTTTGGTTTGATTGGAACAACTACTTGACCCGATGAAAAAGACCTATTTTTAAAAACTAAGAATTAAATTTTCGAAATAATCGGAAATTTCCGTATGAAAACTCAACTTTTTTCCTGGGCCAGCTATAGCAAAAATTCTTTTTGTCTTAGACTCTAGGTCCCCATGGAATTCTCCATGCCGAGTTTGGTTTGATTTGAACAACTCCTTGATCCGATAAAAAAGACCTATTTTCAAATTTATTTATTTGAAATAATAGCAATTTTCCGTATGAAAAACTAACTTTTTTCCTAGGCAAGCTATAGCAAAAAATCTTTTTGTCTCAGACTCTATATAAACAGGGGATACTCCATACCGAGTTTGGTTCCTTTTGGACAACTCTATGACCTAATCAAAACGACCTTTTTTATAAAATTATTCATTTGAAATAATAGCAAATTTCCGTATGAAAACCCGACTTTTTCCCTTGGCGAGCTATAGCAAAAATTCTTTTTGTCTTACACTCTAGGTCCCCATGGAATTCTCCATGCCGAGTTTGGTTTGATTTGAACAACTACTTGATCCGATAAAAAAGACCTATTTTTAAATTTATTTATTTGAATTAATAGCAAACTTCCGTATGAAAAACTAACTTTTTTCCAAGGCAAGCTATAGCAGAAAAATTTTTTTGGTTTACACTCTTGTTACACATAGGAAACTCCATACCGAGTTTGGTTGGATTTGGACAACTCCTTGACCCGATGAAAAACACCTATTTTTAAAAACTAAGAATTAAATTTTCGAAATAATCGGAAATTTCCGTACGAAAATCAAATTTTTTGCTAGGCCAGCTATACCAAAAATTCTTTTCGTTTTACACTCTAGGTACCCATGGGATTCTCCATACCGAGTTTGGTTCGATTTTAACAACTGCTTGACCCGATAAAAAAGACCTATTTAAAAAATTACTTATTCAAAATTATTCCGAAATAATAGGAAATTTCCGTATGAAAAGCTAACTTTTTTGCTAGGCAAGCTATGGCAAAATTTTTTTTTGTTTTAGGTTCTAGGTACACAAGAAATACTACATGCCAAGTTTGGTTCGATTTGGACAACTCCTCGACCCGACGAAATAGACCTAATTTTAAAATTTAATATTTGAAATTCAAACGAAATAATTGCAACTTTCCGTATGAAAAACTAACTTCTTTTCTAGGAAAGTAAGGCGGACCGTTCTTTTTGCATTACAACTTAAATAGTAATGGTAGTCTGGGATATCAATTTGGTTCACTTTGAACACTTCCTTGACCCGATAAAAAGACCTATTTTTAAAATTGTTTACTTGAAATAATAGCAAATTTCCGTATGAAAACCCAACTTTTTTCCTGGGCAAGCTATAGCAAAAATTCTTTTTGTCTTAGACTCTAGGTCCCCATGGAATTCTCCATGCCGAGTTTGGTTTGATTTGAACAACTACTTGATCCGATAAAAAAGACCTATTTTTAAATTTATTTATTTGAATTAATAGCAAACTTCCGTATGAAAAACTAACTTTTTTCCAAGGCAAGCTATAGCAGAAAAATTTTTTTTGGTTTACACTCTTGTTACACATAGGAAACTCCATACCGAGTTTGGTTGGATTTGGACAACTCCTTGACCCGATGAAAAACACCTATTTTTAAAAACTAAGAATTAAATTTTCGAAATAATCGGAAATTTCCGTACGAAAATCAAATTTTTTGCTAGGCCAGCTATACCAAAAATTCTTTTCGTTTTACACTCTAGGTACCCATGGGATTCTCCATACCGAGTTTGGTTCGATTTTAACAACTGCTTGACCCGATAAAAAAGACCTATTTAAAAAATTACTTATTCAAAATTATTCCGAAATAATAGGAAATTTCCGTATGAAAAGCTAACTTTTTTGCTAGGCAAGCTATGGCAAAATTTTTTTTTGTTTTAGGTTCTAGGTACACAAGAAATACTACATGCCAAGTTTGGTTCGACTTGGACAACTCCTCGACCCGACGAAATAGACCTAATTTTAAAATTTAATATTTGAAATTCAAACGAAATAATTGCAACTTTCCGTATGAAAAACTAACTTCTTTTCTAGGAAAGTAAGGCGGACCGTTCTTTTTGCATTACAACTTAAATAGTAATGGTAGTCTGGGATATCAATTTGGTTCACTTTGAACACTTCCTTGACCCGATAAAAAAGACCTATTTTTAAAATTGTTTACTTGAAATAATAGCAAATTTCCGTATGAAAACCCAACTTTTTTCCTGGGCGAGCTATAGCAAAAATTCTTTTTGTCTTAGACTCTAGGTCCCCATGGAATTCTCCATGCCGAGTTTGGTTTGATTTGAACAACTACTTGATCCGATAAAAAAGACCTATTTTTAAATTTATTTATTTGAATTAATAGCAAACTTCCGTATGAAAAACTAACTTTTTTCCAAGGCAAGCTATAGCAGAAAAATTTTTTTGGTTTACACTCTTGTTACACATAGGAAACTCCATACCGAGTTTGGTTGGATTTGGACAACTCCTTGACCCGATGAAAAACACCTATTTTTAAAAACTAAGAATTAAATTTTCGAAATAATCGGAAATTTCCGTACGAAAGTCAAATTTTTTGCTAGGCCAGCTATACCAAAAATTCTTTTCGTTTTACACTCTAGGTACCCATGGGATTCTCCATACCGAGTTTGGTTCGATTTTAACAACTGCTTGACCCGATAAAAAAGACCTATTTAAAAAATTACTTATTCAAAATTATTCCGAAATAATAGGAAATTTCCGTATGAAAAGCTAACTTTTTTGCTAGGCAAGCTATGGCAAATTTTTTTTTTGTTTTAGGTTCTAGGTACACAAGAAATACTACATGCCAAGTTTGGTTCGATTTGGACAACTCCTCGACCCGACGAAATAGACCTAATTTTAAAATTTAATATTTGAAATTCAAACGAAATAATTGCAACTTTCCGTATGAAAAACTAACTTCTTTTCTAGGAAAGTAAGGCGGACCGTTCTTTTTGCATTACAACTTAAATAGTAATGGTAGTCTGGGATATCAATTTGGTTCACTTTGAACACTTCCTTGACCCGATAAATAAGACCTATTTTTAAAATTGTTTACTTGAAATAATAGCAAATTTCCGTATGAAAACCCAACTTTTTTCCTGGGCGAGCTATAGCAAAAATTCGTTTTGTCTTAGACTCTAGGTCCCCATGGAATTCTCCATGCCGAGTTTGGTTTGATTTGAACAACTCCGTGATCCGATAAAAAAGACCTATTTTCAAATTTATTTATTTGAAATAATAGCAATTTTCCGTACGAAAAACTAACTTTTTTCCTAGGCAAGCTATAGCAAAAAATCTTTTTGTCTCAGACTCTATATAAACAGGGGATACTCCATACCGAGTTTGGTTCCTTTTGGACAACTCTATGACCTAATCAAAACGACCTTTTTTATAAAATTATTCATTTGAAATAATAGCAAATTTCCGTATGAAAACCCAACTTTTTTCCTTGGCGAGCTATAGCAAAAAATCTTTTTGTCTTACACTCTAGGTCCCCATGGAATTCTCCATGCCGAGTTTGGTTTGATTTGAACAACTACTTGACCCGATGGAAAAGACCTATTTTTAAAAACTAAGAATTAAATTTTCGAAATAATCGGAAACTTCCGTACGAAAATCAACTTTTTTGCTAGGCCAGCTATACCAAAAATTCTTTTTGTCTTACACTCTAGGTATCCATGGGATCCTCCATACCGAGTTTGGTTCGATTTGAACAACTCCTTGACCCGTTAAAAAAGACCTATTTAAAAAATTACTTATTCAAAATTATTCGGAAATAATAGGAAATTTCCGTATGAAAAGCTAACTTTTTTGCTAGGCCAGCTATACCAAAAATTTTTTTTGTCTTACACTCTAGGTACCCATGGGATTCTCCATACCGAGTTTGGTTCGATTTGAACAACTCCTTGATCAGATAAAGAAGACCTATTTTTAAAATTACTTGTTTGAAATAATAGCAAATTTCCGTATGAAAAACTAACTTTTTTCGTAGGCAAGCTATGGCAAAATTTTTTTTTGTTTTAGATTCTAGGTACACAAGAAATACTACATGCCAAGTTTGGTTCGATTTGGACAACTCCTCGACCCGACGAAATAGACCTATTTTTAAAATTTAATAATTGCAATTCAAACGAAATAATCGCAACTTTCCGTATGAAATACTAACTTCTTTTCTAGGAATCAATTTGGTTCACTTTGAACAACTCCTTGACCCGATGAAATTTCTAAATTTTTGAAAATAGAATAAGCGAATAAGTCAAAATTTCCGTATGAAAAACTAACTTTTTTTCTTGGAAAGTTAGGCGGCTCATTCTTTTTGTATTACAACCTAAATAGTACTGGTAGTCTGGGATATCAATTTGGTTTACTTTGAACACTTCCTTGACCCGATAAAAAAGACCTATTTTTAAAATTATTTATTCGAATTAATAGCAAATTTCCGTATGAGAAACTAACTTTTTTCCAAGGCAAGCTATAGCAGAAAATTTTTTTGGTTTACACTCTTGTTACACATTGGAGACTCCATACCGAGTTTGGTTGGATTTGGACAACTCCTTGACCCGATGAAAAAGACCTATTTTTAAAAACTAAGAATTAAAGTTTCGAAATAATCGGAAATTTCCGTACGAAAATCAACTTTTTTCTAGGCCAGCTATACCAAAAATTATTTTTGTCTTACACTCTAGGTACCCATGGTATTCTCCATACCGAGTTTGGTTTGATTTGAACAACTACTTGATCCGATAAAAAAGACCTATTTTTAAATTTATTTATTTGAAATAATAGCAAATTTCCGTATGAAAAACTAACTTTTTTCTTAGGCAAGCTATGGCAAAATTTCTTTTTGCTTTAGATTCTAGGTACACAAGAAATACTACATGCCAAGTTTGGTTCAATTTGGACAACTCCTCGACCCGACGAAATAGACTTATTTTTAAAATTTAATAATTGCATTTCAAACGAAATAATTGCAGCTTTCCGTATGAAAAACTAACTTCTTTTCTAGGAAAGTAAGGCGGACCGTTCTTTTTGCATTACAACTTAAATAGTAATGGTGGTCTGGGATATCAATTTGGTTTACTTTGAACACTTCCTTGACCCGATAAAAAAGACCTGTTTTTAAAATTATTTATTTGAATTAATAGCAAATTTCCGTACGAAAACCCAACTTTTTTCCTAGGCAAGCTATAGCAAAAATTGTTTTTGATCCAACCAAACTCTATACCGAGTTTGGTTGGATTTGGACAACTCCTTGACCCGATGCAAAAAAAAGACCTTTTTTTGGAAATTAAGAATTAATTACTCGAATTAATAGGAAATTTCCGTACGAAAACCCAACTTTTTTGCTAGGCCAGATATACCAAAATTTCTTTTTGTCTTACACTCTAAGTACCCATGGGATTCTCCATACCGAGTTTGGTTCGATTTGAACAAGTTCTTGGTCCGATAAAGAAGACCTATTTTTTAAAAATTATTTATTTCAACTAATAGCAAATTTCCGTATGAAAAACTAACTTTTTTCCTAGGCAAGCTATAGCAAAAAATCTTTTTGGTTTACACTCTAGGTACACATAGGAAACTCCATACAATTTTGGTTGGATTTGGACATTTCTTGACCCGATGAAAAAGACCTATTTTTAAAAATTATTTAGAAATAATTATTCGAATTAATCGGAAATTTCCGAACGAAACCCAACTTTTTTTCTAGGCCAGCTATACCAAAAATTCTTTTTGTCTTACACTCCAGGTACCCATGGGATTCTCCATACCGAGTTTGGTTCGATTTGATCAACTCCTCGACCCGACGAAATAGACCTGTTTTTAAAATTTAATAATTGCAATTCAAACGAAATAATTGCAACTTTCCGTATGAAAAACTAACTTCTTTTCTAGGAAAGTAAGGCTGACCATTCTTTTTGCATTACAACTTAAATAATACTGATAGTCTGGGATATCAATTTGGTTCACTTTGAACAACTCCTTGACCCGATGAAATTTCTATATTTTTGAAAATAGAATAAGCGAATAAGTCAAAATTTCCGGCTGAAAAACGAACTTTTTTTCCAGGAAAGTTAGGCGGACCATTCTTTTTTGCATTACAACCTAAATGGTACTGGTAGTCTGGGATATCAATTTGGTTTACTTTGAACACTTCCTTGACCCGATAAAAAAGACCTATTTTTAAAATTATTTATTCGAATTAATAGCAAATTTCCGCATGAAAACCCAACTTTTTTCCTAGGCAAGCTATAGCAAAAATTGTTTTTGTCTTACAATCTAAGTCCCCATGGAATTCTCCATGCCGAGTTTGGTTTGATTTGAACAACTCCTTGATCCGATAAAAAAAACCTATTTTTAAAATTATTTATTTGAAATAATAGCAAACTTCCGTTTGAAAAAGTAACTTTTTTCCAAGGCAAGCTATAGCAAATTTTTTTTTTGGTTTACACTCTTGGTACACATAGAAAACTCTATACCGAGTTTGGTTGGATTTGGACAACTCCTTGACCCGATGAAAAAGACCTATTTTTGAAAATTAAGAGTTAATTATTCGAATTAATAGGAAATTTCCGTACGAAAACCCAGAAATTTCCGTACGAAAACCCAACTTTTTTGCTAGGCCAGGTATACCAAAAATTCTTTTTGTCTTACACTCTAGGTACCCATGGGATTCTCCATACCGAGTTTGGTTCGATTTGAACAACTTCTTGGTCCGATAAAGAAGACCTATTTTTTAAAAATTATTTATTTCAACTAATAGCAAATTTCCGTATGAAAAACTAACTTTTTTCCTAGGCAAGCTATAGCAAAAAATCTTTTTGGTTTACACTCTAGGTACACATAGGAAACTCCATACAATTTTGGTTGGATTTGGACATTTCCTTGACCCGATGAAAAAGACCTATTTTTAAAAATTATTTAGAATTAAATTTTCGAATTAATCGGAAATTTCCGAACGAAACCCAACTTTTTTTCTAGACCAGCTATACCAAAAATTCTTTTTGTCTTACACTCTAGGTACCCATGGGATTCTCCATACCCAGTTTGGTTCGATTTGAACAACTCCTTGAACCGATAAAAAAGACCTATTTAAAAATTACTTATTCAAAATTATTCGGAAATAATAGAAAATTTCCACATGAAAAGCTAACTTTTTTGCTAGGCCAGCTATACCAAAAATTTTTTTGTCTTACACTCTAGGTACCCATGGGATTTTCCACACCGAGTTTGGTTCGATTTGATCAACTCCTTGATCCGATAAAAAAGACCAATTTTTAAAATTATTATTTGAAATAATAGCAAACTTCCGTATGAAAAACTAAGTTTTTTCCAAGGCAAGCTATAGCAGAAAATTTTTTTGGTTTACACTCTTGTTACACATAGGAAACTCTATACAAAGGCGGGGTATTGTGCTGCGCGAAGGGGTCAGAAACAAGGACGGGGGTTACCGCGCTGAAGAAACAAACAAACAAACATATAAATGAACCTCGAAAAGCACAAGAAAGGGGGCAGAGAAAAGAGGTGGGGGTTCAAGCGAAAAGCGAGAGGAGCGACGAAAAACGAGCAAGCACGCGAAAAGCGAGCGCGCGCAAAACGAGAAAAACAAAAACGAACGAGCGTGAAAACGAACACACAAAAAGCGAGCGAGAGCAAAACGAAAACGAACGAGCGTGAAAGCAAACAAACGAGCGAAAAGCGAGCGAGCGAGCGCAAAACGAAGAGCCTGAAAGCGAACAATCGGAAAACGAACGGGCGCAAAACGAGCAAACAAAAATGGACGACCGTAACAGCGAGCGAACGACCTAATTTGCCCAGAAGGCAATCCTAAAAAGCAGAAAATGACTTTGCCATAAGCGAAGAGATCTGGAGAGAATGAGAGAGTCTGGAAAATAGACCTATTTTTAAAATTATTTATTTGAAACAATAGCAAATTTCCGTATGAAAAACTAACTTTTATCCTAGGCAAGCTATGTCAAAATTTCTTTTTGTTTTAGGTTCTAGGTCCCCATGGAATTCTCCATGCCGAGTTTGGTTTGATTTGAACAACTACTTGATCCGTTAAAAAAGACCTATTTTTAAATTTATTTATTTGAATTAATAGCAAACTTCCGTATGAAAAACTAACTTTTTTCAAGGCAAGCTATAGCAGAAAATTTTTTTGGTTTGCACTCTTGTTACACATAGGAAACTCCATACCGAGTTTGGTTCGATTTGGACAACTCCTCGACCCGACGAAATAGACCTGTTTTTAAAGTTTAATAATTGCAATTTAAACGAAATAATCGCAACTTTCCGTATGAAAAACTAACTTTTTTTCTAGGCAAGTTAGGCGGACCATTCTTTTTGCATAACAACCCAAATAATACTGATAGTCTGGGATATCAATTTGGTTCAAATTGAACAACTCCTTGACCCGATGAAATTTCTATATTTTTGAAAATAGAATAAGCCAATAAGTCAATATTTCCGATTGAAAAGCGAACTTTTTTTCTAGGAAAGTTAGGCGGACCATTCTTTTTGCATAACAACCCAAATAATACTGATAGTCTGGGATATCAATTTGGTTCAAATTGAACAACTCCTTGACCCGATGAAATTTCTATATTTTTGAAAATAGAATAAGCCAATAAGTCAATATTTCCGATTGAAAAGCGAACTTTTTTTCTAGGAAAGTTAGGCGGACCATTCTTTTTGCATTACAACCTAAATAGTACTGGTAGTCTGGGATATCAATTTGGTTCACTTTGAACAACTCCTTGACCCGATGAAATTTCTATATTTTTGAAAATAGAATAAGCGAATAAGTCAATATTTCCGATTGAAAACGAAGTTTTTTTCTAGGAAAGTTAGGCGGACCATTTTTTTGCATTACAACCTAAATAGTACTGGTATCCTGGGATATCAATTTGGTTCACTTTGAACAACTCCTTAACCCGATGAAATTTCTATATTTTTAAAAATAGAATAAGCGAATAAGTCAATATTTCCGATTGAAAAACGAACTTTTTTTTCTAGGAAAATTAGGCGGACCATTTTTTTCGCATAACAACCTAAATAGTACTGGTAGTCTGGGATATCAATTTGGTTCACTTTGAACAACTCCTTGACCCGATGAAATTTCGATATTTTTGGAAATAGAATAAGCGAATAAGTCAATATTTCCGATTGAAAAACGAACTTTTTTTCTAGGAAAGTAAGGCGGACCATTCTTTTTGCATTAAAACCTAAATAGTACTGGTAGTCTGGGATATCAATTTGGTTCACTTTGAACAACTCCTTGACCCGATGAAATTTCTATATTTTTGAAAATAGAATAAGCGAATAAGTCAATATTTCCGATTGAAAACGAAGTTTTTTTCTAGGAAAGTTAGGCGGACCATTTTTTTTGCATTACAACCTAAATAGTACTGGTATCCTGGGATATCAATTTGGTTCACTTTGAACAACTCCTTAACCCGATGAAATTTCTATATTTTTAAAAATAGAATAAGCGAATAAGTCAATATTTCCGATTGAAAAACGAACTTTTTTTCTAGGAAAATTAGGCGGACCATTTTTTTCGCATAACAACCTAAATAGTACTGGTAGTCTGGGATATCAATTTGGTTCACTTTGAACATCTCCTTGACCCGATAAAATTTCTATATTTTTGAAAATAGAATAAGCGAAAAAGTCGATATTTCAGATTGAAATACGAACTTTTTTCCTAGACAATCTATAGCAAAATTTTTTTTTGTTTCAGACTCTATTTATACAGGGGATACTCCATACCAAGTTTGGTTCGATTTGGCCACATCCTTGACCCGATCAAAAATACTATATTTTCAAAATTAATGATTTGAATAAATCGCAAATTTCCGTTTGAAAAAAAAACTTTTTTCCTAGACAAGCTTTAGCAAAAATTCTTTTTGTTTTACACTCTAGGTACCTATGGGATTCTCCATACCGAGTTTCCTTCGATTTGAACAACTCCTTGCCCCGATGAAAAATACTATTTTTCAAAATTAATGATTTGAATAAATCGCAAATTTCCGTATGAAAAACTAAATTTTTTCTAGGCTAGCTATAGCAAAAAATCTTTTTGGTCCACACTCTAGATACACATAAAAAACTCCATGACGAGTTTGGTTCACTTTGGACAATTCTATGACCTTATCAAAACGATCTAATTTTAAAAATTATTTAAATTTAATTATTCGAAGTAATCGGAAATTGACGTACGAAAAGATAACTTTTTTCCTAGACAATCTATCGCAAAAATTGATTTCGTTGTAGACTTTATATACACAGGGGATAACGCAAACCAAATTTGGTTCAGTATGAACAACTCTATGACCCAATCAAAAAGACCTATTTTTAAAATTATCCATTTGAAATAATAGCAAATTTCCGTATGAAAATTTAACTTTTTTCCTAGGTAAGCTATAGCAAAAAATCTTTTTGTCTCAGACTCTATATAAACAGGGGATACTCCATACCGAGTTTGGTTCCTTTTGGACAACTCAATGACCTAATCAAAACGACCTTTTTTTTATAAAATTAATCATTTGAAATAATAGCAAATTTCCGTATGAAAAACTAACTTTTATCCTAGGCAAGCTATGTCAAAATTTATTTTTGTTTTAGGTTCTAGGTCCCCATGGAATTCTCCATGCCGAGTTTGGTTTGATTTGAACAACTACTTGATCCGTTAAAAAAGACCTATTTTTAAATTTATTTATTTGAATTAATAGCAAACTTCCGTATGAAAAACTAACTTTTTTCAAGGCAAGCTATAGCAGAAAATTTTTTTGGTTTGCACTCTTGTTACACATAGGAAACTCCATACCGAGTTTGGTTCGATTTGGACAACTCCTCGACCCGACGAAATAGACCTGTTTTTAAAGTTTAATAATTGCAATTTAAACGAAATAATCGCAACTTTCCGTATGAAAAACTAACTTTTTTCTAGGCAAGTTAGGCGGACCATTCTTTTTGCATAACAACCCAAATAATACTGATAGTCTGGGATATCAATTTGGTTCAAATTGAACAACTCCTTGACCCGATGAAATTTCTATATTTTTGAAAATAGAATAAGCCAATAAGTCAATATTTCCGATTGAAAAGCGAACTTTTTTTCTAGGAAAGTTAGGCGGACCATTCTTTTTGCATTACAACCTAAATAGTACTGGTAGTCTGGGATATCAATTTGGTTCACTTTGAACAACTCCTTAACCCGATGAAATTTTTATATTTTTGGAAATAGAATAAGCGAATAAGTCAATATTTCCGATTGAAAAACGAACTTTTTTTCTAGGAAAGTTAGGCGGACCATTTTTTTTGCATTACAACCTAAATAGTACTGGTAGTCTGGGATATCAATTTGGTTCACTTTGAACAACTCCTTGACCCGATGAAATTTCTATATTTTTGAAAATAGAATAAGCGCATAAGTCAATATTTCCGATTGAAAACGAAGTTTTTTTCTAGGAAAGTTAGGCGGACCATTTTTTTGCATTACAACCTAAATAGTACTGGTATCCTGGGATATCAATTTGGTTCACTTTGAAGAACTCCTTAACCCGATGAAATTTCTATATTTTTAAAAATAGAATAAGCGAATAAGTTAATATTTCCGATTGAAAAACGAACTTTTTTTTCTAGGAAAATTAGGCGGACCATTTTTTTCGCATAACAACCTAAATAGTACTGGTAGTCTGGGATATCAATTTGGTTCACTTTGAACAACTCCTTGACCCGATGAAATTTCTATATTTTTGGAAATAGAATAAGCGAATAAGTCAATATTTCCGATTGAAAAACGAACTTTTTTTCTAGGAAAGTAAGGCGGACCATTCTTTTTGCATTAAAACCTAAATAGTACTGGTAGTCTGGGATATCAATTTGGTTCACTTTGAACAACTCCTTGACCCGATGAAATTTCTTTATTTTTGAAAATAGAATAAGCGAATAAGTCAATTTTTACGATTGAAAACGAAGTTTTTTTCTAGGAAAGTTAGGCGGACCATTTTTTTTTGCATTACAACCTAAATAGTACTGGTATCCTGGGATATCAATTTGGTTCACTTTGAACAACTCCTTAACCCGATGAAATTTCTATATTTTTAAAAATAGAATAAGCGAATAAGTCAATATTTCCGATTGAAAAACGAACTTTTTTTCTAGGAAAATTAGGCGGACCATTTTTTTCGCATAACAACCTAAAAAGTACTGGTAGTCTGGGATATCAATTTGGTTCACTTTGAACATCTCCTTGACCCGATAAAATTTCTATATTTTTGAAAATAGAATAAGCGAAAAAGTCGATATTTCAGATTGAAATACGAACTTTTTTCCTAGACAATCTATAGCAAAATTTTTTTTGTTTCAGACTCTATTTATACAGGGGATACTCCATACCAAGTTTGGTTCGATTTGGCCACATCCTTGACCCGATCAAAAATACTATATTTTCAAAATTAATGATTTGAATAAATCGCAAATTTCCGTTTGAAAAAAAAACTTTTTTCCTAGACAAGCTTTAGCAAAAATTCTTTTTGTTTTACACTCTAGGTACCTATGGGATTCTCCATACCGAGTTTCCTTCGATTTGAACAACTCCTTGCCCCGATGAAAAATACAATTTTTCAAAATTAATGATTTGAATAAATCGCAAATTTCCGTATGAAAAACTAAATTTTTTCTAGGCTAGCTATAGCAAAAAATCTTTTTGGTCCACACTCTAGATACACATAGAAAACTCCATGACGAGTTTGGTTCACTTTGGACATTTCTATGACCTTATCAAAACGACCTAATTTTAAAAATTATTTAAAATTAATTATTCGAAGTAATCGGAAATTGACGTACGAAAAGATAACTTTTTTCCTAGACAATCTATCGCAAAAATTGATTTCGTTGTAGACTTTATATACACAGGGGATAACGCAAACCAAATTTGGTTCAGTATGAACAACTCTATGACCCAATCAAAAAGACCTATTTTTAAAATTATCCATTTGAAATAGTAGCAAATTTCAGTATGAAAATCCAACTTTTTTCCTAGGCAAGCTATAGCAAAAATTCTTTTTGTTTTAGATTCTAGGAACACAAGAAATACTACATGCCAAGTTTGGTTCGATTTGGACAACTCCTCGACCCGACGAAATAGACCTATTTTTTAAATTTGATAATTGCAATTTAAACGAAATAATCGCAACTTTACGTATGAAAAACTAACTTTTTTTCAAGGATAGTTAGGCGCACCATTCTTTTTGCATAACAACCCAAATAATACTGATAGTCTGGGACATCAATTTGGTTCACTTTGATCAACTCCTTGACCCGATGAAATTTCAATATTTTTGAAAATAGAATAAGCGAATAAGTCAATATTTACAATTGAAAAGCGAACTTTTTTTCTAGGAAATTTAGGCGGACCATTCTTTTTGCATTACAACCTAAATAGTACTGGTAGTCTGGGATATCAATTTGGTTCACTTTGAACAACTCCTTGACCCGACGAAATTTCTATATCTTTGAAAATAGAATAAGCGAATAAGTCAATATATCCGATTGAAAATCTAACTTTTTTTATCGGAAAGTTAGGCGGCCCATTCTTTTTGCATTACAACCTAAAAAATACTGATAGTCTGGGATATCAATTTGGTTCACTTTGAACAACTCCTTGACCCGATGAAATTTCTATATTTTTGTAAATAGAATAAGCGAATAAGTCAATATTTCCAATTGAAAAGCGAACTTTTTTTCTAGGAAAGATAGGCGGACCATTCTTTTTGCATTACAACCTCCACTTTGGACAATTCTATGACCTAATCAAAACGACCTAATTTTAAAAATTATTTAAAACTAATTATTCGAATTAATCGGAAATTGACGTACGAAAAGATAACTTTTTTCCTAGACAATCTATCGCAAAAATTTATTTTGTTGTAGACTTTATATACACAGGGGATAACCCATACCAAATTTGGTTCAGTTTGAACAACTCTATGACCTAATCAAAACGACCTAATTTTAAAAATTATTTAAAACTAATTATTCGAATTAATCGGAAATTGACGTACGAAAAGATAACTTTTTTCCTAGACAATCTATAGCAAAATTTTTTTTGTTGTAGACTTTATATACACAGGGGATAACCCATACCAAATTTGGTTCAGTTTGAACAACTCAATGACCTAATCAAAACGACCTATTTTTAATATTATTTATTTGAAATAATAGCAAATTTCCGTATGAAAAACTAACTTTTTTCCTAGGCAAGCTATAGCAAAAAATCTTTTTGTTTCAGACTTTATTTGAACAGGGGATACTCCATACCGAGTTTGGTTCACTTTCGACAACTCTATGACCTAATCAAAGCGACCTATTTTTAAAATTATTTGTTTGAAGTAATAGCAAATTTCCGTATGAAAAACTAACTTTTTTCCTAGGCAAGCTATAGCAAAAAATCTTTTTGTTTCAGAATTTATATATACAGTAGATACTCCATACCAAGTTTGGTTCAATTTGGACAACTCCTTGACCCCACGAAATTTCTATATTTTTGAAAATAGAATAAGCGAATCAGTCAAAATTTCCGTATGAAAAACTAACTTTTTTTCTTGGAAAGTTAGGCGGCCCATTCTTTTTGCATTACAACCTAAATAGTACTGGTAGTCTGGGATATCAATTTGGTTCACTTTGAACAACTCCTTGACCCGATGAAATTCTATATTTTTGAAAATAGAATAAGCGAATAAGTCAAAAATTCCGATTGAAATACGAACTTTTTTGCTAGGTAAGCTATAGCAAAATTTTTTTTTTGTTTCAGACTCAATATAAACAGGGGATACTCCATACCAAGTTTTGTTGATTTGGACAACTCCTTGACCCGGCGAAATAGACCTATTTTTAGAATTCAATAATTGCTATTTAAACCAAATAATAGCAAATTTACATATGAAAAAGTAACTTTTTTCCAGGAAAGTTAGCGGACCATTCTATTTGCATAACAATTTAAATAGTACTGGTAGTCTGGGATATCAATTTGGTTCACTTTGAACAACTCCTTGACCCGATGAAATTTCTATTTTTTTGAAAATAGAGTAAGCGAATAAGTCAATATTTTCGATTGAAAAAGGAACTTTTTTTCTAGGAAAGTTAGGCGAACCATTCTTTTTCCATTACAACCCAAATAGTACTGGTAGTCTGGGATATCAATTTGGTTCACTTTGAACAACTCCTTGACCCGATGAAATTTCTATATTTTTGAAAATAGAATAAGCGAATAAGTCAATACTTCCGATTGAAAAGCGAACTTTTTTTCTAGGAAAGTTAGGCGGACCATTCTTCTTGCATTACAACCCAAATAGTACTGATAGTCTGGGATATCAATTTGGTTCAGTTTGAACAACTCCTTGACCCGATGAAATTTCTACAATTTTGAAAATAGAATAAGCGAATAAGTCAATATTTCGGATTGAAAAAAGAACTTTTTTCTAGGAAAGTTAGGCGGACCATTTATTTTGCATTACAACCTAAATAGTACTGGTAGTCTGGGATATCAATTTGGTTCACTTTGAACAACTCCTTAACCCGATGAAATTTCTATATTTTTAAAAATAGAATAAGCGAATAAGTCAATATTTCCGATTGAAAAAAGAACTTTTTTCTAGGAAAGTTAGGCGGACCATTTATTTTGCATTACAACCTAAATAGTACTGGTAGTCTGGGATATCAATTTGGTTCACTTTGAACAACTCCTTGACCCGATGAAATTTCTATATTTTTAATAATAGAATAAGCGAATAAGTCAATATTTCCGATTGAAAAAAGAACTTTTTCTAGGAAAGTTAGGCGGACCATTTATTTTGCATTACAACCTAAATAGTACTGGTAGTCTGGGATATCAATTTGGTTCACTTTGAACAACTCCTTGACCCGATGAAATTTCTATATTTTTGAAAATAGAATAAGCGAATAAGTCAATATTTCCGATTGAAAAACGAAGTTTTTTTCTAGGAAAGTTAGGCGGACCATTTATTTTGCATTACAACCTAAATAGTACTGGTAGTCTGGGATATCAATTTGGTTCACTTTGAACAACTCCTTGACCCGATGAAATTTCTATATTTTTAATAATAGAATAAGCGAATAAGTCAATATTTTGCGATTGAAAAACGAACTTTTTTCTAGGAAAGTTAGGCGGACCAGTTTTTTCGCATAACAACCTAAATAGTACTGGTAGTCTGGGATATCAATTTGGTTCACTTTGAACAACTCCTTGACCCGATAAAATTTCTATATTTTTGAAAGTAGAATATGCGAAAAAGTCGATGTTTCCGATTGAAATACGAACTTTTTTCCTAGACAATCTATAGCAAAATTTTTTTTTGTTTCAGACTCTGTTTATACAGGGGATATTCCATACCAAGTTTGGTTCGATTTGGCCAAATCCTTGACCCGGTCAAAAATACTATATTTCAAAATTAATGATTTGAATAAATCGCAAATTTCCGTTTGAAAAACTAACTTTTTTCCTGGGCAAGCTATGGCAAAAATTCTTTTTGGTTTACACTCTAGATACACATAGAGAACTCCATACCGAGTTTAGTTCACTTTGGACAATTGTATGACCCAATCAAAACGACCTAATTTTAAAAAATATTTAATATTAATTATTCGAAGTAATCGGAAATTGACGTACGAAAAGATAACTTTTTTCCTAGACAATCTATCGCAAAAATTTATTTTGTTTTAGACTTTATATACACAGGGGATAACCCATACCAAATTTGGTTCAGTTTGAACAACTCTATGACCCAATCAAAAAGACCTTTTTTTAAAACTATCCATTTGAAATAATAGCAAATTTCAGTATGAAAATCTAACTTTTTTCCTAGGCAAGCTATAGCAAAATTTCTTTTTGTTTTAGATTCTAGGAACACAAGAAATACTACATGCCAAGTTTGGTTCGATTTGGACAACTCCTCGACCCGACGAAATAGACCTATTTTTAAAATTTAATAATTGCAACTTAAACGAAATAATCGCAACTTTCCGCATGATAAACTAACTTTTTTTCCAGGAAAGTTAGGCGGACCATTCTTTTTGCATAACAACCCAAATAATACTGAAAGTCTGGGATATCAATTTGGTTTACTTTGAACAACTCCTTGACCCGATGAAATTTCTATATTTTTGAAAATAGAATAAGCGAATAAGTCAATATTTACAATTGAAAAGCGAACTTTTTTTCTAGGAAAGTTAGGCGGACCATTCTTTTTGCATTACAAGCTAAATAGTACTGGTAGTCTGGGATATCAATTTGGTTTACTTTGAACAACTCCTTGACCCGATGAAATTTCTATATTTTTGAAAATATAATAAGCGAATAAGTCAATATTTCCGATTGAAAAGCGAACTTTTTTTCTAGGAAAGTTAGGCGGACCATTCTTTTTGCATTACAACCTAAATAGTACTGGTAGTCTGGGATATCAATTTGGTTTACTTTGAACAACTCCTTGACCCGATGAAATTTCTATATTTTTGAAAATAGAATATGCGAAAAAGTCGATGTTTCCGATTGAAATACGAACTTTTTTCCTAGACAATCTATAGCAAAAATTTTTTTTGTTTCAGACTCTATTTATACAGGGGATACTCCATACCAAGTTTGGTTCGATTTGGCCAAATCCTTGACCCGTTCAAAAATACTATATTTCAAAATTAATGATTTGAATAAATCGCAAATTTCCGTTTGAAAAACTAACTTTTTTCCTGGGCAAGCTATGGCAAAAATTCTTTTTGGTTTACACTCTAGATACACATAGAGAACTCCATACCGAGTTTAGTTCACTTTGGACAATTGTATGACCCAATCAAAACGACCTAATTTTAAAAAATATTTAATATTAATTATTCGAAGTAATCGGAAATTGACGTACGAAAAGATAACTTTTTTCCCAGACAATCTATCGCAAAAATTTATTTTGTTGTAGACTTTATATACACAGGGGATAACCCATACCAAATTTGGTTCAGTTTGAACCACTCTATGACCCAATCAAAAAGACCTTTTTTTAAAATTATCCATTTGAAATAATAGCAAATTTCAGTATGAAAATCTAACTTTTTTCCTAGGCAAGCTATAGCAAAATTTCTTTTTGTTTTAGATTCTAGGAACACAAGAAATACTACATGCCGAGTTTGGTTCGATTTGGACAACTCCTCGACCCGACAAAAGAGACCTATTTTTAAAATTTAATAATTTCAACTTAAACGAAATAATCGCAACTTTCCGCATGAAAAACTAACTTTTTTTCCAGGAAAGTTAGGCGGACCATTCTTTTTGCATAACAACCCAAATAATACTGATAGTCTGGGATATCAATTTGGTTCACTTCGAACAACTCCTTGACTCGATGAAATTTCTATATTTTTGAAAATAGAATAAGCGAATAAGTCAATATTTCCAATTGAAAAGCGAACTTTTTTTCTAGGAAAGTCAGGCGGACCATTCTTTTTGCATTACAACCTAAATAGTACTGGTAGTCTGGGATATCAATTTGTATTACATTGAAGAACTGCTTGACCCGATGAAATTTCTATATTTTTGAAAATAGAATAAGCGAATAAGTCATTATTTCCGATTGAAAAGCGAACTTTTTTTCTAGGAAAGTTAGGCGGACCATTCTTTTTGCATTACAACCTTCACTTTGGACAATTCTATGACCTAATCAAAACGACCTAATTTTAACAATTATTTAAAATTAATTATTCGAATTAATCGGAAATTGACGTACGAAAAGATAACTTTTTTCCTAGACAATCTATCGCAAAAGTTTATTTTGTTGTAGACTTTATATACACAGGGGATAACCCATACCAAATTTGGTTCAGTTTGAACAACTCTATGACCTAATCAAAACGACCTATTTTTAAATTTTTTTTATTTGAAATAATAGCAAATTAACGTATGAAAAACTAACTTTTTCCTAGTCAACCTATAGCAAAAAATCTTTTTGTTTCAGACTCTATATGAACAGGGGATACTCCATACCGAGTTTGGTTCACTTTGGACAACTCTATGACCTAATCAAAACGACCTTTATTAAAATTATTTGTTTGAAATAATAGCAAATTTCCGTATGAAAAACAAACTTTTTTCCTAGGCAAGCTATAGCAAAAAATCTTTTTGTTTCAGAATTTATATATACAGTAGATACTCCATACCAAGTTTGGTTCAATTTGGACAACTCCTTGACCCCACGAAATTTCTATATTTTTGAAAATATAATAAGCGAATAAGTCAAAATTTCCGTATGAAAAACTAACTTTTTTTCTTGGAAAGTTAGGCGGCCCATTCTTTTTGTATTACAACCTAAATAGTACTGGTAGTCTGGGATATCAATTTGATTCACTTTGAACAACTCCTGGACCCGATGAAATTTCTGTATTTTTGAAAAAAGAATAAGCGAATAAGTCAAAATTTCCGTATGAAAAACTTACTTTTTTCCTAGGCAAGCTATAGCAAAAAATCTTTTTGTTTCAGAATTTATATATACAGGGGATACTCCATACCAGGTTTGGTTCGATTTGGACAACTCCTTGACCCGACGAAATTTCTATATTTTTGAAAATATAATAAGCGAATAAGTCAAAATTTCCGTATGAAAAACTAACTTTTTTTCTTGGAAAGTTAGGCGGCCCATTCTTTTTGTATTACAACCTAAATAGTACTGGTAGTCTGGGATATCAATTTGATTCACTTTGAACAACTCCTTGACCCGATGAAATTCTATATTATTGAAAATAGAATAAGCTAATAAGTCAATATTTCCGATTGAAAAACTAATTTTTTTTCTTGGAAAGTTAGGCGGCGCATTCTTTTTACGTTACAACCTAAATATTACTGATAGTCTGGGATATCAATTTGGTTCACTTTGAACAACTCCTTGACCCGATGAAATTTCTATATTTTTGAAAAAAGAATAAGCGAAAAGGTCAATATTTCCGATTGAAAAGCGAAATTTTTTCTAGGAAAGTTAGGCGGCGCATTCTTTTTGCATTACAACCTAAATAATACTGATAGTCTGGGATATCAATTTGGTTCACTTTGAACAACTCCTTGACCCGATGAAATTCTATATTTTTGAACATAGAATAAGCGAATAACTCAATATTTCCGATTGAAAAGCGAACTTTTTTCTAGGAAAGTTAGGCGGACCAATCTTTTTGCATTACAACCTTCACTTTGAACAATTCTATGACTTAATCAAAACGACCTAATTTTAAAAATTATTTAAAATTAATTATTCGAATTAATCGGAAATTGACGTACGAACAGATAACTTTTTTCCTAGACAATCTATCGCAAAAATTTATTTTGTTGTAGACTTTATTTACACAGGGGATAACCATACCAAATTTGATTCAGTTTGAACAACTCTATGACCTAATCAAAACGACCTATTTTTAAAACTATGTATTTGAAATAATAGCAAATTTCCGTATGAAAAACTAACTTTTTTCCTAGGCAAGCTATAGCAAAAAATCTTTTTGTTTCAGACTCTATATGAACAGGGGATACTCCATACCGAGTTTGGTTGACTTTGGACAACTCTATGACCTAATCAAAACGACCTTTTTTTAAAATTATTTGTTTGAAATAATAGCAAATTTCCGTATGAAAAACTAACTTTTTTCCTAGGCAAGCTATAGCAAAAAATCTTTTTGTTTCAGAATTTATACATACAGGGGATACTCCATACCAGGTTTGGTTCGATTTGGACAACTCCTTGACCCGACGAAATTTCTATATTTTTGAAAAAATAATAAGCGAATAAGTCAAAATTTCCGTATGAAAAACTAACTTTTTTTCTTGGAAAGTTAGGCGGCCCATTCTTTTTGTATTACAACCTAAATAGTACTGGTAGTCTGGGATATCAATTTGATTCACTTTGAACAACTCCTTGACCCGATGAAATTCTATATTATTGAAAATAGAATAAGCTAATAAGTCAATATTTCCGATTGAAAAACTAATTTTTTTTCTTGGAAAGTTAGGCGGCGCATTCTTTTTGCGTTACAACCTAAATATTACTGATAGTCTGGGATATCAATTTGGTTCACTTTGAACAACTCCTTGACCCGATGAAATTTATATATTTTTGAAAAAAGAATAAGCGAAAAGGTCAATATTTCCGATTGAAAAGCGAACTTTTTTCTAGGAAAGTTGGGCGGCGCATTCTTTTTGCATTACAACCTAAATAATACTGATAGTCTGGGATATCAATTTGGTTCACTTTGAACAACTCCTTGACCCGATGAAATTCTATATTTTTGAACATAGAATAAGCGAATAACTCAATATTTCCGATTGAAAAGCAAACTTTTTTCTAGGAAAGTTAGGCGGACCAATCTTTTCGCATTACAACCTTCACTTTGAACAATTCTATGACTTAATCAAAACGACCTAATTTTAAAAATTATTTAAAATTAATTATTCGAATTAATCGGAAATTGACGTACGAACAGATAACTTTTTTCCTAGACAATCTATCGCAAAAATTTATTTTGTTGTAGACTTTATTTACACATACCAAATTTGATTCAGTTTGAACAACTCTATGACCTAATCAAAACGACCTATTTTTAAAACTATGTATTTGAAATAATAGCAAATTTCTGTATGAAAAACTAATTTTTTTCCTAGGCAAGCTATAGCAAAAAATCTTTTTGTTTCAGACTCTATATGAACAGGGGATACTCCATACCGAGTTTGGTTGACTTTGGACAACTCTATGACCTAATCAAAACGACCTTTTTTTAAAATTATTTGTTTGAAATAATAGCAAATTTCCGTATGAAAAACTAACTTTTTTCCTAGGCAAGCTATAGCAAAAAATCTTTTTGTTTCGCAATTTATATATACAGTAGATACTCCATACCAAGTTTGGTTCGATTTGGACAACTCCTTGACCCGACGAATTTTCTGTATTTTTGAACATAGAATACGCGAATAAGTCAAAATTTCCGTATGAAAAACTAACTTTTTTTCTTGGAAAGTTAGGCGGCCCATTCTTTTTGTATTACAACCTAAATAGTACTGGTAGTCTGGGATATCAATTTGGTTCACTTTGAACAACTCCTTGACCCGATGAAATTCTATATTTTGAAAATAGAATTAGCGAATAAGTCAATATTTCCCATTGAAAAACTAACTTTTTTTCTTGGAAAGTTTGGCGGCGCATTCTTTTTGCATTACAACCTAAATAATACTGATAGTCTGGGATATCAATTTGGTTCACTTTGAACAACTCCTTGACCCGATGAAATTTCTATATTTTTGAAAACAGAATAAGCGAATAACTCAATATTTCCGATTGAAAAGCGAACTTTTTTCTAGGAAAGTTAGGCGGACCAATCTTTTTGCATTACAACCTTCACTTTGAACAACTCTATGACCTAATCAAAACGACCTATTTTTAAAACTATGTATTTGAAATAATAGCAAATTTCCGTATGAAAAACTAACTTTTTTCCTAGGCAATCTATAGCAAAAAATCTTTTTGTTTCAGACTCTATATGAACAGGGGATACTCCATACCGAGTTTGGTTGACTTTGGACAACTCTATGACCTAATCAAAACGACCTTTTTTTAAAATTATTTGTTTGAAATAATAGCAAATTTCCGTATGAAAAACTAACTTTTTTCCTAGGCAAGCTATAGCAAAAAACCTTTTTGTTTCAGAATTTATATATACAGGGTATACTCCATACCAGGTTTGGTTCGATTTGGACAACTCCTTGACCCAACGAAATTTCTATATTTTTGAAAATAGAATAAGCGAATAAGTCAAAATTTCCGTATGAAAAACTAACTTTTTTTCTTTGAAAGTTAGGCGGCCCATTTTTTTTGCATTACAACCTAAATAGTACTGGCAGTCTGGGATATCATTTTGGTTCACTTTGAACAACTCCTTGACCCGATGAAATTCTATATTTTTAAAAATGGAATAAGCGATTAAGTCAAAAATTCCGATTGAAAAACGAACCTTTTTCCTAGGTAAGCTATAGCAAAAAATTTTTTTTCAGACTCAGTATAAACAGGGGATACTCCATACCAAGTTTTCTTCGATTTGGACAACTCCTTGACCCGGCGAAATAGACCTATTTTCAAAATTCAATAATTGCAATTTAAACGAAATAATAGCAAATTTACATATGAAAAACTTAATTTTTTCTAGGAAAGTTAGGCGGACCATTCTTTTTGCATAACAGCTTAAATAGTACTGGTAGTCTGGGATATCAATTTGGTTCACTTTGAACAACTCCTGGACCCGATGAAATTTCTATATTTTTGAAAATAGAATAAGCGAATAAGTCAAAATTTCCGTATGAAAAACTAACTTTTTTCCTAGACAAGTTATAGCAAAAAATCTTCTTGTTTCAGACTCTATATAAACAGGGGATACTCCATACCGAGTTTGGTTGACATTGGACAACTCTATGACCTAATCAAAACGAGTTTTTTTTAAAATTATTTGTTTGAAATAATAGCAAATTTCCGTATGAAAAACTAACTTTTTTCCTAGGCAAGCTATAGCAAAAAATATTTTTGTTTCAGAATTTATATATACAGGGGATACTCCATAACAGGTTTGGTTCGATTTGGACAACTCCTTGACTCGACAAAAATTCTATATTTTTGAAAATAGAATAAGCGAATAAGTCAAAATTTCCGTATGAAAAACTAACTTTTTTTCTTGGAAAGTTAGGCGGCCCATTCTTTTTGCATTACAACCTAAATAGTACTGGCAGTCTGGGATATCAATTTGGTTCACTTTGAACAACTCCTTGACCCAATGAAATTCTATATTTTTAAAAATAGAATAAGCGAATAAGTCAATTATTCCGATTGAAAAACGAACCTTTTTCCTAGGTAAGCTATAGCAAAAATTTTTTTTTCAGACTCAATATAAACAGGGGATACTCCATACCAAGTTTTGTTCGATTTGGACAACTCCTTGACCCGGCGAAATAGACCTATTTTCAAAATTCAATAATTGCAATTTAAACGAAATAATAGCAAATTTACATATGAAAAACTTAATTTTTTCTAGGAAAGTTAGGCGGACCATTCTTTTTGCATAACAACTTAAATAGTACTGGTAGTCTGGGATATCAATTTGGTTCACTTTGAACAACTCCTGGACCCCATGAAATTTCTATATTTTTGAAAATAGAATAAGCGAATAAGTCAAAATTTCCGTATGAAAAACTAACTTTTTTCCTAGGCAAGCAAAAGCCAAAAATCTTTTTGTTTCAGACTCTATAAATACAGGGGATACTCCATAACAGGTTTGGTTCGATTTGGACAACTCCTTGACCCGACAAAAATTCTATATTTTTGAAAATAGAATAAGCGAATAAGTCAAAATTTCCGTATGAAAAACTAACTTTTTTTCTTGGAAAGTTAGGCGGCCCATTCTTTTTGCATTACAACCTAAATAGTACTGGCAGTCTGGGATATCAATTTGGTTCACTTTGAACAACTCCTTGACCCGATGAAATTCTATATTTTTAAAAATAGAATAAGCGAATAAGTCAAATATTCCGATTGAAAAACGAACCTTTTTCCTAGGTGAGCTATAGCAAAAATTTTTTTTTCAGACTCAATATAAACAGGGGATACTCCATACCAAGTTTTGTTCGATTTGGACAACTCCTTGACCCGGCGAAATAGACCTATTTTCAAAATTCAATAATTGCAATTTAAACGAAATAATAGCAAATTTACATATGAAAAACTTAATTTTTTCTAGGAAAGTTAGGCAGACCATTCTTTTTGCATAACAGCTTAAATAGTACTGGTAGTCTGGGATATCAATTTGGTTCACTTTGAACAACTCCTGGACCCGATGAAATTTCTGTATTTTTGAAAAAAGAATAAGCGAATAAGTCAAAATTTCCGTATGAAAAACTAACTTTTTTCCTAGACAAGTTATAGCAAAAAATCTTCTTGTTTCAGACTCTATATGAACAGGGGATACTCCATACCGAGTTTGGTTGACTTTGGACAACTCTATGACCTAATCAAAACGACCTTTTTTAAAATTATTTATTTGAAATAATAGCAAATTTCCGTATGAAAAACTAACTTTTTTCCTAGGCAAGCTACAGCAAAAAATTTTTTGTCTCAGACTCTATATAAACAGGGGATACTCCATGCCGAGTTTGGTTCACTTTGGACAACTCCATGACCTAATCAAAACGACCTTTTTTAAAATTATTTATTTGAAATAATAGCAAATTTCCGTATGAAAAACTAACTTTTTTCCTAGGCAAGCTACAGCAAAAAATTTTTTGTCTCAGACTCTATATAAACAGGGGATACTCCATGCCGAGTTTGTTTCACTTTGGACAACTCTATGACCTAATCAAAACGACCTTTTTTAAAATTATTTATTTGAAATAATAGCAAATTTCCGTATGAAAAACTAACTTTTTTCCTAGGCAAGCTACAGCAAAAAATCTTTTTGTTTCAGAATTTATATATACAGGGGATACTCCATACCAGGTTTGGTTCGATTTGGACAACTCCTTGACCCGACGAAATTTCTATATTTTTGAAAATAGAATAGGCGAATAAGTCAAAATTTCCGTATGAAAAATTAACTTTTTTTCTTTGAAAGTTAGGCGGCCCATTTTTTTTGCATCACAACCTAAATAGTACTGGCAGTCTGGGATGTCATTTTGGTTCACTTTGAACAACTCCTTGACCCGATGAAATTCTATATTTTTAAAAATAGAATAAGCGATTAAGTCAAAATTTCCGTATGAAAAACTAACTTTTTTGCTAGGCAAGCTATAGCAAAAAACCTTTTTGTTTCAGAATTTATATATACAGGGGATACTCCATACCAGGTTTGGTTCGATTTGGACAACTCCTTGACCCGACGAAATGTCTATTTTTTTGAAAATAGAATAAGCGAATAAGTCAAAATTTCCGTTTGAAAAACTAACATTTTTTCTTTGAAAGTTAGGCGGCCCATTTTTTTGCATTACAACCTAAATAGTACTGGCAGTCTGGGATATCATTTTGGTTCACTTTGAACAACTCCTTGACCCGATGAAATTCTATATTTTTAAAAATAGAATAAGCGAATAAGTCAAAATTTCCGTATGAAAAACTAACTTTTTTTCTTTGAAAGTTAGGCGGCCCAATTTTTTTGCATTACAACCTAAATAGTACTGGCAGTCTGGGATATCATTTTGATTCACTTTGAACAACTCCTTGACCCGATGAAATTCTATATTTTTAAAAATAGAATAAGCGATTAAGTCAAAAATTCCGATTGAAAAACGAACCTTTTTCCTAGGTAAGCTATAGCAAAAATTTTTTTTCAGACTCAATATAAACAGGGGATACTCCATACCAAGTTTTCTTCGATTTGGACAACTCCTTGACCCGGCGAAATAGACCTATTTTCAAAATTCAATAATTGCAATTTAAACGAAATGATAGCAAATTTACATATGAAAAACTTAATTTTTTCTAGGAAAGTTAGGCGGACCATTCTTTTTGCATAACAGCTTAAATAGTACTGGTAGTCTGGGATATCAATTTGGTTCACTTTGAACAACTCCTGGACCCGATGAAATTTCTATATTTTTGAAAATAGAATAAGCGAATAAGTCAAAATTTCCGTATGAAAAAATAACTTTTTTCCTAGACAAGTTATAGCAAAAAATCTTCTTGTTTCAGACTCTATATGAACAGGGGATACTCCATACCGAGTTTGGTTGACTTTGGACAACTCTATGACCTAATCAAAACGAGCTTTTTTTAAAATTATTTGTTTGAAATAATAGCAAATTTCCGTATGAAAAACTAACTTTTTTCCTAGGCAAGCTATAGCAAAAAATCTTTTTGTTTCAGAATTTATATATACAGGGGATACTCCATAACAGGTTTGGTTCGATTTGGACAACTCCTTGACCCGACAAACATTCTATATTTTTGAAAATAGAATAAGCGAATAAGTCAAAATTTCCGTATGAAAAACTAACTTTTTTTCTTGGAAAGTTAGGAGGCCCATTCTTTTTGCATTACAACCTAAATAATACTGGCAGTCTGGGATATCAATTTGGTTCACTTTGAACAACTCCTTGACCCGATGAAATTCTATATTTTTAAAAATAGAATAAGAGAATAAGTCAAATATTCCGATTGAAAAACGAACCTTTTTCCTGGGTAAGCTATAGCAAAAATTATTTTTTCAGACTCAATATAAACAGGGGATACTCCATACCAAGTTTTGTTCGATTTGGACAACTCCTTGACCCGGCGAAATAGACCTATTTTCAAAATTCAATAATTGCAATTTAAACGAAATAATAGCAAATTTACATATGAAAAACTTAATTTTTTCTAGGAAAGTTAGGCGGACCATTCTTTTTGCATAACAACTTAAATAGAACTGGTAGTCTGGGATATCAATTTGGTTCACTTTGAACAACTCCTGGACCCCATGAAATTTCTATATTTTTGAAAAAAGAATAAGCGAATAAGTCAAAATTTCCGTATGAAAAACTAACTTTTTTCCTATGCAAGCAAAAGCCAAAAATCTTTTTGTTTCAGACTCTATAAATACAGGGGATACTCCATAACAGGTTTGGTTCGATTTGGACAACTCCTTGACCCGACAAAAATTCTATATTTTTGAAAATAGAATAAGCGAATAAGTCAAAATTTCCGTATGAAAAACTAACTTTTTTTCTTGGAAAGTTAGGCGGCCCATTCTTTTTGCATTACAACCTAAATAGTACTGGCAGTCTGGGATATCAATTTGGTTCACTTTGAACAACTCCTTGACCCGATGAAATTCTATATTTTTAAAAATAGAATAAGCGAATAAGTCAAATATTCCGATTGAAAAACGAACCTTTTTCCTAGGTAAGCTATAGCAAAAAATTTTTTTTCAGACTCAATATAAACAGGGGATACTCCATACCAAGTTTTGTTCGATTTGGACAACTCCTTGACCCGGCGAAATAGACCTATTTTCAAAATTCAATAATTGCAATTTAAACGAAATAATAGCAAATTTACATATGAAAAACTTAATTTTTTCTAGGAAAGTTAGGCGGACCATTCTTTTTGCATAACAATTTAAATAGTACTGGTAGTCTGGGATATCAATTTGGTTCACTTTGAACAACTCCTGGACCCGATGAAATTTCTATATTTTTGAAAATAGAATAAGCGAATAAGTCAAAATTTCCGTATGAAAAACTAACTTTTTTCCTAGACAAGTTATAGCAAAAAATCTTTTTGTTTCAGACTCTATAAATACAGAGGATACTCCATACCGAGTTTGGTTCACTTTGGACAATTCTATGACCTAATCAAAACGACCTTTTTTAAAATTATTTATTTGAAATAATAGCAAATTTCCGTATGAAAAACTAACTTTTTTCCTAGGCAAGCTATAACAAAAAATCTTTTTGTTTCAGACTCTATATATACAGGGGATACTCCATACCAAGTTTGGTCTGATTTGGACAACTCCTTGACCCAACGAAATAGACCTATTTTTAAAATTCAATAATTGCAATTTAAATGAAATAATTGCAACTTTCCGTATGAAAAACTAACTTTTTTCTAGGAAAGTTAGGCGGACCATTCTTTTCGCATAACAACCTACGTAGTATTGGTAGTCTGGGATATCAATTTGGTTCACTTTGAACAACTCCTTGACCCGATGAAATTTCTCTATTTTTGAAAATAGAATAAGCGAATAAGTCAAAATTTCCGTATGAAAAACTAACCTTTTTCCTAGACAAGCAATAGCAAAAATTTTTTTTGTTTCAGACTCTATATATACAGGGGATACTCCATACCGAGTTCGGTTCACTTTGGACAACTCTATGACCCAATCAAAACGACCCATTTTTAAAACTATTTATTTGAAATAATAGCAAATTTCCGTATGAAGAACTAACTTTTTTCCTAGGCAAGCTATAACAAAAATTCTTTTTGTTTCAGACTCTATATAAACAGGGGATACTCCATACTGAGTTTGGTTCCCTTTGGACAACTCTATGACCTAATCAAAACGACCTTTTTTTAAAATTGTTTATTTGAAATAATAGCAAATTTCCGTATGAAGAACTAACTTTTTTCCTAGGCAAGCTATAACAAAAATATTTTTTGTTTCAGACTCTATATAAACAGGGGATACTCCATACTGAGTTTGGTTTCCTTTGGACAACTCTATGACCCAATCAAAACGACCTATTTTTAAAACTATTTATTTGAAATAATAGCAAATTTCCGTATGAAGAACTAACTTTTTTCCTAGGCAAGCTATAGCCAAAAATCTTTTTGTTTCAGACTCTATATATACAGGGAATACTCCATACCAAGTTTGGTTGACTTTGAACAACTCCATGACCCGATTAAATTGCTATATTTTTGAAATTACAATAAGCGAAAAAGTCAAAATTTCCGATTGAAAAACGAATTTTTTTTTCTAGGAAAGTTAGGCGGACAGTTCTTTTTGCATAACAACCTAAATAGTACTGGTAGTCTGGGATATCAATTTGGTTCACTTTGAACAACTCCTTGACCCGATGAAATTTCTATATTTTTGAAAATAGAATAAGCGAATAAGTCAAAATTTCCGTATAAAAAACTAACTTTTTTCCTAGGCAAGCTATAGCCAAAAATCTTTTTGTTTCAGACTCTATATATACAGGGAATACTCCATACCAAGTTTGGTCCGATCTGGACAACTCCTTGACCCGACGAAATTTCTATATTTTTAAAAATAGAATAAGCGAATAAGTCAATATTTCCCATTGAAAAACGAACTTTTTTTCTAGGAAAGTTAGGCGGACCATTCTTTTTGCATAACAATTTAAATATTACTGGTATTCTGGGATATCAATTTGGTTTACTTTGAACAACTCCTTGACCCGATGAAATTTCTATATTTTTGAAAATAGAATAAGCGAATAACTCAAAATTTCCGTATGAAAAACTAACTTTTTTCCTAGGCAAGCTATAGCAAAAAATCTTTTTGTTTCAGACTCTATATATGCCGGCATACTCCATACCAAGTTTGGTTCGATTTGGACAACTCCTTGACCCGACGAAATTTCTATATTTTTGAAAATAGAATAAGCGAATAACTCAAAATTTCCGTATGAAAAACTAACTTTTTTCCTAGGCAAGCTATAGCAAAAAATCTTTTTGTTTCAGACTCTATATATGCCGGGATACTCCATACCGAGTGTGGTTCAATTTGGACAACTCTATGACCTAATCAAAACGACCTATTTTTAAAATTATGTATTTGAAATAATAGCAAATTTCCGTATGAAAATTTAACTTTTTTCCTAGGTAAGCTATAGCAAAAAATCTTTTTGTCTCAGACTCTATATAAACAGGGGATACTCCATACCGAGTTTGGTTCCTTTTGGACAACTCTATGACCTAATCAAAACGACCTTTTTTTTTATAAAATTAATCATTTGAAATAATAGCAAATTTCCGTATGAAAATTTAACTTTTTTCCTAGGCAAGCTATAGCAAAAAATCTTTTTGTTTCAGACTCTATATATACAGGGAATACTCCATACCAAGTTTGGTCCGATTTGGACAACTCCTTGACCCGACAAAATTTCTATATTTTTAAAAATAGAATAAGCGAATAAGTCAATATTTCCCATTGAAAAACGAACTTTTTTTTCTAGGAAAGTTAGGCGGACCAATCTTTTTGCATAACAACCTAAATAGTACTGGTAGTCTGTGATATCAATTTGATTAACTCTGAACAATTCCTTGACCCGACAAAATTTCTATATTTTTGAAAATAGAATAAGCAAATAAGTCAATATTTCCGATCGAAAAAACGAACGAATTTTTTTTCTAGGAAAGTTAGGCGGACCATTCTTTTCGCATTGCAAACTAAATAGTACTGGTAGTCTGGGATATCAATTTGGTTCACTTTGAACATTTCCTGGACCCGATGAAATTTCTATATTTTTGAAAATAGAATAAGCGAATAAGTCAAAATTTCCGTATGAAAAACTAACTTTTTTCCTAGGCAAGCTATAGCAAAAAATCTTTTTGTTTCAGATTCTATATATACAGGGGATACTCCATACCAAGTTTGGTTCGATTTGGACAACTCCTTGACCCGACGAAATTTCTGTATTTTTAAAAATAGAATAAGCGAATAAGTCAATATTTCGGATTGAAAAACGAACTTTTTTTTCTAGGAAAGTTAGGCGGACCAATCTTTTTGCATAACAACCTAAATAGTTCTGGTAGTCTGTGATATCAATTTGATTAACTCTCAACAATTCCTTGACCCGACAAAATTTCTATATTTTTGAAAATAGAATAAGCAAATAAGTCAATATTTCCGATCGAAAAAACGAACGAATTTTTTTTCTAGGAAAGTTAGGCGGACCATTCTTTTCGCATTGCAAACTAAATAGTACTGGTATTCTGGGATATCAATTTGGTTTACTTCGAACAACTCCTTGACCCGATGAAATTTCTATATTTTTGAAAATAGAATAAGCGAATAACTCAAAATTTCCGTATGAAAAACTAACTTTTTTCCTAGGCAAGCTATAGCAAAAAATCTTTTTGTTTCAGACTCTATATATGCCGGGATACTCCATACCGAGTGTGGTTCAATTTGGACAACTCTATGACCTAATCAAAACGACCTATTTTTAAAATTATGTATTTGAAATAATAGCAAATTTCCCTATGAAAATTTAACTTTTTTCCTAGGTAAGCTATAGCAAAAAATCTTTTTGTCTCAGACTCTATATAAACAGGGGATACTCCATACCGAGTTTGGTTCCTTTTGGACAACTCTATGACCTAATCAAAACGACCTTTTTTTATAAAATTAATCATTTGAAATAATAGCAAATTTCCGTATGAAAATTTAACTTTTTTCCTAGGCAAGCTATAGCAAAAAAATCTTTTTGTTTCAGACTCTATATGAACAGGGGATACTCCATACCGAGTTTGGTTGACTTTGGACAACTCTATGACCTAATCAAAACGACCTTTTTTTAAAATTATTTGTTTGAAATAATAGCAAATTTCCGTATGAAAAACTAACTTTTTTCCTAGGCAAGCTATAGCAAAAAAATCTTTTTGTTTCAGACTCTATATGAACAGGGGATACTCCATACCAAGTTTGGTTCGATTTGGACAACTCCTTGACCCGACGAAATTTCTGTATTTTTAAAAATAGAATAAGCGAATAAGTCAATATTTCCGATTGAAAAACGAACTTTTTTTTCTAGGAAAGTTAGGCGGACCAATCTTTTTGCATAACAACCTAAATAGTACTGGTAGTCTGTGATATCAATTTGATTAACTCTGAACAATTCCTTGACCCGACAAAATTTCTATATTTTTGAAAATAGAATAAGCAAATAAGTCAATATTTCCGATCGAAAAAACGAACGAATTTTTTTTCTAGGAAAGTTAGGCGGACCATTCTTTTCGCATTGCAAACTAAATAGTACTGGTAGTCTGGGATATCAATTTGGTTCACTTTGAACATTTCCTGGACCCGATGAAATTTCTATATTTTTGAAAATAGAATAAGCGAATAAGTCAAAATTTCCGTATGAAAAACTAACTTTTTTCCTAGGCAAGCTATAGCAAAAAATCTTTTTGTTTCAGACTCTATATATACAGAGGATACTCCATACCGAGTTTGGTTCACTTCGGACAACTCTATGACCTAATCAAAACGACTTTTTTTAAAAATTGTTTATTTGAAAAAATGGAAAATTTCCGTATGAAAAACTAACTTTTTTCCTAAGCAAGCTATAGCAAAAACTCTTTTTGTTTCAGACTCTATATATACAGAGGATACTCTATACCGAGTTTGGTTAACTTTGGACAAGGGATACTCTATATAAACAGGGGATACTCCATACTGAGTTTGGTTCCCTTTGGACAACTCTATGACCTAATCAAAACGACCTATTTTAAAATTATTTATTTGAAATAATAGCAAATTTCCGTATGAAGAACTAACTTTTTTCCTAGGCAAGCTATAACAAAAATATTTTTTGTTTCAGACTCTATATAAACAGGGGATACTCCATACTGAGTTTGGTTCCCTTTGGACAACTCTATGACCCAATCAAAACGACCTATTTTTAAAACTATTTATTTGAAATAATAGCAAATTTCCGTATGAAGAACTAACTTTATCCTAGGCAAGCTATAACAAAAATTCTTTTTGTTTCAGACTCTATATATACAGGGGATGATCCATACCAAGTTTGGTTCACTTTGAACAACTCCTTGACCCGATTAAATTGCTATATTTTTGAAATTACAATAAGCGAATAAGTCAAAATTTCCGATTGAAAAACGAACTTTTTTTCTAGGGAAGTTAGGCGGACCATTCTTTTTGCATAACAATTTAAATAGTACTGGTATTCTGGGATATCAATTTGGTTTACTTTGAACAACTCCTTGACCCGATGAAATTTCTATATTTTTGAAAATAGAATAAGCGAATAACTCAAAATTTCCGTATGAAAAACTAACTTTTTTCCTAGGCAAGCTATAGCAAAAAATCTTTTTGTTTCAGACTCTATATATGCCGGGATACTCCATGCCGAGTGTGGTTCAATTTGGACAACTCTATGACCTAATCAAAACGACCTATTTTTAAAATTATTTATTTGAAATAATAGCAAATTTCCGTATGAAAATTTAACTTTTTTCCTAGGCAAGCTATAGCAAAAAGTCTTTTTGTTTCAGATTCTATATATACAGGGGATACTCCATACCAATTTTGGTTCGATTTGGACAACTCCTTGACCCGACGAAATTTCTGTATTTTTAAAAATAGAATAAGCGAATAAGTCAATATTTCCGATTGAAAAACGAACTTTTTTTCTAGGAAAGTTAGGCGGACCAATCTTTTTGCATAACAACCTAAATAGTACTGGTAGTCTGTGATATCAATTTGGTTCACTTTGAACAACTCCTGGACCCGATGAAATTTCTATATTTTTGAAAATAGAATAAGCGAATAAGTCAAAATTTCCGATCGAAAAAACGAACGAATTTTTTTTCTAGGAAAGTTAGGCGGACCATTCTTTTCGCATTGCAACCTAAATAGTACTGGTAGTCTGGGATATCAATTTGGTTCACTTTGAACAACTCCTGGACCCGATGAAATTTCTATATTTTTGAAAATAGAATAAGCGAATAAGTCAAAATTTCCGTATGAAAAACTAACTTTTTTCCTAGGCAAGCTATAGCAAAAAATCTTTTTGTTTCAGACTCTATATATACAGAGGATACTCCATACCGAGTTTGGTTTACTTTGGACAACTCTATGACCTAATCAAAACGACGTATTTTTATAATTATTTATTTGAAATAATATCAAATTTCCGTATGAAAAACTAACTTTTTTCCTTGGCAAGCTATAACAAAAATTTTTTTTTGTTTCAGACTCTATATAAACAGGGGATACTCCATTCAGAGTTTGGTTTACTTTGGACAACTCTATGACCTAATCAAAACGACTTTTTTAAAAAATTATTTGAAATAATATCAAACTTCCGTATGAAGAACTAACTTTTTTCCTAGGCAAGCTATAACAAAAAATCTTTTTGTTGCAGACTCAATATATACAAGGGATACTCCATACCAAGTTTGGTTTGATTTGGACAACTCCTTGACCCAACAAAATAGACCTATTTTTAAAATTCAATAATTGCAATTTAAATGAAATAATTGCAAATTTCCGTATGAAAAACTAACTTTTTTCTAGGAAAGTTAGGCGAACCATACTTTTCGCATAACAACCTACGTAGTATTGTTAGTCTGGGATATCAATTTGGTTCACTTTAAACAACTCCTTGACCCGATGAAATTTCTATATTTTTGAAAATAGAATAAGCGAATAAGTCGATATTTCCGATTGAAACACGAACTTTTTTCCTAGACAATCTATAGCAATTTTTTTTGTTTCAGACTCTATATATACAGGGGATACTCCATTCCGAATTTGGTTCACTTTGGACAACTCTATGACCTAATCAAAACAACTTTTTTAAAAAATTATTTATTTGAAATATTAGAAAATTTCCGTATGAAAAACTAACTTTTTTCCTAGGCAAGCTATAGCAAAAACTATTTTTGTTTTAGACTCTATATATACAGAGGATACTCTATACCGAGTTTGGTTCACTTTGGACAACTCTATGACCTAATCAAAACGACGTGTTTTTATTATTATTTATTTGAAATAATATCAAATTTCTGTATGAAGAACTAATTTTTTTCCTAGGCAAGCTATAACAAAAAATCTTTTTGTCTCAGACTCTATATAAACAGGGGATACTCCATAGCGAGTTTGGTTCACTTTGGACAACTCTATGACCTAATCAGAACGACCTTTTTTAAAATTATTTATTTGAAATAATAGAAAATTTCCGTATGAAAAACTAACTTTTTTCCTAGGCAAGCTATAGCAAAAACTATTTTCGTTTCAGACTCTATATATACAGAGGATACTCCATTCCGAGTTTGGTTCACTTTGGACAACTCTATGACCTAATCAAAAAGACTTTTTTTAAAAATTATTTTTTTTTTTAAAAATGGAAAATTTCCGTATGAAAAAATAACTTTTTTCCTAGGCAAGCTATAGCAAAAACTCTTTTTGTTTCAGACTCTATATATACAGAGGATACTCTATACCGAGTTTGGTTAACTTTGGACAACTCTATGACCTAATCAAAACGACGTATTTTTATAATTATTTATTTGAAATAATATCAAATTTCCGTATGAAGAACTAACTTTTATCCTAGGCAAGCTATAACAAAAACTTTTTTTTGTTTCAGACTCTATATAAACAGGGGATACTCCATACCGAGTTTGGTTCACTCTGGACAACTCTATGACCTAATCAAAACGAGTTTTTTAAAAAAATTATTTGAAATAATAGAAAATTTCCGTATGAAAAACTAACTTTTTTCCTAGGCAAGCTATAGCAAAAACTCTTTTTGTTTCAGACTCTATATATACAGAGGATACTCTATACCGAATTTGGTTCACTTTGGACAACTCTATGACCTAATCAAAACGACGTAATTTTATAATTATTTATTTGAAATAATATCAAATTTCCGTATGAAGAACTAACCTTTTTCCTAGGCAAGCTATAACAAAAAATCTTTTTGTTGCAGACTCAATATATACAGGGGATACTCCATACCAAATTTGGTTTGATTTGGACAACTCCTTGACCCAACAAAATAGACCTATTTTTAAAATTCAATAATTGCAATTTAAATGAAATAATTGCAAATTTCCGTATGAAAAACTAACTTTTTTTCTAGGAAAGTTAGGCGAACCATTATTTTCGCATAACAACCTACGTAGTATTGGTAGTCTGGGATATCAATTTGGTTCACTTTAAACAACTCCTTGACCCGATGAAATTTCTATATTTTTGAAAATAGAATAAGCGAATAAGTCGATATTTCCGATTGAAACACGAACTTTTTTCCTCGACAATCTATAGGAATTTTTTTTCGTTTCAGACTCTATATACACAGGGGATACTCCATACCGAGTTTGGTTCACTTTGGACAACTCTATGACCTAATCAAAACGACGTATTTTTATAATTATTTATTTGAAATAATATCAAATTTCCGTATGAAGAACTAACTTTTTTCCTAGGCAAGCTATAACAAAAACTTTTTTTTGTTTCAGACTCTATATAAACAGGGGATACTCCATACCGAGTTTGGTTCATTTTGGACAACTCTATGACCTAATCAAAACGACTTTTTTAAAAAATTATTTGAAATAATAGAAAATTTCCGTATGAAAAACTAACTTTTTTCCTAGGCAAGCTATAGCAAAAACTCTTTTTGTTTCAGACTCTATATATACAGAGGATACTCTATACCGAATTTGGTTCACTTTGGACAACTCTATGACCTAATCAAAACGACGTATTTTTATAATTATTTATTTGAAATAATATCAAATTTCCGTATGAAAAACTAACTTTTTTCCTAGGCAAGCTCTAGCAAAAAATCTTTTCGTTTCAGACTCAATATACACAGGGGATACTCCATACCAAGTTTGGTTTGATTTGGACAACTCCTTGACCCAACGAAATAGACCTATTTTTAAAATTCAATAATTGCAATTTAAATGAAATAATTGCAACTTTCCGTATGAAAAACTAGCTTTTTTTCTAGGAAAGTTAGGCGGACCATTCTTTTCGCATAACAACCTACGTAGTATTGGTAGTCTGGGATAACAGTTTGGTTCACTTTGAACAACTCCTTGACCCGATGAAATTTCTATATTTTTGAAAATAGAATAAGCGAATAAGTCAAAATTTCCGTATGAAAAACTAACTTTTTTCCTAGACAAGCAATAGCAAAAAATCTTTTTGTTTCAGACTCTATATAAACAGGGGATACTCCATAACGAGTTTAGTTGACTTTGGACAACTCTATGACCTAATCAAAACGACCTACTTTTAAAAATATTTATTTGAAATAATATCAAATTTCCGTATGAAGAACTAACTTTTTTCCTAGGCAAGCTATAGCAAAAACTATTTTTGTTTGAGACTCTATATATACAGAGGATACTCTATACCGAGTTTGGTTCACTTTGGACAACTCTATGACCTAATCAAAACGACGTGTTTTTATAATTATTTATTTGAAATAATATCAAATTTCCGTATGAAGAACTAATTTTTTTCCTAAGCAAGCTATAACAAAAAATCTTTTTGTCTCAGACTCTATATAAACAGGGGATACTCCATACCGAGTTTGGTTCACTTTGGACAACTCTATGACCTAATCGAAATGACCTTTTTTTAAAATTATTTATTTGAAATAATAGCAAATTTCCGTATGAAAAACTAACTTTTTTCCTAAGCAAGCTATAGCAAAAAATCTTTTCGTTTCAGACTCAATATACACAGGGGATACTCCATACCAAGTTTGGTTTGATTTGGACAACTCCTTGACCCAACGAAATAGACCTATTTTTAAAATTCAATAATTGCAATTTAAATGAAATAATTGCAACTTTCCGTATGAAAAACTAACTTTTTTTCTAGGAAAGTTAGGCGGACCATTCTTTTCGCATAACAACCTACGTAGTATTGGTAGTCTGGGATAACAATTTGGTTCACTTTGAACAACTCCTTGACTTGCTGGAACTTCTATATTTTTGAAAATAGAATAAGCGAATAAGTCTAAATTTCCGCATGAAAAACTAACTTTTTTCCTAGACAAGCAATAGCAAAAAATCTTTTTGTTTCAGACTCTATATATACAGGGGATACTCCATAACGAGTTGAGTTGACTTTGGACAACTCTATGACCTAATCAAAACGACCTACTTTTAAAATTATTTGTTTGAAATAATATCAAATTTCCGTATGAAGAACTAACTTTTTTCCTAGGCAAGCTATAACAAAAAATCGTTTTGTTTCAGACTCAATATATACAAGGGATACTCCATTCCAAGTTTGGTTTGATTTGGACAACTCCTTGTTCCAACGAAATAGACCTATTTTTAAAATTCAATAATTGCAATTTAAATGAAATAATTGCAACTTTCCGTATGAAAATCTAACTTTTTTTCTAGAAACGTTAGGTGGACCATTCTTTTCGCATAACAACCTAAATAGTACTGGTAGTCTGGGATATCAATTTGGTCCACTTTGAACAACTCCTTGACCCGATGAAATTTCTATTTTTTTCAAAATAGAATAAGCGAAGCAGTCAAAATTTCCGTATAAAAAACTAACTTTTTTCCTAACCAAGCTATAGCGAAAAATCTTTTTGTTTCAGACTCTATATATGCCGGGATACTCCATACCGAGTGTGGTTCACTTTGGACAACTCTATGACCTAATCAAAACGACATTTTTTTAAAATTATTTATTTGAAACAATAGCAAATTTCCGTATGAAAAACTAACTTTTTTCCTAGGCAAGCTATAGCAAACAATCTTTTTGTTTCAGACTCTATATATACAGGGGATACTCCATTCCAAGTTCGGTTCGATTTGGACAACTCCTTGACCCGTCGAAGTTTCTATGTTTTTAAAAACAGAATAAGCGAATAAGTCAATATCTCCGAGTGAAAAACGAACTTTTTTTCTAGGAAAGTTAGGCGGACCATTCTTTTTGCATAACAACCTAAATAGTACTGGTAGTCTGGGATATCAATTTGGTTCACTTTGAACAACTCCTTGAACCGATGAAATTTCTATTTTTTTGAAAATAGAATAAGCGAATAAGTCAAAATTTCCGTATGAAAAACTAACTTTTTTCCTAGGCAATCTATAGCAAAAAAATCTTTTTGTTTCAGACTCTATATATGCCGGGATACTCCATACCGAGTGTGGTTCACTTTGGACAACTCTATGACCTAATCAAAACGACCTTTTTTAAAATTATTTATTTGAAATAATAGCAAATTTCCGTATGAAAAACTAACTTTTTTCCTAGGCAAGCTATAGCCAAAAATTTTTTTGTTTCAGACTCTATATATACAGGGAATACTCCATACCAAGTTTGGTCCGATTTGGACAACTCCTTGACCCGACGAAATTTCTATATTTTTAAAAATAGAATAAGCGAATAAGTCAATATTTACGATTGAAAAACGAACTTTTTTTCTAGGAAAGTTAGGCGGACCATTCTTTTTGCATAACAACCTAAATAGTACTGGTAGTCGGGGATATCAAATTGTTTCACTTTGAACAACTCCTTGACCCGATGAAATTTCTATATTTTTGAAAATAGAATAAGCGAATAAGTCAAAATTTCCGTATGAAAAACTAACTTTTTTCCGAGGCAAGCTATAGCAAAAAATCTTTTTGTTTCAGACTCTATATAAGCCGGGATACTCCATACCGAGTGTGGTTCACTTTGGACAACTCTATGACCTAATCAAAACGACCTTTTTTTAAAAATTTTTATTTGAAATAATAGCAATTTTCCGTATGAAAAACTAACTTTTTTCCTAGGCAAGCTACAGCAAAAAACATTTTTGTCTCAGACTCTATATAAACAGGGGATACTCCATACCAAGTTTGGTTCGATTTGGACAACTCCTTGACCCGACGAAATTTCTTTTTTTTTAAAAATAGAATAAGCGAATAAGTCAAAATTTCCGTATGAAAAACTAACTTTTTTTCTTTGAAAGTTAGGCGGCCCAATTTTTTTGCATAACAACCTAAATAGTACTAGTAGTCTGGGATATCAATTTGGTTAACTTTGAACAATTCCTTGAACCGACGAAATTTCTATATTTTTGAAAATAGAATAAGCGAATAAGTCAATATTTCCGATTGAAAAACGAACGAATGTTTTTCTAGGAAAGTTAGGCGGACCATTCTTTTTGCATAACAACCTAAATAGTACTGGTAGTCTGGGATATCAATTTGGTTCACTTTGAACAACTCCTTGAACCGATGAAATTTCTATTTTTTTGAAAATAGAATAAGCGAATAAGTCAAAATTTCCGTATGAAAAACTAACTTTTTTCCTAGGCAATCTATAGCAAAAAAAATCTTTTTGTTTCAGACTCTATATATGCCAGGATACTCCATACCGAGTGTGTTTCACTTTGGACAACTCTATGACCTAATCAAAACGACCTTTTTTTAAAATTATTTGTTTGAAATAATAGCAAATTTCCGTATGAAAAACTAACTTTTTTCCTATGCAAGCTACAGCAAAAAACATTTTTGTCTCAGACTCTATATAAACAGGGGATACTCCATACCGAGTTTGGTTCACTTTGGACAACTCTATGACCTAATCAAAACGACCTTTTTTAAAATTATTTATTTGAAATAATAGCAGATTTCCGTATGAAAAACTAACTTTTTTTCCTAGGCAAGCTATAGCCAAAAATTTTTTTGTTTCAGACTCTATATATACAGGGAATACTCCATACCAAGTTTGGTCCAATTTGGACAACTCCTTGACCCGACGAAATTTCTATATTTTTAAAAATAGAATAAGCGAATAAGTCAATATTTCCGATTGAAAAACGAACTTTTTTTCTAGGAAAGTTAGGCGGACCATTCTTTTTGCATAACAACCTAAATAGTACTGGTAGTCTGGGATATCAATTTGGTTCACTTTGAACAACTCCTTGACCCGATGAAAATTCTATATTTTTGAAAATAGAATAAGCGAATAAGTCAAAATTTCCGTATGAAAAACTAACTTTTTTGCTAGGCAAGCTATAGCGAAAAATCTTTTTGTTTCAGACTCTATATAAGCCGGGATACTCCATACCGAGTGTGGTTCACTTTGGACAACTCTATGACCTAATCAAAACGACCTTTTTTAAAAAATATTTATTTGAAATAATAGCAATTTTCCGTATGAAAAACTAACTTTTTTCCTAGGCAAGCTATAACAAAAAATCGTTTTGTTTCAGACTTAATATATACAGGGGATACTTCATACCAAGTTTGGTTTGATTTGGACAACTCCTTGTTCCAACGAAATAGACCTATTTTTAAAATTCAATAATTGCAATTTAAATGAAATAATTGCAAATTTCCGTATGAAAGTCTAACTTTTTTTCTAGAAACGTTAGGTGGACCATTCTTTTCGCATAACAACCTAAATAGTACTGGTAGTCTGGGATATCAATTTGGTCCACTTTGAACAACTCCTTGACCCGATGAAATTTCTATATTTTTCAAAATAGAATAAGCGAATCAGTCAAAATTTTCGTATAAAAAACTAACTTTTTTCCTAGGCAAGCTATAGCGCAAAATCTTTTTGTTTCAGACTCTATATATGCCGGGAAACTCCATACCGAGTGTGGTTCACTTTGGACAACTCTATGACCTAATCAAAACGACCTTTTTTTAAAATTATTTATTTGAAATAATAGCAAATTTCCGTATGAAAAACTAACTTTTTTCCTAGGCAAGCTATAACAAAAAATCGTTTTGTTTCAGACTCAATATATACAGGGGATACTCCATTCCAAGTTTGGTTCGATTTGGACAACTCCTTGACCCGTCGAAGTTTCTATATTTTTAAAAACAGAATAAGCGAATAAGTCAATATCTCCGAGTGAAAAACGAACTTTTTTTCTAGGAAAGTTAGGCGGACCATTCTTTTTGCATAACAACTTAAATAGTACTGGTGGTCTGGGATATCAATTTGGTTCACTTTGAACAACTCCTTGAACCGATGAAATTTCTATTTTTTTGAAAATAGAATAAGCGAATAAGTCAAAATTTCCGTATGAAAAACTAACTTTTTTCCTAGGCAATCTATAGCAAAAAAATCTTTTTGTTTCAGACTCTATATATGCCGGGATACTCCATACCGAGTGTGGTTCACTTTGGACAACTCTATGACCTAATCAAAACGACCTTTTTTAAAAATTATTTGTTTGAAATAATAGCAAATTTGCGTATGAAAAACTAACTTTTTTCCTAGGCAAGCTACAGCAAAAAATCTTTTTGTCTCAGACTCTATATAAACAGGGGATACTCCATACCGAGTTTGGTTCACTTTGGACAACTCTATGACCTAATCAAAACGACCTTTTTTAAACTTATTTAATTGAAATAATAGCAAATTTCCGTATGAAAAACTAACTTTTTTCCTAGGCAAGCTGTAGCCAATTTTTTTTTTTGTTTCAGACTCTATATATACAGGGAATACTCCATACCAAGTTTGGTCCGATTTGGACAACTCCTTGACCCGACGAAATTTCTATATTTTTAAAAATAGAATAAGCGAATAAGTCAATATTTCCGATTGAAAAACGAACTTTTTTTCTAGGAAATTTAGGCGGACCATTCTTTTTGCATAACAACCTAAATAGTACTGGTAGTCTGGGATATCAATTTGGTTCACTTTGAACAACTCCTTGACACGATGAAATTTCTATATTTTTGAAAATAGAATAAGCGAATAAGTCAAAATTTCCGTATGAAAAACTAACTTTTTTCCTAGGCAAGCTATAGCAAAAAATCTTTTTGTTTCAGACTCTATATAAGCCGGGATACTCCATACCGAGTGTGGTTCACTTTGGACAACTCTATGACCTAATCAAAACGACCTTTTTTTAAAAATATTTATTTGAAATAATAGCAATTTTCCGTATGAAAAACTAACTTTTTTCCTAGGCAATCTATAGCAAAAAAATCTTTTTGTTTCAAACTCTATATATGCTGGGGTACTCCATACCGAGTGTGGTTCACTTTGGACAACTCTATGACCTAACCAAAACGACCTTTTTTTAAAAATATTTATTTGATATAATAGCAATTTTCGTATGAAAAACTAACTTTTTTCCTAGGCAAGCTATAACAAAAAATTGTTTTGTTTCAGACTCAATATATACGGGGGATACTCCATACCAAGTTTGGTTTGATTTGGACAACTCCTTGTTCCAACAAAATAGAACTTTTTTTAAAATTCAATAATTGCAATTTAAATGAAATAATTGCAACTTTCCGTATGAAAATCTAACTTTTTTTCTAGAAACGTTAGGTGGACCATTCTTTTCGCATAACAACCTAAATAGTACTGGTAGTCTGGGATATCAATTTGGTCCACTTTGAACAACTCCTTGACCCGATGAAATTTCTATATTTTTCAAAATAGAATAAGCGAATCAGTCAAAATTTCCGTATAAAAAACTAACTTTTTTCCTAGGCGAGCTATAGCGAAAAATCTTTTTGTTTCAGACTCTATATATGCCGGGATACTCCATACCGAGTGTGGTTCACTTTGGACAACTCTATGACCTAATCAAAACGACATTTTTTTAAAATTATTTATTTGAAATAATAGCAAATTTCCGTATGAAAAACTAACTTTTTTCCTAGGCAAGCTATAGCAAAAAATCTTTTTGTTTCAGACTCTATATATAAGAGGGGATACTCCATACCAAGTTTGGTTCGATTTGGACAACTCCTTGACCCGTCGAAGTTTCTATATTTTTAAAAATAGAATAAGCGAATAAGTCAATATTTCCGATTGAAAAACGAACTTTTTTTCTAGGAAATTTAGGCGGACCATTCTTTTTGCATAACAACCTAAATAGTACTGGTAGTCTGGGATATCAATTTGGTTCACTTTGAACAACTCCTTGACACGATGAAATTTCTATATTTTTGAAAATAGAATAAGCGAATAAGTCAAAATTTCCGTATGAAAAACTAACTTTTTTCCTAGGCAAGCTATAGCAAAAAATCTTTTTGTTTCAGACTCTATATAAGCCGGGATACTCCATACCGAGTGTGGTTCACTTTGGACAACTCTATGACCTGATCAAAACGACCTTTTTTTAAAAATATTTATTTGAAATAATAGCAATTTTCCGTATGAAAAACTAACTTTTTTCCTAGGCAATCTATAGCAAAAAAATCTTTTTGTTTCAGACTCTATATATGCCGGGGTACTCCATACCGAGTGTGGTTCACTTTGGACAACTCTATGACCTAACCAAAACGACCTTTTTTTAAAAATATTTATTTGATATAATAGCAATTTTCGTATGAAAAACTAACTTTTTTCCTAGGCAAGCTATAACAAAAAATCGTTTTGTTTCAGACTCAATATATACGGGGGATACTCCATACCAAGTTTGGTTTGATTTGGACAACTCCTTGTTCCAACAAAATAGAACTTTTTTTAAAATTCAATAATTGCAATTTAAATGAAATAATTGCAACTTTCCGTATGAAAATCTAACTTTTTTTCTAGAAACGTTAGGTGGACCATTCTTTTCGCATAACAACCTAAATAGTACTGGTAGTCTGGGATATCAATTTGGTCCACTTTGAACAACTCCTTGACCCGATGAAATTTCTATATTTTTCAAAATAGAATAAGCGAATCAGTCAAAATTTCCGTATAAAAAACTAACTTTTTTCCTAGGCGAGCTATAGCGAAAAATCTTTTTGTTTCAGACTCTATATATGCCGGGATACTCCATACCGAGTGTGGTTCACTTAGGACAACTCTATGACCTAATCAAAACGACATTTTTTTAAAATTATTTATTTGAAATAATAGCAAATTTCCGTATGAAAAACTAACTTTTTTCCTAGGCAAGCTATAGCAAAAAATCTTTTTGTTTCAGACTCTATATATAAGAGGGGATACTCCATACCAAGTTTGGTTCGATTTGGACAACTCCTTGACCCGTCGAAGTTTCTATATTTTTAAAAACAGAATAAGCGAATAAGTCAATATCTCCGAGTGAAAAACGAACTTTTTTTCTAGGAAAAGTAGGCGGACCATTCTTTTTGCATAAAAACCTAAATAGTTCTGGTAGTCTGGGATATCAATTTGGTTCACTTTGAACAACTCCTTGAACCGATGAAATTTCTATTTTTTTGAAAATAGAATAAGCGAATAAGTCAAAATTTCAGTATGAAAAACTAACTTTTTTCCTAGGCAAGCTATAGCAAAAAATCTTTTTGTTTCAGACTCTATATAAGCCGGGATACTCCATACCGAGTGTGGTTCACTTTGGACAACCCTATGACCTAATCAAAACGACCTTTTTTTAAAATTATTTGTTTGAAATAATAGCAAATTTCCGTATGAAAAACTAACTTTTTTCCTAGGCAAGCTATAGCAAAAAATCTTTTTGTCTCAGACTCTATATAAACAGGGGATACTCCATACCGAGTTTGGTTCACGTTGGACAACTCGATGACCTAATCAAAACGACCTTTTTTAAAATTATTTATTTGAAATAATAGCAAATTTCCGTATGAAAAACTAACTTTTTTTCCTAGGCAAGCAATAGCCAAAAATCTTTTTGTTTCAGACTCTATATATACAGGGAATACTCCATACCAAGTTTGGTCCGATTTGGACAACTCCTTGACCCGACAAAATTTCTATATTTTTAAAAATAGAATAAGCGAATAAGTCAATATTTCCCATTGAAAAACGAACTTTTTTCTAGGAAAGTTAGGCGGACCATTCTTTTTGCATAACAACCTAAATAGTACTGGTAGTCTGGGATATCATTTTGGTTCACTTTGAACAACTCCTTGACCCGATGAAATTTCTATATTTTTGAAAATAGAATAAGCGAATAAGTCAAAGTTTCCGTATGAAAAACTAACTTTTTTCCTAGGCAAGCTATAGCAAAAAATCTTTTTGTTTCAGACTCTATACAAGCCGGGATACCTTATACCGAGTGTGGTTCACTTTGGACAACTCTATGACCTAATCAAAACGACCTTTTTTTAAAAATATTTATTTGAAATAATAGCAATTTTCCGTATGAAAAACTAACTTTTTTTCCTAGGCAAGCTATAGCAAAAACTTTTTTTGTTTCAGACTCTATATATACAGGGAATACTCCATACCAAGTTTGGTTCGATTTGGACAACTCCTTGACCCGACGAAATTTCTATATTTTTAAAAAAAGAATAAGCGAATAGGTCAATATTTCTTTCAACTTTTTTTCTAGGAAAGTTAGGCGGACAGTTCTTTTTGCATAACAACCTAAATAGTACTGGTAGTCTGGGATATCAATTTGGTTCACTTTGAACAACTCCTTGACCCGATGAAATTTCCATTTTTTTGAAAATAGAATAAGCGAATAAGTCAAAATTTCCGTATGAAAAACTAACTTTTTTCCTAGGCAAGCTATAGCAAAAAATCTTTTTGTCTCAGACTCTATATAAACAGGGGATACTCCATACCGAGTTTGGTTTACGTTGGACAACTCTATGACCTAATCAAAACGACCTTTTTTTAAAAATATTTATTCGAAATAATAGCAATTTTCCGTATGAAAAACTAACTTTTTTCCTAGGCAAGCTATAGCAAAAACTCTTTTTGTTTCAGACTCTATATATACAGGGAATACTCCATACCAAGTTTGGTTCGATTTGGACAACTCCTTGACCCGACGAAATTTCTATATTTTTAAAAAAAGAATAAGCGAATAGGTCAATATTTCTTTCAACTTTTTTTCTAGGAAAGTTAGGCGGACAGTTCTTTTTGCATAACAACCTAAATAGTACTGGTAGTCTGGGATATCAATTTGGTTCACTTTGAACAACTCCTTGACCCGATGAAATTTCTATTTTTTTGAAAATAGAATAAGCGAATAAGTCAAAATTTCCGTATAAAAAACTAACTTTTTTCCTAGGCAAGCTATAGCAAAGAATCTTTTTGTTTCAGACTCTATATATGCCGGGATACTCCATACCGAGTTTGGTTCACTTTGGACAACTCTATGACCTAATCAAAACGACCTTTTTTTAAAATTATTTATTTGAAATAATAGCAAATTTCCGTATGAAAAACTAACTTTTTTCCTAGGCAAGCTATAGCAAAAAATATTTTTGTTTCAGAATTTATATATACAGGGGATACTCCATACCAGGTTTGGTTCGATTTGGACAACTCCTTGACCCGACGAAATTTCTATATTTTTGAAAATAGAATAAGCGAATAAGTCAAAATTTCCGTATGAAAAACTAACTTTTTTGCTAGGAAAGTTAGGCGGACCATTCTTTTTGCATAACAACCTAAATAGTACTGGTAGTCTGGGATATCAATTTGGTTCACTTTGAACAACTCCTTGACCCGATGAAATTACTATATTTTTGAAAATAGAATAAGCGAATAAGTCAAAATTTCCGTATTAAAAACTAACTTTTTTCCTAGGCAAGCTATAGCAAAAAAAGATTTTTTGTCTCAGACTCTATATAAACAGGGGACACTCCATACCGAGTTTGGTTCACTTTGGACAACTCTATGGCCTAATCAAAACGACCTTTTTTTAAAATTGTTTGTTTGTAATAATAGCAAATTTCCGTATGAAAAACTAACTTTTTTGCTAGGAAAGTTAGGCGGACCATCTTTTTGCATAACAACCTAAATAGTACTGGTAGTCTGGGATATCAATTTGGTTCACTTTGAACAACTCCTTGACCCGACGAAATTTCTATATTTTTGAAAATAGAATAAGCGAATAAGTCAAAATTTCCGTATGAAAAACTAACTTTTTTGCTAGGAAAGTTAGGCGGACCATTCTTTTTGCATAACAACTTAAATAGTACTGGTAGTCTGGGATATCAATTTGGTTCACTTTGAACAACTCCTTGACCCGATGAAATTACTATATTTTTGAAAATAGAATAAGCGAATAAGTCAAAATTTCCGTATTAAAAACTAACTTTTTTCCTAGGCAAGCTATAGCAAAAAAAGTTTTTTTGTCTCAGACTCTATATAAACAGGGGACACTCCATACCGAGTTTGGTTCACTTTGGACAACTCTATGACCTAATCAAAACGACCTTTTTTAAAATTATTTATTTGAAATAATAGCAAATTTCCGTATGAAAAACTAACTTTTTTCCTAGGCAAGCTATAGCCAAAAATTTTTTTGTTTCAGACTCTATATATACAGGGAATACTCCATACCAAGTTTGGTCCGATTTGGACAACTCCTTGACCCGACGAATTTTCTATATTTTTAAAAACAGAATAAGCGAATAAGTCAATATCTCCGAGTGAAAAACGAACTTTTTTTCTAGGAAAGTTAGGCGGACCATTCTTTTTGCATAACAACCTAAATAGTACTGGTAGTCTGGGATATCAATTTGGTTCACTTTGAACAACTCCTTGACCCGATGAAATTTCTAAATTTTTGAAAATAGAATAAGCGAATAAGTCAAAATTTCCGTATGAAAAACTAACTTTTTTCCTAGGCAAACTATAGCAAAAAATCTTTTTGTTTCAGACTCTTTATGTGCCGGGATACTCCATACCGAGTGTGGTTCACTTTGGACAACTCTATGACCTAATCAAAACGACCTTTTTTTAAAATTATTTATTTGAAATAATAGCAAATTTCCGTATGAAAAACTAACTTTTTTCCTAGGCAAGCTATAGCAAAAAATCTTTTTGTTTCAGATTCTATATATACAGGGGATACTCCATACCAAGTTTGGTTCGATTTGGACAACTCCTTGACCCGACGAAATTTCTATGTTTTTAAAAATAGAATAAGCGAATAAGTCAATATTTCCGATTGAAAAACTAACTTTTTTCCTAGGCAAGCTATAGCAAAAAATCTTTTTGTTTCAGATTTTATATATACAGGGAATACTCCATACCAAGTTTGGTTCGATTTGGACAACTCCTTGACCCGTCGAAGTTTCTATATTTTTAAAAACAGAATAAATGAATAAGTCAATATCTCCGAGTGAAAAACGAACTTTTTTTCTAGGAAAAGTAGGCGGACCATTCTTTTTGCATAAAAACCTAAATAGTTCTGGTAGTCTGGGATATCAATTTGGTTCACTTTGAACAACTCCTTGAACCGATGAAATTTCTATTTTTTTTTGAAAATAGAATAAGCGAATAAGTCAAAATTTCCGTATGAAAAACTAACTTTTTTCCTAGGCAAGCTATAGCAAAAAATCTTTTTGTTTCAGACTCTATATATGCCGGGATACTCCATACCGAGTGTGTTTCACTTTGGACAACTCTATGACCTAATCAAAACGACCTTTTTTTAAAATTATTTAATTGAAATAATAGCAATTTTCCGTATGAAAAACTAACTTTTTTCCTAGGCAAGCTATAGCCAAAAATCTTTTTGTCTCAGACTCTATATAAACAGGGGATACTCCATACTGAGTTTGGTTCCCTTTGGACAACTCTATGACCTAATCAAAACGACCTTTTTTTAAAATTATTTATTTGAAATAATAGCAAATTTCCGTATGAAAAACTAACTTTTTTCCTAGGCAAGCTATAGCAACAAATCTTTTCGTTTCAGACTCTATATATAGAGGTAATACTCCATACCAAGTTTGGTTCGATTTGGACAACTCCTTGACCCGACGAAATTTCTTTTTTTTTAAAAATAGAATAAGCGAATAAGTCAATATTTCCGATTGAAAAACGGACTTTTTTCTAGGAAAGTTAGGCGGACCATTTTTTTTGCATAACAACCTAAATAGTACTAGTAGTCTGGGATATCAATTTGGTTAACTTTGAACAATTCCTTGAACCGACGAAATTTCTATATTTTTGAAAATAGAATAAGCGAATAAGTCAATATTTCCGATTGAAAAACGAACGAATGTTTTTCTAGGAAAGTTAGGCGGACCATTCTTTTTGCATAACAACCTAAATAGTACTGGTAGTCTGGGATATCACTTTGGTTCACTTTGAACAACTCCTGGACCCGACAAAATAGACCTATTTTTAAAATAATAATCGCAAAATTATTCGAAATAATAGCAACTTTCCGTATGAAAACCCAACTTTTTTCCTAGGCATAAGGTGGTTGTTTGCGGTGGTTGTTTGCGTTCTCAATCATCGTAGCCGAAGTAGTCCACAATGGACCAAAGGTAGTGCATTGCCATGCTAGATGTCTTAATAAATGAAAATTGATAGAATCGAATTTTTTCAGCGGATAGCGAAACGACATATTATAGCAGAAGGCTTCTAGAAGATGTCCACATATGCTCGCATTGGATACACTCTCGTACATGGATCGTAGTGAAATTGCTAATTAATCAAGATTTTGAATGTTAGTCTCAAGGGCGACAGATTTTTCGGAAAACTTACGAAAAACTGAGGGTGAAAAATAAAGAAGAAAAATTTTCAATTCGTTTCCTTCGAACTAACTTTTTTCCTAGCCAAGCTATAGCAAAAAAACTTTTTGTTTCAGACTCCATATATACAGGGGATACTTCATACCAAGTTTGGTTCGATTTGGACAACTCATTGACCCGAAGAAATTTCTATACTTTTGAAAACAGAATAAGCGAATCAGTCAATATTTCCGATTGAAAAACGAACTTTTTTTCTAGGAAGGTTAGGCGGACCATTTTTTTTGCATAACAACCTAAATAGTACTGGTAGTCTGGGATATCACTTTGGTTCACTTTGAACAACTCCTGGACCCGACAAAATAGACCTATTTTTAAAATAATAATCGCAAAATTATTCGAAATAATAGCAACTTTCCGTATGAAAACCCAACTTTTTTCCTAGGCAGGCTATAGCAAAAATTCTTTTTGTTTTACAATCCAGATACACAAGGGATACTCTATACCGAGTTTGGTTCAATTTCAAGAAGTTTTTGACCATACGAAAAACACCTACTTTTAAAATTTTTTTATGGGAAATAATTGCAAATTTCCGCTTGGTGAACGTTTGAAGCTGGCAGAAACCCGCTAATGTTCGTGAATTTTAATTTTAATGAAGTTTTACAGCAACGGTTGAAGCGGAAAAGATCCGCTTAGTGGAAATTCGAAGCGGGCAGAAACCCGCTAACGTTTGTGAATTCTAATTTTATTGAAGTTTTACAGTAACGGTCGAACCGGAAAAGATCCGCTTAGTAGAAATTATTGAGAAAACAAACTTCAGAAACAACTAAATTCACTGAGAAGCTCCACTTAAACAAAGCATTGATTTAGTTCCATTACTATCAGAAATCTACGCAAGTAGGCAAAGCTGCACTTAATTTTCTGAGCAAGTAAAAATTAAAATGTAAGAACTAAACGGTCCTTCAAACCTGATGGTGCTCGAAATGTTTTAGCACGTTGTTAAAAAAAAAGATCGCCCAGGAAGAAAAACTTGATAAGCCTATTTTGAACTGAATCCACTCTAAGAAGCTGAACTTCGGGCATTTTTGTAACACGATATGCAAGAGGCTAGAGGACAACTGATTCGTTTTCCAATTCTGTCGACCTGAGATCAATAACGACTGTTTCAATCATCTCGTAGCGCTGTACTAAACAGAAGATAACTGAACTTTGACTTACGAACAGTAGAATCTGACCCACCTTAAACTCACCATCCTCACGAATTTCGACAAAACTGTTAGCGTTCGATCTTGTATAACTCTGGCTGTCAAGATGGAAGAGCCCTCGAAATCTGCCGAATAAACGAGCTTCTGGAAACTTAGCTTGGGTCTCATTGAAAATCTCATTATTTTCTACGCACAAGTCCTTTGAACTCGCTAGGCTTGTTTTTTAACTTTTCAAAAAAACATGTCACATTGTCTTCTTTCGTTTCAAAGCTGCCAAGTTGTCGATTACGAATATAGCGACTGACAATCAGACTGCAGGTATTTGTCGTTCCAGTTAGAGTGCTTATAAAGTGGTTGTTTGCGTTCTCAAACATCGTAGCCGAAGTAGTCCACAATGGACCAAAGGTAGTGCATTGCCATGCTAGATGTCTTAATAAATGAAAATTGATAGAATCGAATTTTTTCAGCGGATAGCGAAACGACATATTATAGCAGAAGGCTTCTAGAAGATGTCCACATATGCTCGCATTGGATACACTCTCGTACATGGATCGTAGTGAAATTGCTAATTAATCAAGATTTTGAATGTTAGTCTCATGGGCGACAGATTTTTCGGAAAACTTACGAAAAACTGAGGGTGAAAAATAAAGAAGAAAAGTTTTCAATTCGTTTGCTTCGAACTAACTTTTTTCCTAGCCAAGCTATAGCAAAAAAACTTTTTGTTTCAGACTCCATATATACAGGGGATACTTCATACCAAGTTTGGTTCGATTTGGACAACTCATTGACCCGAAGAAATTTCTATACTTTTGAAAACAGAATAAGCGAATCAGTCAATATTTCCGATTGAAAAACGAACTTTTTTTCTAGGAAGGTTAGGCGGACCATTTTTTTTGCATAACAACCTAAATAGTACTGGTAGTCTGGGATATCACTTTGGTTCACTTTGAACAACTCCTGGACCCGACAAAATAGACCTATTTTTAAAATAATAATCGCAAAATTATTCGAAATAATAGCAACTTTCCGTATGAAAACCCAACTTTTTTCCTAGGCAAGCTGTAGCAAAAATTCTTTTTGTTTTACAATCCAGATACACAAGGGATACTCTATACCGAGTTTGGTTCAATTTCAAGAAATTTTTGACCATACGAAAAAGACCTACTTTTAAAATTTTTTATGGGAAATAATTGCAAATTTCCGCTTGGTGAAAGTTTGAAGCCGGCAGAAACCTGCTAATGTTCGTGAATTTTAATTTTAATGAAGTTTTACAGCAACGGTTGAAGCGGAAAAGATCCGCTTAGTGGAAATTCGAAGCGGGCAGAAACCCGCTAACGTTTGTGAATTCTAATTTTATTGAAGTTTTACAGTAACGGTCGAACCGGAAAAGATCCGCTTAGTAGAAATTATTGAGAAAACAAACTTCAGAAACAACTAAATTCACTGAGAAGCTCCACTTAAACAAAGCATTGATTTAGTTCCATTACTATCAGAAATCTACGCAAGTAGGCAAAGCTGCACTTAATTTTCTGAGCAAGTAAAAATTAAAATTTAAGAACTAAACGGTCCTTCAAACCTGATGGTGCTCGAAATGTTTTAGCACGTTGTTAAAAAAAAAGATCGCCCAGGAAGAAAAACTTGATAAGCCTATTTTGAACTGAATCCACTCTAAGAAGCTGAACTTCGGGCATTTTTGTAACACGATATGCAAGAGGCTAGAGGACAACTGATTCGTTTTCCAATTCTGTCGACCTGAGATCAATAACGACTGTTTCAATCATCTCGTAGCGCTGTACTAAACAGAAGATAACTGAACTTTGACTTACGAACAGTAGAATCTGACCCACCTTAAACTCACCATCCTCACGAATTTCGACAAAACTGTTAGCGTTCGATCTTGTATAACTCTGGCTGTCAAGATGGAAGAGCCCTCGAAATCTGCCGAATAAACGAGCTTCTGGAAACTTAGCTTGGGTCTCATTGAAAATCTCATTATTTTCTACGCACAAGTCCTTTGAACTCGCTAGGCTTGTTTTTTAACTTTTCAAAAAAACATGTCACATTGTCTTCTTTCGTTTCAAAGCTGCCAAGTTGTCGATTACGAATATAGCGACTGACAATCAGACTGCAGGTATTTGTCGTTCCAGTTAGAGTGCTTATAAAGTGGTTGTTTGCGTTCTCAAACATCGTAGCCGAAGTAGTCCACAATGGACCAAAGGTAGTGCATTGCCATGCTAGATGTCTTAATAAATGAAAATTGATAGAATCGAATTTTTTCAGCGGATAGCGAAACGACATATTATAGCAGAAGGCTTCTAGAAGATGTCCACATATGCTCGCATTGGATACACTCTCGTACATGGATCGTAGTGAAATTGCTAATTAATCAAGATTTTGAATGTTAGTCTCATGGGCGACAGATTTTTCGGAAAACTTACGAAAAACTGAGGGTGCAAAATAAAGAAGAAAAGTTTTCAATTCGTTTGCTTTGAAATGTTCAAGTGAGCGCAGTGATCTGATCGACCGCTTGAACTCGTTTGGCAAACGTAGTTCGCTAGTTGCATTGTCAATATCGGCTATTTAAGTCGAGCTGGGTTGTTCAGCGAATAATTTGACAAAATCGTAAGCAACACCTTTAAGGCATTGATGCATGGTGTCTATAGGGCAGGTCAACTGCAGGTTCGGAACAATGTCGAAAATTTTTGAGCGTCCTTTAACACCCAAGGTGTCAACTTCTGGATCCTTCTCTTTTCTTCCTTTTCTTTCGTCAACGAATCCGCTCTCAAATAGTCTAACCAAGTGCTCATGCTCTGCAGGATTTCTCATTGTGAACGTGCAAATTTTTCATTTTCCGCACACCATGTTTGCAGACGAGGTCGACAACCACGAAAACAGTAGTGAAGCGGATTTGGTACGAACATTAATTGTATTTAATATTCTCTATTTTCGAAATCTCAGAAGCATAGTGATCAAAAATGGGATCCCACGAAATTTCTCATTTGCCATACCACAAAGCACAGAGAAATATATTATCGAATGATGATCTGAGTTTTGGTGGTAGGTCGGCCAAAGCAACCCACAGAGGGTAAGCCGAGCAATCACTAGCTTCTCGAACCTGAACTCCGTCAACGTTAATTATAAGTTTCACATGGATTGTATCTTCCTCAAAAAGACTGACTCGATAGTTTTAGATCTGTTTTTGTTTCTGAGTCTGCGTATTTCACTATTTCATTAATGTACTTCGGAACACTTTGCACCAATTTGTCGAAAAAATGTAGATAAACGATTTCACCATTGCAATTGTTCTCTTTGTGCTTTATGTATTGGTCTTTCAGTTTCTTTGTCTCTTGTTTCAAAAAATTCGGAGCAGGTACAGGGTCATCTGGATGAATAATCTTTTGAAATTTTAAAAGGTCATACAGCTCTTCGATGGGAAACAATAACGCACAGAGATTGCGAATAGACCCAATGCAGCATTATGGACAGTGACGTTTGAATTACACAATAAAGGCTGAGAAGGAAATTGAAAACTATCTTCGTTATGGTCGTAACAGTCTTTTTCCGCGCCGTCTACGTCTTCACTGTCGTGGTCTGAGAATATATCAAGACAATTTGATGACGATTCTTTTAAAGAGGCAACTTCGCAAGTTGGATCGGTTTTTGTGTCATCAGCAGAAACTGGCGTACTCTCATGGGTACTATTATCCTCAGTTCCAACTTCTGAAGAGCGTACAGATTCAACCTGGTGTATGTATATTCGAATGTGTCTACTTGAATTGTCCACCAACCTTCTTTTAACGCGCCTTTTCCGTTGATTCTGGAATTTTCTTTTCGTGGCACCTCCAAAATCAGTAGGCGTACCAACACTCAATTGACTCGCTCCGTAATTTGAATCAAAACTTTCTCCGGAATGAAGAATTTTACTTGAATTGCCCGAAGCATGTAAAGATTGAGTCGAAAGATCTCCCAGGCGTGGTTCTCGGGGTGTCCTGTGTTGCAAGATTTCATTTGATGATTCATGCTTCTCTTTGTGCGGACATCTACACTTCAATCGGCCATCTTTAAAGTAGTTGTTACCGTAGCTCACTGTGATTTCTTCTCCAACTTCTATAGATTTGATAACTTGGAGAAAAATGCATCTATTGTGGGGGAGGAAAGAGCTTGTGTATCCCATAAAAAATTTGGTGTTTGGAGAGCAGGAGTGGTTGGCGAAAACGAATTGGATCCAATAGCACTAGTTCATCAAGTTCCAACTCACCGCGCATGACCGGCAAATCAAACATTAGCGTTTTGTAATTCCTGGGGAACACTTTCAATAGGCCCAACAGGAAATGGTCTTAGGGGTTCCAGCGAAGGCTTCAAAGTTTTTCCTGTATGATTGAAGAGGCCAAAGCCCACAAAACTGTCTGGCAAGAGTTTGAAACCCATCTCAATAGAGGCCTCATAGAGTTCTTTTAAAGATGAGTAAGATTTAAAAAGTCGTTTGTCTGCTTTCAAACGTTTCTCATACTCTTGGAAACTGTTCAACGGGAGCATTGTTTGAGGAACTACATCAAATTTGAATAAATGCATGCAAAGAAATAAATGCAATAAGAAAAACAAAGTCAAAGAAAGTAATACTACAAACGCTTTACACTGCCCCTTTGCAGAATTCGAAGCGGACAGAAACACCCGCTAACGTCCGTGAAATTTGATTTTATTGAATTCTTACAATAACGGTTGAAGCGAAAAAGATCCGCTCAGTTGAAATTCGAAGCAGGCAGAAACCCGCTAAGGTTCGTGAATTTTAATTTTATTGAAGTTTTACAGCAACGGTCAAAGCGGAAAAGATCCGCTCAGTGGAAATTCGAAGCGGGCAGAAACCCGCTAACGTTCGTGAATTTTAATTTTATTCAAGCTTTACAGCAACGGTCGAAGCGGAAACGATCCGCTTAGTTGAAATTCGAAGCAGGAAGAAACCCGCTAAGGTTCGTGAATTTTAATTTTTTTTGAAGTTTTACAGCAACGGTCGAAGCGGAAAAGATCCGCTTAGTGGAATTTCGAAGCGGGCAGAAACCCGATAACGTTCCTGAATTTTAATTCTATTCAAGCTTTACAGCAACGGTCAAAGCGGAAAAGATCCGCTTAGTGGAAATTCGAAGCGGGCAGAAAGCCGCTAACGTTCTTGAATTTTGATTTGATTGAAGTTCTACAATAACGGTCGAAGCAGAAAATATCCGCTTAGTGGAAGTTCGAAGCGGGCAGAAAAGCCAATTAACATCCGCGATGTCTAAAGAATTTTAAAATTACGAATTTATGTTTGTATGTAGGTATGTATGAAATTATATTTGTATGCATGAAAAACTTTTATTAAGTAAACTTTGAATTTACGACTAAACAAAAATTGAGCTTCAGAAAACGGCAATAATCCTGAATCACAAACTAAACGATATAATATCAAATCATTTAAACATGGAATTAGGTTAAACACTGCAGTAAAAGTATTTGCAGAAAGGCGAGTATTTTCTAGGGAACTGTATTTCTTCGAATAAATGGAAACAAAGCAACAGTACAATATACAAGCAAGGAGATGGCCATCACGTTACAAATAAGGATCTTCATTTACTCATTTGCTTCTAAACTAGAGTGTTGTTTCCGACAATCTTTGCCGTATTGGTTGGCAGCTTTTCTAGCAGTTTCGAAAGCCAGTTTTGGTGTATCTGGGTACTTTTGCTCTACAACTTCAAAAACAGGCCAAAAAATCTGGTCATTTTTTGCTCATCAAAACTCAGGTTTTTGGGCTTTCAGGTCAAGAACAGATCCAGATGCTGTTTAAGGCTGTTTTGCAATAATGGCTCTTACGGTGAAGCGGACATCTAAATTTTACTAAAAAGCCTACTCCTGAACTTTTCGAGAATTTCATTTGGCGCTTCTTTACGGCCGTCAGTTTCACGTCTTCTCGGCTCAAGGATCACATCTGCACGTTCGTTTTCTGAAAACAGTTTCTCAAAGAGGGCCCTTGCAAATTTTCCGACTTCAGATCCGGCATGAATTATCATCAGATCTTCATCGTTGTGCAAAACTGCAACTGTAGATTTGCTGCGGGATGGATATTCATCTACGCTCTGGTAGCCGTAATGGTCAACAAAGCGAATTTCTTTCAACTCTGCAGTCTGAAACAAGTTTTCATGTAACTAACTGCCTCTATTTCTTGCAGAAACTCACTTTTCTACTACCACTTGTCACTACCAATTGTCATGGGTCAGGCCAAAAAAAGTCTAGCAGTTAAAGCTGAGTGATACCAAATTGTTATGCAAAAAGTAATCTAACGTGCTCGTCAATTCTCGCACATAGGTTTGCTCGCTTCTTGCCGTCGATCTTTCTTTTCTCTTCTAAGCTTTTCATTAACTCGTTCATCTCCAGAACGTGAATATCAAGATATTCTTTCAAGAAAGGGCAATTTCAAGAAAGGGCAATTCGGGCAGCAATCGTTTTTGTTCGTTCCCTTGTTTGAAGCTATGTTGGTGCTGGTCTCAGGTAAACCAGAACTTGAGCAGGATTGTGATAAACTCAGATTATCAGAGGGCTGCTAAAAACGCAAACAGCAAATTTTCCAATCACAGCAAAATTTGAAACTCGAAGCGAGCAGAAACACCCACTAACGTCTGCGATGATTAAAATTATTTTACATCTATGTATGTATGTTTGTATGTATGTATGTATATATGTATGTATAAATGTTTATTTAATTTGGCGACTGATTTTGATTTAGAAACAACTGGAACCATATGATCTGGTTTGTGATTAAGATTATTCAAAACTTTTAATATTTACCATGTTGTTGTTTTGGCTGCCTCGGAGAACGGCTGGCTGCGTTAACGTTTTGACTTGACTTTAGACTTCTTTGATTTTTTCCGCTCAGTTGAATGCCCTAGGCAGACTTCTCTGCTCCTCATTACCGGAGCGCGGGAACGACTCAAGAAGTTGACGTCATCGACAACCGGAGCCTTCGACGCAGCAAGAACTTTTTTCCGCAAATCAGAAGGATTTTTAACATCGTCGAGTTCTGCTTGAAAAATCTTCATTTCTTCCCCTACTTTTTTCAAATTGCCTTTACATAGCAGGCGACAAGAAATAGGTTGTTCTTTAACTTGGAGGTTGTAAGACTCTCGTTCAATCAAGCTTAACATTTCTGAGGGTTTTATTTTCTTAGGCCATTGGGTGCTGCTGTAGTTTACTAGAATCAAATTATCTTTGACAAAAAGCCACGCCATGTTGTTTTTCAAGATGCTATCTTTTATACTGTCCTCTCTTTCGGCCTCAGAGTCGAAAAGGTTATGGCTTTTCGTGGGTTCAGATCTCAAGCAGTCTCGATTCATTTTCAACGATCTAAAAATTTTCAGACAAAGTAGAGCGAAACTATTTCTATGTTGTGTGCGAATCCGCAAAAAAAATGCATAAAAACAATCTTATGTTTAATTGTCTGAAAAAAATTGACTTGATTTTCAACAACGTAAATGAGTTGAATTCATCCAGAATCTCCAATTCACAAATAGCACCGTTCAGACAATTTAAAACTAAAGTAGCACAAATTCTCATCTTTAACACTTAGACGTACTTCCGCATAGGACAACACTTACATATAGGAACTCAAATCAACCTCGAGTCTAACGTCTGACCTAATTACAATTTATTTAAAAATTAGAGCCGATTCTAAAGTCACTAGGAACGGTTCCTAATATTGATTACAATCCATTTTCCTTAATTTTCAACTATCTAAATTTTTTCAGACGAACAAGAACGAAATTACTTCTGTGTATTCTGCGAATCTGCCATTAGTATGCATAAAAACGATCTTGTGTTAAATTGTTTGAAAAAAGTGCCTTGATTTTCAACAACGTAAATGAGTCAATTTCATCCAAAAAACTTAAGTAGCAAAAATTCTCATCTGTAACACTTAGGCGTACTTCCGCATAAGACAACACTTAGCTATCAGAACTCAAATCAACCTCGTGTTTAACGTCTGGCTCAATTACAATTTATATCTAAACTAGAACCGATTCTAAACTCATTCGCAACGAATCCCTTCCTGATTATTGGAAGGACCCTCATTGTTTTCGCTCTCAGATTCACTGAAATCGACACAACCTTGAGAAGTCTCGGGGAGTTTCTTTCCTTCTCGTTTTTTCTTGGCCTCTGCCTTTTCTCTCATTTGATTCACCCAAAATGGGTCAGATTTTCGTTTCTTGTATCTAAGGGAATCCATGCCAGCTGTGTTGGCAGCCAAACGAAATTCGTTGTATGCGTCTGGCCAAAGACGAGGTGGAAACTGTCTCTGTACAACAAGACCTTAAGCAGAGGAAAACACACCTAAGCTATGCTTTTTAGGAAAAACGATCATAACAAAAACTGGATACAAAAAACTTCAAAAACGAGAACAAAGAAAATCATTTGAGGAAATTTGTCTGAACTTCCGACAACTAATTCTTGACACCTAGTTTTTGACAACTTAGTTTTTGATCATTATACCTCTAAAGATTTTTGTTCTGTTGGGAGAAGTAGGTTTCCGCACTTCGCTTTCTCGGGTTGGGGATATGATTTCCCTCTGTAGACCCTTCTGGCCCCATAATGCTGTTCGCAGATTTCTCCCCAGATCTTCCGGATTTGAAGTTCTCGGGAAATTTTCCAAATCAACCTCATTATAAAAGCTTGCTATATCTGGCTCTTCTGTCTCATTTTGTGCTTCAACTTTCTTGAGATCTTTCTAGAAACAGATAGTTTTAATTGTGACTCTATCCAAAACTTGCAGGACAACCATTTCTTGACGGAAAAGTTAGAGCGCAAAAAATGAGTAACTTTTATAAAGTTGCTAAAAACCACTACCAAAAAGTTTGTTAAAACTTTTGTATCACAATGGTTTTCAAAGATTTGAGACAAGATCTTACAATGGTTTTAAGTTTCTGCAGCTCGCTCTCCAGTTTTTTGTTGCAAGCCACAACCGTCTTCTCATAGGCTTGGATTAGTTCCGTGATGATATTTTTGTCCTCATTAAGAACTTCCAGGAACCTTGTATGATTAGCGCACTTCTAAACAAGAATGACAAAACTGACAAAACCAAAGAACCGATAACGAATCAAACAAATTTTCGGATAGTAGCTTAACGATTGCAGAGTCATTAGCTATGATAATTTATCTGCTTAAATTTCTCGCAAATAATTACAATGTTTATCTTTTATTGACTTCCTAGACACCAAATGTATTCGATATATTGCGAATACTCTTTCACAGAGAGAGAAAAACGAGGAGCTCTAACCACAACCTTTGGACTTGCAATTGGTAGTTTTGTTGTTGGTGTCCCACCTCGGCTATGGGCCCACTTTGCACCTGTAGGTGGGGTACCATTTACTGGGTTTTCAAACTGTTACGCGAAAGCCCCATAAATTTCCCTATTTCGCTCAAATTCAAATTGCATCGCCGCAGGAGGCCCCTTTTTTAATAACACACACTCAACTTCAGAACCATCGATCATCAGATTAGGTTTTTCCGCAATTTATAGCTTCATTCGATCATTTATGTTGAAGGTCTTCGGCCAACGCCCGTCAAATAACCCAATTTTAAGCAACTGACAGCCTTCTGTTAGGAAAACAAATTCGATCTTCAATGGCATTTCTGAAAGCGTTGGGTGAATAAAAACAGATCAATCCACAAATTTCAAAAAAATTATGCAGAAAATCGTCAAAAACGCGTTCGAGTCAACATTCATTTAATCGAGAGTCAATTGCAATCCAACGATGAACGCCAAAAGACAAAAACAACACCAACTTCAAGCACAATAACTCACAATTTCACCCAAACTCTAAAATCAAAAGAAATTCTTGGCTACACAAAATTCGAAGCGAGCAGAAACCCGCTAACGTTTGTGATTTTTTTTTATTGAAGTTCTTAAATAACGGTCGAAGCGGAAAGGATCCGCTTAGTGGAAATTCGAAGCGGGCAGAAACCCGATAAGGTTCAAAAAAATTAATTTTATTGATGTTTTACAATAACGGTTGAAGCGGAAAAGATCCGCTTAGTGGAAATTCGAAGCGAACAGAAACCCGCTAACGTTCGTGAATTTTAATTTTATTGAAGTATTACAATCACGGTCGAAGCGGAAAAGATCCGCTTAGTGGAAATTCGAAGCGGGTAGAAACCCGCTAACGTTCGTGAATTTTAATTTAATTGATGTTTTACAATAACGGTCGAAGCGGAAAAGATCCGCTGAGTGGAATTTTGAAGCGAGCAGAAACCCGCTAACGTTCGTGAATTTTAATTTTCTTGAAGTTTTACAATCAGGGTTGAAGCGGAAAAGATCCGCTCAGTTGAAATTCGAAGCAGGCAGAAACCCGCTAAGGTTCGTGAATTTTAATTTTATTGAAGTTTTACAGCAACGGTCAAAGCGGAAAAGATCCGCTTAGTGGAAATTCGAAGCGGGCAGAAACCCGCTAACGTTCGTGAATTTTAATTTTATTCAAGCTTTACAGCAACGGTCGAAGCGGAAAAGATCCGCTTAGTGGAAATTCGAAGCGGGTAGAAATCCGCTAACGTTTGTGAATTTTAATTTTATTGATGTTTTACAATAACGGTCGAAGCGGAAAAAATGTAGTGAATTTTTTTGGTCAAAATCGGTCAAATGTAATTTATTTGAATCAAATTGCAATAGTGCAAGCACAAATAGTCAAAGAAAGCAAAGTGAAATAGTACAAGTAAATCAAAGTAATCAAAAGTAAACAAAAGTACAAGTATTCAAAGAAATCAAAGAGCTAAATCAACTGATTTTCTCGCATGGCTTTGTTGATTGCGCAAGCCAGCCCCTTCCTACCATTCTCGTTCAGATTGACGCCGTCAGGTAAAAAAGACCTTGCTTTGTGCACTTCTTTGTGCAACTTGAAAAAAAAGCAAGTTTGACTGGCTCAGTTGCGCGTTGAACCTTTGGATGTTAAAGTGACTGCAGTTTCGCTTCACTACAGTACACACGATTACTCTCGGACGGTTCGCCAAATTTCTGATGGCACTGTATAAGGCCCGTACTTTCTCCAATACATCAGCCGGTTCTTCGCCCGGTCCATTGCGCGCAGCCAGGTTGTTACCACCTGCAGCCAAGATAACATTTCTGTAGACGGCCAAGGTGTCCAGCAACACATAAAACTGATTAACTTTCCCCCCAGATAAGGAATAGGCAGCACAGTTCTTAACACATGTGCTGTCGAAGATAGAATTGCCGACGATCGCGGTATGGACCGCTTCTTCATCAACAAAATTATTGTAAATAAATTTGGCTGTGGTGCCATCGATGTTGTTCTTCACATTCCGTCCGTGCTGTTGATGGTTAGCAAACAGCGGTTTTAGCTTTTTCTTAGGCGGGGCTGAGTTATTGTTCCCATGGAGGTTACCCAGTCGACTGCGATCCATTTCGACTGAAAGCGAAACAAATATTTACAAAGCTCAATAACACAGCAGCAGGAAACAACCAATAGTATAATAGTACAGATATAGTAGTAAGCGCGTATTGGGTACTGGCATATAGCCTATCGAATTCGCCTTGACGAGAGCTTTCCAACGATATAACATTTATAGGCTAGGGACGACCCCCCGTTCCCTCCGTACAACGCTCCGTACAACGTCCCTCCGTACAACGTCCGCACAACGTCCGTACAACTCTCCGTACAACAATCCCTCCGTACAAACTATTCGTACAACCCATTCGTACGAAACGCTATCATTCAATCTACATCGTATTCTCATTGAGTGCATCCCACTTCCTTGCCGTTCTTGAGGTTTTTGGAAATTTCTATTTCATTTCAGCTTCAAACTTATACATGCTTACCTAGAGGAAGTCGGAGGCAGTCATTGAGCCTCTCTCTGCTGTCATTTGACAGGGCAGCACACGAATAAGCATGTCACGTGACCGGATGGACGCTGCAAACGAAAGTTTCACTTTGTCATCTGGGTTAGCCGCTATAACTATGAAGTAAATTATCAAAGTGATAAAACTAATATATATGAGATGCTCTATAGCTCTAATATAGTACAACTATAAAAATATTTTACTATAAGTGCTAAAAAAAGATTTGCAAAAGGGGAGATGGAAAGTTGGAGGGGGGGGGGGGGGTTGGGGGGCTGGTATGCGTCCGAAAAAGGCTTATATCTCAAAAACTACTAAACCAAATATAAAAAATTAATATGTTTTGGAACCATGAACTGGGGCATCAACCTGGCTTTAAAAAAGTTTAAAAAGAAAAGGAATAAAAACTCGATTTTTGACAATTTGGCTGAAATTTGCCTATTTTCAGCAAAGTTTGGATAATCGGAAAATTAGGCAATGAAATTAAACCGAAACTTTTCAACCCATATATATTCGTAAAGAGGATTAAATGGGCAAGAAAATGATATAATATACTTTTAAATACGTCGTGTAACAAAAAAGTTATTAAACTAAACAACTTTAAAAATTCAAAAATTTTGCTAAAATCGACGCTGATTTCGGTCTCTACATTTCCCTCGCATTGTCTTGTTTGGCAATACTTTAAAAAGATAATAACATGGTTGTTGGAAGAGTGAATTCTAGTTTACCATGATACCAAAAACTTGTATGTTTTGTCTTGAAAAAAGGAAAAAAATTAAGTCAAAGTACCTCAAAAATGCCAGTTTTTGGCCCCTAAATCGCTAATTATTGAAAATTTTGAAATCAAATAAACAAAGTCGAAAAAAGATCTATATATATATATTCTTAAAGTACATTAATACGGCAACAAAATTAGCTATTACAGACGTTCTAAATCGTCTTCTTCGAAAAATTATTAACAGACGTTTCTCATGAAGTTCGATTTTTTCTTCACCTATTCGACGGTTCTTTAAAATTTTGTGAACAAATCAAAATATTGACATTTACTTCTACACAAACTCATAAAGCACGTTAACACGGCAGCCAAATGGGCTATTATAAACTTTCTAAATCGTCTTCATCAAAAAGTTATTAAGAGACGTTTTTCATGAAGTTCGACTTTTTCTTCACCTAACTCGACGGTTCATTAAAATTTTGTGAAGAAATCAAATTATCGGCATTTACGTCTACACAAACTCAAAAAGTACGTTAACACGGCAACAAAATGAGCTATTATAGACTTTCTATTTCGCCTTTTTTCAAAAAAAAGTTTTTAACAGACGTTTTTCATGAAGTTCGACTTTTTCTTCAACTAATTCGACAGTTCTTTAAATTTTTGTGAACAAATTAAAATATTGGCATTTACTTCTACACAAACTCATAAAAAAGGTTATCACGGCAACAAAATAGACATTCTAAGTGGCCTTCTTCAAAAAGTTATCAGCAGATGTTTTTCATGAAGTTCGACATTTTCTTCACCTAATTAGACGGTTCATTAAAATTTTGTGAACAAATCAAAATATGTGCATCTAATTCGACACAAATTAATTTTGTACGTTATCACGTCAACAAAATGGGCTAAAAGCTAACATAGACTTTCTAACTCGTCATCTTCAAAAATTTATTAACAATTGTTTTTCATGAAGTTCGACTTTTTCTTCACCTAATTAGACGGTTCGTTAAAAATTTGCAAAAAATCAAAATATGGGCAATTACTTCTACACAATCTCATAAAGTACGTTATCAAGGCAACAAAATGGGCTAATATACACCTTTTAACTCGTCTTCTTAAAAAAGTTTTTAACAGACGTTTTTCATGAAGTTCGATTATTTCTTCACCTAATTAGACGGTTCATTTAAATTTTGTGAACAAATCAAAATATGGGCAATTACTTCTACACAAACTCATAAAATACGTTATCACGCAACAAAAAAGGCTAACATACACCTTTTAACTCGTCTTCTTAAAAAAGTTTTTAACAGACGTTTTTCATGAAGTTCGACTATTTCTTCACCTGATTAGACGGTTCATCAAAATTTTGTGAACAAATCAAAATATGTGCATTTAATTCGACACAAATTAATTTTGTACGTTATCACGGCAACAAAATGGGCTAAAAGCTAACATAGACTTTCTAACTCGTCATCTTCAAAAATTTATTAACAATTGTTTTTCATGAAGTTCGACTTTTTCTTCACCTAATTAGACGGTTCGTTAAAAATTTGCGAAAAAATCAAAATATGGGCAATTTCTTCTACACAAAATCATAAAATACGTTATCACGGCAACAAAAAAGGCTAACATACACCTTTTAACTCGTCTTCTTAAAAAAGTTTTTAACAGACGTTTTTCATGAAGTTCGACTATTTCTTCACCTAATTCGACGGTTCATTTAAATTTTGTAAACAAATCAAAGTATGGGCAATTACTTCTACACAAACTCATAAATTACGTTATCACGGCAACAAAAAAGGCTAACATACACCTTCTAACTCGTCTTCTTAAAAAAGTTTTTAACAGACGTTTTTCATGAAGTTCGACTATTTCTTCGCCTAATTCGACAGTTCATTTAAATTTTGTGAACAAATCAAAATATGGGCAATTACTTCTACACAAATTCATAAAGTACGTTATCAAGGCAACACAGTGAGCTAATATATTTATTAACAATTTCTTTTCATGAAGTTCGACTTTTTCTTCACCTAATTAGACGGTTCATTAAAATTTTGCAAACAAATCAAATATGGGCAATTACTTCTACACAAGTTCATAAAGTACGTTATCATGGCAACAAAAAAGGCTAACATAGACCTTCTAACTCGTCTTCTTAAAAAAGTTTTTAACAGACGTTTTTCATGCAGTTCGACTATTTCTTCACCTAATTCGACGGTTCATTCAAATTTTGTGAACAAATCAAAATATGGGCAATTACTTCTACACAATCTCATAAAGTACGTTATCAAGGCAACAAAATGGGCTAACATAGATCTTCTAACTCGTCTTCTTCAAAACGTTATTAACAGACGTTTTTCATGAAGTTCGACATTTTCTCCAACTAATTCGACTATTAATTAATATTTTGTGAACAAATCAAAATACGGGCATTTAACTCTACACAAACTGATTTTGTACGATATCACGGCCAAAAAAGGGCTAAAAGCTAACATAGACTTTCTAACTCTTCTTCTTCAAAAAGTTATTAACAGACGTTTTTCATGAAGTTCGACTATTTCTTCACCTAATTCGACGGTTCATTTAATTTTTGTGATCAAATCAAAATATGGGCAGTTACTGCTACACAAACTCATAAAGTACGTTGTCACGGCACCAAAAAAGGCTCACATAGACCTTCTAACTCGTCCTCTTCAAAAAGTTATTAACAGACGTTTTTCATGTAGTTCGACTTTTTCTTCACCTAATTCGAGAGTTCATTAAAAATTTGTGAACAAATCAGAATATTGGCATTAAATTCTACAAAAAATCATAAAGTACGTTATCAAGGCAACACAATGAGCTAACATAGGCTTTCTAACCCGTCATCTTCAAAAAGTTATTAACAATTGTCTTTCATGAAGTTCGACATTTTCTTCACCTAACTCGACTGTTCATTAACCCGTAATCTTAATTCTTTTTCTTTTTGTATTATTCAGTGGTATCAAGGACATTAAAACAAATAGATTGCAACCGGCGGCGTTGAAAAGGTGCATCTGAAACTCATTATGCGATGAATCATACACGCCATTAACCTACAAGAGTCTCTTCTACTGCAGAAAGAAGAACAAAGACAATCCAAACCAAAAAAACTAACAAAAAAAGGCTTCATTGTCATCTGTATCCTCCTCCTCTTCATTCTGGGTTGAAGACGTAGATCAGATTTTTGTTATTGCAGCACAAGTTTCTGTAACTTTTTTTCCTTGTGCGGAGCCTGGATAAGATTTATACCCGTTGAAAAGAAGGAAATAAGTGGACAAAACGGTGTAATTGTAGTGTATTTCTAAGAGTGTAATTTCCTAAAAATTGCGGTGTATTTCTAAGAGTGTAATCACGTCAAAATTACGCTTTTCACTTTTTCCCCCTCTAAAAAGTGAACAAAAGAGTGTAATTTTTAAGAGTGTAAAAAGAGTGGATTGAAGAGTGTAAAGAGTGTAAAAAGAGTGTAATTTTCTTAAAATTACACTCTTACACTCTTTTCCCTGCTATTTAAGAGTGGAAAACGCTTTACACCCTAATCCCACTTAATAACGGTGTATTAGGGGTGGACACCTCGGCCCGGGGTGTTGTGTTTGCTTTATCCGATTAACCAAAAAAGAGAAGAAAGTAAAAATAGAAATAAAAATTAAAAAAAAAATAATGTGCTAACTAACATCTACTATTAATTCCTTCAGAAGAAAATTATGAAAAACCAATCCCCTGCACGTGGAGAGTTAGCTGATTATGTACAAACTGTAACACAAATTCGCAGTGCATTGAGGTTAAGAAGAAGGGTTTGGAGCACACTTGTATAAGTTCCAGAAGTCTTCTTCACTAATAATACTACATGGGAAACTAAAAGCCAAAAACAGGTACAGGCTCTGTAAAATTTATCTGGCTATTTTTATTCAAAACAGATCTTCAACAAAAAATAGAAGGGAAAATGTATCGAGTTAATCAGAGAAGTTATGTAATCATAACAGCAGAAAGCAAAAAAAGAGAAATCTTGAAAAAATATTCTGACTTCTACAGGAATACAAAATGCACTTGAGGCTTAGGAGTTATAATTCTGAGTACTATACTATAAAGAAAGAAACATCACCCTTACAAGATAAGCTGTTACAAGTAGAAGTATTTGTCTCAAAATTTCAGCCTAATTCACATCTATTTGTTCCAGTTATTCAGTGTTTGCTTTGCAGGGAATTCTTTTACTGAGATCTGGAAACCATCTTACTTTCAACCCTTATGCAAAGAAAGGGGCCAAAAATCAGAACTAAATTCTTACTCTGAGAAAAATTGTTGTTTTGATTTTAAACAAAAGAATTTTTAGCGCAACAGATCTCTGCAAAGGAAAGATCTGCACATTTATTTGAAAGTAGCAAGAGCAGGATTGATTTTCTTTTGATACTTTTGCAAAAACTTTAACCTTTTTTTATGTTTGGCTTTTTGAAAGAAAAAATGTTGGTTCTTTTAGATGAAGCAACGAACAATCAGATTTCTCAGTTTGGAATTTGATAAACTGGTCATGGCAAAAAACTAAACACTGATCACACCTTTTCCAATGGGTCAGAGGAATTCTTGGTGACAAAAAATATCTACGGAAATTTGTGCTACTGAATGATTTCAACTTTCAATTATCTTCCTATTTGTTGTCCTATCACCTTTGGAGCGCCATTTTCTGACGCATGTGGGTTGTAGGCCAACGCTTTTGAATAAAGAAGGCCCGAACTGTCATCAACTTAGGTTTTTTTCAGAGTAATCGCTTATCCACAACGGTTAATCTGTTTTCTTTCACCGGTTTCAACAACCTGCATACTAATGGTTTTCAATTGCTTTTTTAATTTTAGCTGCATGTTGACAAGTTTGCCAAACGCAGATCTGACCTTTTGTTAGTCCAGCAAAATTCCACGGCACAATTAATTGACCAGCCAAATTCCAGGACAAGCTTTGGTTTCCAGCCAAATTGCGGTACACGTGTTATTGTCGAGCTAAATTCGAGGAAGGTTGTTTTAATTCCACTCAAATTCGGGAACATCACGCAAAGTCCAGATAAAATTTTTTCACAACAAAAATCTATCGGGACAATCTTTTCAAGTCTTATATCGGTTAAGAACGGTCTTCTCAGAAGTTAAGGCTTCCTTCTGGGTAAATAAATGTTCACGGGAAAACAATACCAACGTTTGAAAAAATTGGTCAAAAAAATAAGAGAGGCTGCTACCAAGTCAAAATGAAAACCAACGTGCAAAAAAATGGATTCGGTCTTAACTTTTAAACAAGCAGTTAGAAAAACTGGCACAATGTGGGACACTCTACAAATGTTTTATTGAGTAAGAAAAACGTGCGATTTCAAGATCAGAATTTCTTGCTATCAAAACTAATTGTGATGGGAAAGATGGGAACATTCTAGCCAAACTACAACCAAAACACAATTGTAACTTGCAGCAAGTTTGATATCAGCAATGGTTCTAGGTTGGAATAAAGCCAAAAACCGGCGAAACTCAAGAAATTAGTGGATCCGCCATTTTTTTTGGAATTTCATCTTTGATCTCTATTGCTTTTTAAAACGTGATGACTAAAATATGTTAGTCTAAGCTGGCTATGTGGTAAGCGTTAACAGTCACTCTTAATTGAGAGAAAATTTGAACGCATTCGATTCAAATCGAACTAGAAATCAACATTGCAGACGCAAAAGGCATCTAATTCAGGGGAGGAATTTTTTTTCAGCAGAAATCGATGATTGCTTAGCTCTAAAGCAAATCATTTTAGTACACTAAAACGCTCTGCTATATAGTTATTTCTTAAAGTGTCTCATCACCAAGGCACCAGTGAAACGTTTAGGTAAAGATTTGCAAGGTCTCCATCACTTTTTCCATCGGCAATGTTTGGCCTCATTTTTACACAGAATATCTATTGGAATCAGAAACATAGCAGCACTACTTGAAATTAAAAAAAATATTATTGCGAAGCTGGTGCGGAGTAAAGTTTTAGTAATTAAAAAGATTTGCCAAGAACACTGTTCTTCGAACCGTATGAACTAAAGAGACTCAACTCAAATACAGAAGAGTAACTGAGATGTACGATAAAGATTAAATCAGATGATCATTTAATTGCCTGAAATAAAGGGCTACAGGTTGAAAGAGTTCATTGCAAACAAGCCAGTGGTTCTTGTTGAGATAACAAAAAAGAAAGAAAAGACATCATAACAGTCCTTGGTCAAGAATAGAACATAATAAAAAATTATTTTGTGAGAACTCTTCTACAACAGTTTCATGGCCGTGGAGCAAAGTGCACTCACAGAAAAAAATTCATTTTGGTATCTTCAATCTTTGATCCCCACATTTTGTTCTCTTCTTTAACAATTAGGATCAAAAAAATTCTGCAGCTTATTTGGAGAATCGGGAGAATGTGAGATGAATGAATATCAAAAGAACTAAACAATTCCCTCCAAAAACTTCTCAACAGCTAACTTGCCGTGCCAGAAAATCAATTATCAATAACTGATAATAATTGGAGCGAAAATTACAAGTAGCCATTTAATTCAAAATTTACAAAAGAACCTCAACAATTTACAACAAAACCGATTTAGAGAAAAACGCAAATTTTAAAAACCTTTTAACGAAATGCAAAAGTTCGTGTTTACTTTATTATCTGTCCTCCGCAGAAGGCATTTTTACTTCTCTTTGGAAACATTTAACATTATTCCAATGCAGAAAGACAAAACGAGCAAAACAACGCAGATACTACGGAAAACTAAGCTAATTCTTGAGCGATCTTGGGTTGTAAATTGCTTTAAAAAATAGGCAAGGAAGCGTCTGCTGTGATTCAAAGGCGGAAGGATAAAGTTTTCTTTGGTGAAAAATTGCCCAATGGAATTCAGCAGCAGAAGACGGGAGCAGCACAAGGATACAATATTTCACTACAATTTTGAAGCCTCTTCTTAGCGGTTTTCGATTGTTCGATTTTCGGAATCCGTTGCTATTAAAACTAATTGTGATGGGGAAAACATGGGAACATTCTAGCCAAACTACACTCAAAACTTGATTGTATTTTTCAGCAAGTTTGATATGAGCAATCGCTTTAGGATGAAATAAAGCTAAAAACCGGCGAAGCTCAAGAAGATAGTGTATCGGCCATTTTTTTAGATTTTTATCTCTGATCTCTATTGCTTTTTAAAACGTGATGATTAAAATGTGTAATTGTAATGTGATTAAAATGTGTAATGGAAAACTAAGTTTCTGGAATTTGTGGAAAATCAATTCGCAAGTTCATTTTATCAGCTCCTGTGATCTTGGGTCGTAAATTGGTTTAAAAAATAGGCAAGGAAAGGTCTGCTGTGATTCAAAGGTGGAAAGATAAAGTTTTCTTTGGTGAAAAATTGTCCAATGGAATTCAGCAGCAGAAGACGGGAGCAGCACAAGGATACAATATTTCACTACAATTTTGAAGCCCTTTCTTAGCGGTTTTCGATTGTTCGATTTTCGGAATCCCTTGCTATCAAAACTAATTGTGATTGGAAAACATGGGAATATTCTAGCCAAACTACACTCAAAACTTAATTGTAACTTGCAGCAAGTTTGATATGAGCAATCGCTCTAGGATGAAATAAAGCTAAAAACCGGCGAAGCCCAAGAAGATAGTGTATCGGCCATTTTTTTAGATTTTTATCTCTGATCTCTATTGCTTTTTAAAACGTGATGATTAAAATGTGTAATTGTAATGTGATTAAAATGTGTAATGGAAAACTAAGTTTCTGGAATTTGTGGAAAATCAATTCACAAGTACATTATATCAGCTCCTGCGATCTTGGGTTGTAAATTGGTTTAAAAAATAGGCAAGGAAACGTCTGCTGTGATTCAAAGGCGGAATGATAAAGTTTTCTTTGGTGAAAAATTGTCCAATGGAATTCAGCAGAAGACGGGAGCAGCCCACGGATACAATTTTTCACTACAATTTTGAGGCCTATTCTTAGCGGCTTTCGATTGTTCAATTTTCGGAATCTGTTGCTATCAAAACTAATTCTGATGGGAAAACATGGGAACATTCTAGCCAAACTACACTCAAAACTTAATTGTAACTTGCAGCAAGTTTGATATGAGCAATCGCTTTAGGATGAAATAAAGCTAAAAACCGGCGAAGCTCAAGAAGATAGTGTATCGGCCATTTTTTTAGATTTTTATCTCTGATCTCTATTGCTTTTTAAAACGTGATGATTAAAATGTGTAATTGTAATGTGATTAAAATGTGTAATGGAAAACTAAGTTTCTGGAATTTGTGGAAAATCAATTCACAAGTACGTTTTATCAGCTCCTGCGATCTTGGGTCGTAAATTGGTTTAAAAAATAGGCAAGGAAACGTCTGCTGTGATTCAAAGGCGGAAGGATAAAGTTTTCTTTGGTGAAAAATTGTCCAATGGAATTCAGCAGCAGAAGACGGGAGCAGCCCAAGGATACGATATTTCACTACAATTTTGAAGCCTTTTCTTAGCGGTTTTCGATTGTTCGATTTTCGGAATTCGCTGCTATCAAAACTAATTGTGATTGGAAAACATGGGAACATTCTAGCCAAACTACACTCAAAAATTAATTATAACTTGCAGCAAGTTTGATATGAGCAATCAGTCTAGGATGGAATAAAGCCATAAACCGGCGAAGCTCAAGAAGATAGTGTATTGGCCATTTTTTCAGATTTTCATCTCTGATCTCTATTGCTTTTTAAAACGTGAAGATTGAAATATGTTAGTTTAAGCTGGCTATGTGGTACGCGTTAATAGTCGCTCTTACTTGAGGCAAAATCTGAACGCATTAGATTCAAATCGAACTAGAAATCAACATTGCAGACGCAAATGCATCTAATTCAGAAGAGGAATTTTTTTTAGCCAAAATCTATTATTGTTTTGCTCAAAAGCAAATCATTTTAGTACACTATTACGCTCTGTTATATAGTTAATTTTTAAAGTGTCTCATCACCAAGGCACCAGTGAAACGTTTAGGTAAAGATTTGCAAGGTCTCCATCACTTTTTCCATCGGCAATGTTTGGCCTCATTTTTACACAGAATATCTATTGGAATCAGAAATATAGAAGCATAAATTGAAATTATAAGAAATATTATGGCGAAGGTGGTGCGGAGTAAGTAAAGTTATACTAATTTAAAATATTTGCCAGAAAATCGATTATCTTTAACTGATAATAATTGGAGCATAAATTTTAAGTAGCCATATAATTGAAAATTTGCAAATCAATCTCAACAATTTACAACAAATTCGATATATACAAAGAAAACGCAAGTTTTAAAAAAACTTTTAACGAAATGCAAAAGTTCGTGTTTACTTTGTTATCTGTTCTCCGCAGAAGCCATTTTTACTCCGTTTTGTAAACATTAAACATTATTTCAATGCACAAAGTCAGAGCGAGCCAAACAACGCAGACACTACGGAAAACTAAGCTTCTGGAATTTGTGGAAAATCAATTCACAAGCACATTTTATCAGCTCCTGCGATCTTGGGTCGCAAATTAGTCTAAAAAATAGGCAAGGAAACTTCTGCTGTGATTCAAAGGCGGAAGGAAAAGTTTTCTATGGTGAAAAATTGTCCAATGAAATTCAGCAGAAGACGAGACAGCTCAAGGATACAATATTTCAGTAAAATTTTAAACCTATTCTTAGCGGTTTTCGATTGTAAGCTAAAGGAATACAAAAATTACTTTAAGTTTGCAACCAAATACTTTGAAACCGTAGCCATTTTTTACTAAAACAAAATATGAGACTTTTTTCGAAACTTATCGTTTTGAAGGATTTGAAAATCAATTTTATCGGGAAAAAAAAGTTCGAAAAACATAACCGCACAGCAGCAGAAATTTCTCTTTCCAACAAAGAATTACAGAATTTTCGGAAAATTATTCTGCTATTTAGGTGTAATTATTTTAGTCATTTTGCTCGTAGAGGAAATTTTTAAAGCCTTCTTTTTATAGCAGCCCAACAAAAAATAACCATCTTTCATTGCAACTTGAACTAACAAGATTGGGTTGGGGGAAGAAGAGTTTACATTATAGAACCATTAAGCTTAGATGGAGAAAATTGCAATTAGAAAACCAAACAATAGTAATGATTGGGCTCTCGCTAGAGAGTCGCAGCTTTCCTATAAAACACCAAACAAAAAAAGCTCACTGGAGAAATTACCAATACAAACACTGTAAAACAAAATCTGTCGCAAAGGTTAAAGAATTCAAATTGGTCTTCCATAGGTGTCTGTAGCAAAGACCCAGCAGGCAGTCAACTAAAAAGCTCGCAAAACGTCTTCAAATATCAAAGTCTCGGTCAGAATTACAGCTAGAAACTCCAAGAAGATTTGGATACGAGTTTTGGCCAGACAGTTGAATTGCGATTGCCACCTCCAGAGTGAATATGGAACGTACCTTAGATCCCTGTCACAAATCCAAACAAATCAGGAAAAGTGAGTTGAGTTGCCAATGCAGCATCAAATTTTTCCTGTAAATCACTGAAACTAAACCTTCTAATGGTCACGATTAGCTAAATAACCTTCTGGGAGTGTTGTTCAAATCAAAAGAGCTCCCGGTTGCTGTCAGGTTAGATATCGATGGGATGTTTATGCAATTTGCAGTGAGACAAGAAGCGCAGTGTGCTCCCTCGAGAGTAGACAACAAGTTCTTCGGCGCATCAAGTTCATCTTTTTATGAAACTTAGGTGCTTCAAAAAGTGCAGTGGACGAAAACTAAAAGATTTCAGCTAGCTTGAACGGCACTAAGCCCCATTTTTATATGAACGACTGCATATTGATTCAGAGGTGGAGCACAGTATAATTATTCATGGTGAAAGACTGTCCAATGAAAATCAACAGAAGACTGGAACAGCCCAAGGATACAATATTTCACTACAATTTTGAAGTCTCCTCTTAGCGGTTTTCGATTGTTCGATTTTCGGAATCCGTTGCTATCAAAACTAATTGGGATGGGAAAACATGGGAACATTCTAGCCAAACTACACTCAAAACTTAATTGTAACTTGCAGCACGTTTGATATGAGCAATCAGATTAGGATGGAATAAAGCCAAAAACCCGCGAAGCTCAAGAAGATAGTGTATTGGTCATTTTTTTAGATTTTCATCTCTGATCTCTACTGCTTTTTAAAACTTGGTGATTAAAATGAGCAATTGTAATGTGATTGAAATGTGATTAAAATGTGTAATGGAAAATTAAATTTCTGGATTTTGTGGAAAATCGATTCACAAGTACATTTTTTCAGCTCCTCCGATCTTGGGTCGTAAAATGGTTTAAAAAATAGGCAAGGAAACGTCTGCTGTGATTGAAAGGCGGATTTGAAAATCAATTTTATCAGAACAAAAAACGTTCAAAACACATAGCCGCACAGCAGCAGAAATTTCTCTTTGCAACAAAGATGTACAGAATTTTCAAAACGTATTCTGCTATTTAAAAGTAATTATTTTAGTCATTTTGCTTGCGGAAGACATTTTTACCGAATTTTTTTATAGCAGCCCAACAAAAAATAACCAATTTTCATTGCAACCTGAACAAACAAGATTGGTTGGGGGGAAGAGTTTACATTATAGAACCATTAAACTTAGATGGAGACAGTTGCAATTGAAAAACCAAGCCATAGTAAAGATTGGGCTCTCGCTAGAGAGTCGCAGCTTTCCCATAAAATACCAAACGAAAAAGGCTCACTCGAGAAATTACCAATGCAAACACTGGAACACAAAATCTGTCGCAAAAGTGAAAGTTTTCAAATTGGTCTTCCATAGGAGCCTGTAGCAAAGACCCAGCACTCAGTCACCTAAAAATTCACAAAACGTCTTCAAAATTCAAAATCTCAGTCAGAATTACAACTAGACACTCCAAGAAGATTTGGATACGAGTTTTGGCCAGACAGTTGAATTGCGATTGCCACCTCCAGAGTGAATATGGAATTTACCTTAGATCCTTGCCACAAATCCAAACAAATCAGGAAGTCCTTCTTTTTGTAAAACTTACGCGCTTCAAAAAGTGCAGAAGACAAAAAGTATAAAGTTTCAGCAAGCTTGAACGGCACTAAGCCCCACTTTTATGAGAATTACTGCATATTGATTCAAAGGTGGAGCACAGTATAATTGTTGATGGTGAAAACCTGTCCAATGAAATTCAACAGAAGACTGGAACAGCCCAAGGATACAATATTTCACTACAGTTCGGAAGTCTCTTCTTAGCGGTTTTCGATTGTTCGATTTTCGGAATCCGTTGCTATCAAAACTAATTGTGGTGGGAAAACATGGGAACATTCTAGCCAAACTACACTCAAAACTTGATTGTATTTTGCAGCAAGTTTGATATGAGCAATCGCTTTAGGATGAAATAAAGCTAAAAACCGGCGAAGCTTAAGAAGATAGTGTATCGGCCATTTTTTAAGATTTTTATTTCTGATCTCTATTGCTTTTTAAAACGTGATGATTAAAATGTGTAATTGTAATGTGATCAAAATGTGTAATGGAAAACTAAGTTTCTGGAATTTGTGGAAAATCAATTCGCAAGTTCATTTTATCAGCTCTTGTGATCTTGGGTCGTAAATTGGTTTAACAAATAGGCAAGGAAACGTCTGCTGTGATTCAAAGGCGGAAGGATAAAGTTTTCTTTTGTGAAAAATTGTCCAATGGAATTCAGCAGCAGATGACGGGAGCAGCCCAAGGATACAATATTTCACTACAATTCTGAAGCCTTTTCTTAGCGGTTTTCGATTGTTCGATTTTTGGAATCTGTTGCTATCAAAACTAATTGTGATTGGAAAACATGGGAACATTCCAGCCAAATTACACTCAAAACTTAATTGTAACTTGCAGAAAGTTTGATATGAGCAATCAGTCTAGGATGGAATAAAGCCAAAAACCCGCGAAGCTGAAGAAGATAGTGTATCGGCCATTTTCTTAGATTTTCATCTCTGCTCTCTTGTGCTTTTTAAAACCTGATGATTAAAACGTGTAATTGTAATGTGATTAAAATGTGTAATGGAAAACTAAGTTTCTGGAATTTGTGGAAAATCAATTCACAAGTACATTTTATCAGCTCCCGCAATCTTGGGTCGTAAATTGGTTTAAAAAACAGGCAAGGAAACGTCTGCTGTGATTCAAAGGCGGAAGGATGAAGTTTTCTTTGATGATAAATTGTCCAATGGAAACCAGCAGAAGACGGGAACAGCCCACGGATAAAATTTTTCACCACAATTTTGAAGCCTATTCCTAGCGGTTTTCGATTGTAAGCTAAAAGAAAACAAAAATTACTTTAAGTTTGCAAACTAATAATTTGAAACCGTAGCCATTTTTTAAGACATTTTTTAAGACATATTTAAGACATAATGAGACATTTTTGTCGAAACTTATTGAACTGAAGGATTTGAAAATCAATTTTATCAGAACAAAAAATGTTCGAAAAACATAGCCGCACAGCAAAAGAAATTTCTCTTTCCAACAAAGAATTACAGAATTTTCGAAAATTATTTTGCTATTTAGGTGTAATTATTTTAGTCATTTTGCTTGTGGAGGAAATTTTTAAAGCCTTCTTTTTATAGCAGCCCAACAAAAAATAACCATCCTTCATTGCAACTTGAACTAACAAGATTGGGTGGGAGGAGGAAGAGTTTATATTATAGAACCATTGAGCTTAGATGGAGACCGTTGCAATTCAAAAACCAAACAATAGTACAGTTTGGGTTCTCGCTAGAGAGTCGCAGCTTTCCCATAAAACACCAAACGAATAAAACTCACTGGAGAGATTACCAATGCAAACACTGGAAAACAAAATCTGTCGCAAAGGTGACAGGTTTCAAATTGGTCTTCCATGGGAGCCTGCAGCAAAGAACCATCAGTCAGTCAACTAAAAGCTCACAAAACGTCTTCAAAATTCGAAGAAGTCTCAGTCAGAATTACAACTAGAAACTCCAAAAAGATTTGGATACGAGTTTTGGCCAGACAGTTGACTTGCGATTGCCACCTCCAGAAAGAATATGGAACTTACCTTAGATCCCTGTAACAAATCCAAACAAATCAGGAAAATAAGAGTTGAGTTGCCAATGCAGCTTCAAAATTTTGCGGTAAGTCACTGAATTTAAATCTTCTAATGGTCATGATTAGCTATATATTTTTCTGGGAGTGTTGTTGAAATCAAGAGAGCTCCCGGTTGCTGTCAGTTCAGACATCGATGGGAAGTTTATGCAATTTGCTGTGAGACAAGAAGCGCAGTGTGCTCCTTCGAAAGTAGACAACAAGTTCTTCGGCGCATCAAGTTCTTCTTTTTGTAAACCTTACGTGCTTCAAAAAGTGCAGAAGACAAAAAATAAAATTTCAGCAAGCTTGAACGGCACTAAGCCCCACTTTTATATGAATGACTGCATAATGGTTCAAATGTGGAGCACGGTACAATTTTTGATGGTGAAAGCCTGTCCCATGGAATTCAACAGAAGACTGGAACAGCTCATGGATACAATATTTAACTACATTTTCGAAGTCTTTTCTTAGGTGAGTTCGATTATAAGCCAAGGGAAAAGAGAAATTTCTATAAGTTTGCGGCTTCATACTTTGAAACTGTAGCCAGTTTATACTAAAACAAATTTTGAGACTTTTATTGTCGAAATATATTGTACTGAAGGTTTTGAAAAATCATATTTGGAAAAACAAAAAACTATCAAGAAGATTAACCGCACAGTAAGAGTTTAAAAACTATCTAGGTGTAATTATTTGGGTCACATTGCTTTTGGAAGACATTTTAAAAGCCTATTTTATAGCAGCCCTACAAAAATATAGCCATATTTCATATTAATTGAACTAACAAGATTGGGGGGTTACGTTATAGGACCAACAAGCTGCGGTGGGTACAGATGCAATTAAAAAACCAAACAACAGTAAAGATTGGGCTCTCGCTAGAGATTCGCAGCTTTCCCATAAAATACCAAACGAAAAAAGCTCACTGGAGAAATTACCAATGCAAACACTGGAAAACAAAATCTGTTGCAAAGGTGAAAGTTTTCAAATTCATCTTCCATAGGAGCCTGTAGCAAAGACCCAGCAGTCAGTCACCTAAAAAGCTCACAAAACGTCTTCAAAATTCAAAATCTCAGTCAGAATTACAACTAGACACTCCAAGAAGATTTGGATACGAGTTTTGGCCAGACAGTTGAATTGCGATTGCCACCTCCAGAGTGAATATGGAGCTTACCTTAGATCCTTGCCACAAATCCAAACAAATCAGGCAGTCCTTCTTTTTGTAAAACTTAAGCGCTTCAAAAAGTGCAGAAGACAAAAAGTATAAAATTTCAGCAAGCTTGAACGGCACTAAGCCCCACTTTTATGAGAATTACTGCATATTGATTCAAAGGTGGAGCACAGTATAATTGTTGATGGTGAAAGCCTGTCCAATGAAATTCAACAGAAGACTGGAACAGCCCAAGGATACAATATTTCACTACAGTTCGGAAGTCTCTTCTTAGCGGTTTTCGATTGTTCGATTTTCGGAATCCGTTGCTGTCAAAACTAATTGTGATGGGAAAACATGGGAACATTCTAGCCAAACTACACTCAAAACTTGATTGTAACTTGCAGCAAGTTTGATATGAGCAATCGATCTAGGATGGAATAAAGCTAAAAACCGGCGAAGCTCAAGAAGATAGTGTATCGGCCATTGTTTTTGATTTTTATCTCCGATCTCTATTGCTTTTTAAAACGTGATGATTAAAACGTGTAATTGTAATTTGATTAAAATGTGTAATGGAAAACTAAGTTTCTGGAATTTGTGGAAAATGACTTCGCAAGTACATTTTATCAGCTCCTGCGATCTTGGGTCGTAAATTGGTTTAGCAAATAGGCAAGGAAACGTCTGCTGTGATTCAACGGCGGTTTTGAAAATCAATTTTATCAGAACAAAAAACGTTCAAAACACATAGCCGCACAGCAGCAGAAATTTCTCTTTGCAATAAAGAAATACAGAATTTTCAAAACGTATTCTGCTATTTAGAAGTAATTATTTTAGTCATTTTGCTTGTGGAAGACATTTTTACAGAATTTTTTATAGCAGCCCAACAACAAATAACCAACTTTCACTGCAACTTGAACTAACAAGATTGGTTGGGGGAGGAAGAGTTTACATTATAGAACCATTAAACTTAGATGGAGACAGTTGCAATTGAAAAACCAAACAATAGTACAGTTTGGGCTCTCGCTAGAGAGTCGCAGCATTCCCATAAAACACCAAACAAATAAAGCTCACTGGAGAAATTACCAATGCAAACACTGGAAAAATAAATCTGTCGCAAAGGTGAAAGGTTTCAAATTGGTCTTCCATAGGAGCCTGTAGCAGAGACCCAGCAGTCAGTCAACTAAAAAGCTCACAAAACGTCTTCAAAAATCAAAGAAATCTCAGTCAGAATTACAACTAGAAACTCCAAGAAGATTTGGATACGAGTTTTGGCCAGACAGTTGAATTGCGATTGCCACCTTCAGAGTGAATATGGAACGTACCTTAGATCCCTGTCACAAATCCAAACAAATCAGGAAAAGTGAGTTGAGTTGCCAATGCAGCATCAAAACTTTGCGGTAAATCACTGAGTTTAAATCTTCTAATGGTCACCATTAGCTAAAAAAAACTTACTGGGAATATTGTTGAAAGTGAATAAGCTCCCGGTCGCTTTCATGTCAGACATCGATGGGATGTTTATGCAATTTGCTGTGAGACAAGAAGCGCAGTGTGTTCCTTCGACAGCAGACAACAAATTCTTCGGCGCATCAAGTTCATCTTTTTGTGAAACTTACGTGCTTCAAAACGTGCAGAAGACAAAAAGTAAAAAATTTCAGCAAGCTTGAACGGCACTAAGCCCCACTTTCATATGAATGACTGCATATTGATTCAAAGGTGGAACACAGTATAATTTTTGATGGTGAAAGCCTGTCCCATGAAATTCAACAGAAGACTGGAACAGCTCAAGGATACAATATTTAACTACATTTTTGAAATCTCTTCTTAGCGGAGTTCGATTATAAGCTAAGAGAAAAAAGATATTACTTTAAGTTTGCGGCTTAAGACTTTGAGACTTTTATTGTCGAAATATATTGTACTGAAGGTTTTGAAAAATCGTATTTGGAAAAACAAAACACTATCAAGAAGATTAACCGCACAGTAAGAGTTTAAAAACTATCTAGGTGTAATTATTTGGGTAACATTGCTTATGGAAGACATTTTAAAAGCCTATTTTATAGCAGCCCAACAAAAAATATAGCCATATTTCATTTTAATTGAACTAACAAGAATGGGGGGTTACGTTATACGACCAACAAACTGCGGTGGGTACAGATGCAATTAAAAAACCAAACAAAAGTAAAGATTGGGTTCTCACTAGAGAATCGCAGCTTTATCATAAAACCTTAAAAGAAAACAGCTCACTGGAGAAATTACCAATGCAAACACTGACCAACAAAATATGTCGCAACGGCCAATGATTTCAGATTGGTCTTCCATAGTAGCCTGTAGCAAAGACCCAGCAGTCAGTCAACTAAAAAGCTCACAAAACGTCTGCAAAAAATCAAAGTTACAGTCAGAATTACATAGACACTCCAAGCATACTTGGATACGAGTTTGGGCCAGCCAGTTGAAATGCAATTGCCACCTCCAGAATGAACATGGAACTTACCTTAGAACCCTGTCACAAATCCAGACAAATCAGGAAAAGTGAGTTGATTTGCCAATGCAGCATCAAAATTTTGCGGTAAATCACTGAATTGAAATTTTGTAATTGGTCGCTATTAGCTAAATAACTTTGTGAGAGCGTTGCTGACATCAAGAGAACTCCCGGTTGCTGTCTTATTAGACATCGGAGAGATGTTTTTGCAATTTACTGTGAGACAGGAAGACTAGCGTGCTTCTCGTTTTTTTGACAAGACAACAATGTTCGACAATTTTAGTTTACTAGATTGCACTTCGGCAAATCATGTTCACATTTTGTGTAATTTTAGAATTGTGCTTTAGAATTGTACAAAACAAAAATAAAGTAAAATTTTCAGCAACCTTGATCTGCATTAAGCCCTAGTTTTATATGGAGGAATACATCGAATCTCTGCCAACATAGGCAAAAACCCAAAACATCCGCTTCACAGACACAAGAATGACTGAAAAAAGACAGCTACAGAATGACAGTGTTCATTGCGGACATACCAGAGGTTCTCGCTGAGATATCAGCGAGAACGTCCAATAACCTTACATGTCAAGGACAAAATTGTCTGTTTTTTTAAACAAACCCACCAGAACTGCATTCAACAGTTCACAGAACCAACCAAATGCTTCATACAAAAAAGTTACCATGTGATTAGCTTCCGGAAAGCAAAAGTAGGCATACATTTTTATTGTTTGTTATGTCGAAGCTATGACACGCTAATATATTCAACCAATCATCACACCAGAAAACAGATTTTGCTTTCAAATAGCAGAAACACACTTCTTTTTTGTTAGTCCAAAAGTAGATTTCTCTGGACATTTCTACGTTGAAGATGTCAAAGTTGTAGAAAAACACTATGGTCTGATATATACATGCATTGTGACCCTTGCAGTTCACTTGATATCCTGTCAAGAGCTAAACATCGATACAGTTCTAAATGTTTTCAGACGATTTTGCTGTCGTCGATGCCAATCTCAACTTTATTACAGCGACAACCAAGACTAATCGTTAGCTCATCTGAAGAATTGAAGGAACTTTTTAAAGCCGTGGACAATGACAGGATCTGCAAAACTTTAGCAACCGCCAATACAGCGTGACGATATAACCTCCATGTTGCCCTCATTCTGGTGTCGTCTGGGAGCGTTGATCCAGAGCGCCAAAGAAACGCTCCTTCTCAGTCTGGGGTCAAAAAGATTGTTTTCTGACACCTACTTCACAATCATGGTGGAAACAGAGTCAGTCCTCTACTCCAGACCACAACTGAGCGCCCCGACAACGCGGATTCTCCGACTGCCAACCGTTTTCTCATACATTGTCCCTTCCATAGCTTGCCACGAGGCCTTCTCTTTTGTTAATCCGGGATTTGATTGCTTTGGATTTTTCTACATCGAAGATTTCAAATTTGTTGTAGAAAAACACTATGTTCTGATGTCTACAGGCATGGTGACGTTTTAAGTTCATTTAAAAACCTGTCAAGACCTAATCATTGATACGTATCTCAAGGTCTTCAGAAGATTTTGCGAGTATCGATGCCAATCCCAACTTCATTACGGCGACAACGGCAAAACATTTGTTGGCTCATTTGAAGAACTGAAGAAAATTTTAAAACTCTTTGACAATGAAAAGATCTGCAAAGCTTCAGCTATCGCTAAAGAATGGAAATTTAGCCTCCATATAGCCCTCATTCTGGCGTTGTCTGGGAGCGTTGATTCAGAGCGCCAATGAAGCGCGTCGTTTCATTCTTGAATCCAAAAGCTTTTTTTGACGCCTACTTCACAATCATGGTGGAAGCAGAGTCAGTCTTCTACTCCAGACCGCTGACTAACAATGCTGAGGACCCTGACAACGCGGATTCGCCAACTCCCAACCACTTTCTCATACAGAGTCCCTTCAATAGCCTGCCACCGGGACAATTTGAAAACCAGCAACCGGCATGCTTGCAAACATGGAAGAACACGCAGAAGCTCATGAACCATGTGTGGCGACGCTTTGTGAAACAGTGTTAGCCCACCCTTAGCATCAAAGTGCCAATCAGATTAGCAACACCTTAATGATCAGCCCTTCATAGTGGACCACATTGTTTGGGAGTTGAAAGACCAAGCACCAACCAAAACTTGGCCACTGGGAAGAGTCATGGGGAGAATTTAGGAGGAGATGGGGAAACGAGAGACCTAAAGGTGCAAAGGGCCCACGGCACGTACGTTCACGCCGTTTCTGGCCTCGTAGTTCTCATATTTTTTTTGGTTTTTGCTCCGTTTTATGCAACGTGAACTACTCTATTTTTCCCTACTGGACGTTTCTACTGACGATATTGACGAAACTTCGATATAAAGCTTAAGAGTCAATATCAAAGAAGATGACAATCAATGTCAATCAACTGATGCCTCAGAAACCTAGACGTGCTCTTATAAAAAGAATTGGCTGGATAAATGTTTTAAAATAGTTAATCTTATTCTCAGTACTTCAAAAGTAATTTTTAGTGAGAAGCTAATTACAAAATTGCGTAACGAATTTCTATTCGTGTTCGCATCTCCCTCCTCACTTTAGGTGTATTGCGGCCAGGGGAGTAGACTGACCTCACCCAGTACATAATCCAGTGACGATGATTTATTTTTCCACCATTTCTTAAATTTGTTGTGCTTCATTTTAATCCGATCATATTGTTTGGCCAATCGGTTTTCAGCATTCTTATTTGCCCCCGTTTGGCTCTGATTCCTAGCTCCTCCACTTTACAGAGTTTTCAGTTATTGGATCTCCGCAAACTATCTACAACCTCTACGTTAAGTGAAAAATAAGGAACACAAACCACACGAAACTAAGATCAGCGGCATATTGGATAAAACGCAAATTAAAACTGAGTATTCAATTTCAGATCAATGGCACTGAATAGTAAACGGCAATTTTATTGAAATTTACTAACCATAGAACTAAATTTTTTTTAAAAAAAACGTTACCCTAAATTAGTTTCTGTTGGTTTTAAGGGACCATTATGATCAATTTTATATGGCTAGTAGGTTTCGTCAGATCAAGAGTTTTGACTTATGTTTGATTTCCCATTTTGAAAGACGCAAATACTTCTGGCACAAATTTGGGCTAAAGGGAAAATTTATACACTTGGCAAATATGGAAAAGTGATTTACTGTTTAGAGTTTCTGTTTAAGCAGAATAGATCGGTCACGTCACCAAAGCAGTTCTGAGCTGAAACGCACTTTTGTCATTGTTTTGGTATGATTTCATTGGCTAATTGAAACATCGCCATGGCACAAGTTACACACTCTTTTAGACCTTCTGGTTCAATTTGGGCTCCAGAAGTCACCATTTGACCTTGATTTGGTCTGTGTAGACACAAGTTTTGTTTGTCCAGTTTCTTCAGCATGCTTTGGACACCATTCAACTGAGTTTTAAAGTTTTTCGTTTTGTTCTCGACTAATTGAAGCACATTCATTGTTGACATTATAGGTGATGCTGTACTTTGAGGAATGCTAGTGTTTCCATCGTGCATGAAAACAATGGCAGCAAGTGATGTTTCCAAAGCCTGAAGCATGGGTAAATAAAAGACGGATCATTATTTTTGGGCAATTTATTTCAATTAAGTTAAAAATTCCCGATAACGTTTTGATTGATTTGCAAACTTAGTTTTTCGATAAAACAAACTTCAATTGAATTCATACCTTAATTAAGTAAACTTTTAGTTTTATTTAGTTCAAAATTGCGTATAGTTGAATCAATGGAAGGATCAACTAGACAAGTTAACATCCGCTTTAAAAATCATTCGACCGAAGTTTCCTAAATGTAATATTATTGCGGCAACTGTCGAAAACAATCTAGAGTTATATGTAAAACTCACATTTTGTTTATCACCATTTCAATATTTCCAGGGGTAGCACTTTAACACATGAATGGTATGTTACCATATCGAATTTTTCTAACAAAATACCTCCAATCTATAATGTGGTACGGAAATAAACTTCATTTTTCATGCTATCATTCGTCCCGCGTTTGCTTTAAATTTGCTCCGCGTTTTGCTGTACTTGTCTCTCAATTTTACTATATTGAAAATTGAACTTTTGTCTATAAACAAAATTCAATTTATTTAATTCTTCATTATGATCGCTAGTACGACTATATAGAATCTCCCTCCCCACATGGGGCAGACGCAGTGCATGATTTCGGAAAATCGGTACAAAACCGCTCTCGGAAAAGCCCAAACTGGAACCTGTTTTGAGATGGGAACGGCGAAAGAATCACAAAAAGATGGCAATCTTGGCTAAGGAAGAAACCTTAATTGAATCACTAATCAGCCACCCTCAGGACTGAGTTGCATTACCTGCCGAACTCATATCTGAAGCAGAAATCGGTAACGCAACTGCAGCAGCAGAACGTGAACGACAACTAGCAGAACATCCTAACGAAAGCTCAGTGGAGGAACAATTTGCCAAGATTGAGGCGGAAGGCACCCTTTGCAGACGAACATTGGAAATTTTGTTATCACAAAGATAAAAAAGTTTACTTGTCATTACCCTGACTTGAAGCGAAGGGACTTGGATATCATAAGTTTGCATGGCAAATTGGATCGAGTAACAACAATGAGAATTGTGGGAAGATATGGATGAACAGCTGTCAAGCATAATATTTCATCAAATTTGCAAATATTTTTGATCTCGGAGATCAAGATACAACGACAAATGTTGACAAAAATGTTGAATCTAGAAGAGCGCTAGAATTTGCAGTCAGTTACAAAATAGGGGTTCAGCATCTGTTTAGAAGGGCATGAACACATCCGACAAGCAGTTACCGACAGCAGAGCACAACCTCAGATTTAATAAACGAATTTTCGCTACTAAGAATTTT